>NW_024580669.1:2701144-3086218 GCF_017639235.1 Corvus kubaryi | reverse complement strand
AAAAAAAAAGGGTGGAAAAAAATCTGTTTATCATTATTTCTGCTCATAATGAGCTCTCCTATCCCATTCAGGGGTGCTTGAGGCCAGGAATTGCACAGGGATATTTACTCATGATGCAACCCTGGGACAGTGCTGGGACTTTTGAGCGAAGCGTGGCAGGTATTTCCAAGCCCCCTGCACTAATTGATGGGCTCTCTATATATCATGCCAGATAAAGGGCTCTTGCACAGTAAATGCTGATGTTTAGAACATCCTGATAGCGTTTTGTTAACAAGAAGATAACAGGAGAGCAAGATACGTTTGTTTAGCTGCCTATAGATAAACCAAATAGGGTCTTTGTTAAGTTTTCATGACTGATGGCAGGTACTAAATGCGATAAATAATACCCCAGGTCCTGATTTGAGCTGCTATAGCACAAATTCTAACCCATGGCACTGACCTGTGGGGGGGGGATGGAGGGGCTAAAGGCTACAGGAGTGAAAACCTGGGATTTTTTTAGGGTGTCAACCCTTTTTTTCTGGACTGACAGTGGCCCGCTATGGCTTTTGCAACATTCCAGCGAAGTGGTACCCACCAGAAAAGCAGGGAATGAAAAAGAGGTTGGTAATAAGGTATTTATGGAAGCAGAAAGGCAGAGACAATACAAAAATTTACAAGGAGAGGGTGGTACTGGATGGCACCAGCCTAAGACCAGTGGTGATCTGCCCTCTGAGGCTCTTCACCGGCTCATCTAGGATGGGATGCCCCAAGAATCTTTGGAAATGGAGGCAAGGCTGTGTTTCAAACCCCACTGAGCAGATCCAGAGCATCCTTCTCCCCCCACCCCAGGAGGACGCTGAGTCAAGGCAGCACCCGCCTCCCTCCCAGGTTTGCCTTCCCAGGGTGCTTATTAGCAGTTCTCCCCAAACCACCTGCTAATTGCAAGGTGGGTCACTGCCAGCCCTCTTACAAAAGACAGAAGTGTTATTGAGAGGTGACGGGGTGGCCCTGAGTCATGGGAGAAGAGGGGCCACGGGGTCTGCCCACGATGCTCCCCAGTGGTGTCCCAGAGGCGTCCCCGCGGATGCTCCAACCTGCCAAGGCCAGTGACAGATTACCAGCAGGGGGAGAGCTGCTCAGCCCGGCTTCCAAAGCTTACAGCTGCAAAACCCGCCCGGGTTTGGAAGCCAGGCCATGAAACACCCGAATTCCTCTCAGCTGTTGAAAAGGGTTATAATTACAGTATCTTCAGCACCACCTTCCCTGAGAAGTCAGTAATTTGCTCCCCTTTCGTTTGTTTTCTTCTTCTTGTCTCATGTTTTTTTTTTCCTTCTTCTTGTGCCTTTTGGGACAGGAGGCTGCAGGAGCTGCACTGGGTGATGCTAAAAGCACCCATGACCCTCAGGCTCGTGTCTTCCTGGTCCATACTGCTGAGGAAAGGGATGGAGAAGGCTTCGAGCTTGACTCCATGGCTGAAAACCTCTGTGACGCTGTGATTCTCAGCTCCTGTTCTGACAGAGGTGAAAGCAGAAAGCAGCTGTGGCACCCCTAAGCTGGTGCTGGGTTTGCACCAGGGCTTTGATATCCAGCCCAGGGTCATGGTTTGGCTCCCTAAGAACTGGGAATGAGGAGCTCAGTGTCCTGCTTTTCACTTAAGAATGGGATGAGTCCATGAGGAGGCTGTGCAGTTTGGGTTTTGTTTTTCTATCCCAGCTGCTCACATGGGTATTTATTTGCTGGGGGTTTTAAAAAAAAATTAAGGAGATGCAAAGGGCTGGAGAAGAAAGCACAGAACTGCATTTGTGTGGTGTTTCAAATTATTTACAAAAATACCTGGACTAGCACTGCTCCTGTCCCAGGGATGATCAGAAGCTGCTGATTTCTACTGCTTCATGCACTTCTCTCCCACCCAGAACCAGGGCCATACCAAACCCATACTAAATCCAGAAAAACACTGAAAGAGGATGGAAACTTTGCACTCAAGGCTGGACTATACACCCTTAAACACTCAAAGCTTGAAAATTGATGGATGGGGTAGAAACTCTGCCCCATAACTCATTGGGAAGAGCCTAAATTTGCATTTCACAACAACGGGCAATGTGGGACTCACGCTGTGCTTCCGAGCGAGCGCTCGGCATCAGAGCCAGCCCAGAGCGATGGAGAGATGTAAATGAAAAGCTAGTGGATCTTCCTGAGACAACTTTGAACAGGCATCCAAAAAATGAATGTGTTTTCTTCTAATTAGGAGTGTTCGTTATATCTCGTGGTGATCTACAAAACAAGCCACATGCCAGTTATTGCTGGTACAAGCACAACAATTCTGACTGTGGGAAAAAAGTATTTCCAGGCATGTAGGACACAAAACGTACTAAAGGCATTTTAATGACACTTTAATTAATCTCTAGGCATAGGTTAAACAGAGACTATCTAAAAAGGTGTGTATGTGTGTGGGGGGTAATAACGAAAGTTAGGACTCAAATCAAAAGATGCTTTAGTACCTGCATATGTTATTAAATATAATTATATTCATTTAAAATATCCCCACACACAAAAAATGGTAAACTGGAATGAAGGTTGCAAGCAAATCTCAGTAAATCAAGGCTGACAAAAAAATGTATCAAAAGAATGTTGTGATTATCATATGAACAAAAACAAACCTGAATAAATTTAGAGTTAAGGTGAGACTTATAAAAAGAAATCCAAAGGAGCTAGGTGTGGAAAATTACCCAGTGAAGGCAGCTAAACCACTTCATCTCAGAGATGGGTTGCAATAACCTAAAGAAAAAGCAAGTGTGGATATAGAAACACATTATCCTGACCCAGGACCACAGAAATGGAAATGCCTCTCTCAGATATCTGTTGGCTGATGGAGTTTATTGCAACCATTTGGGAGACTCTCACTTCCAGTTTGCTCACCAGACCACAGTCCTCTCTGTGTAGACACCTGTGACAAAGCAACTGGGGTCTCTGCAGAGGCGCACCTTTTGGTCCAGGAAGAAATAAACCTGATTTTATCCCAGATCACCACTTCCTGCCCAATTCTTGCAAGGGCTTTGCTGAGCTCTTCTTGCATCGTATCCTGGCTGTGGTTAGAGGTGCGCCAGGCAGCCTCGAGGGGAGCCCATGCACAGACATCTCCCCATGCCTTTGGTCTGGAAGGCCCTCGCAGAGGGATCCAGACTTTTGCATGTCTATTACAGGGAGATCTTGGCAGCTGAGTCCCACTTTTGGGATAAAACTCAACACAAACTCATGCCCTCACTGACAGGCTCATACAATGGTGCCTGGAAAAGTACATGGATAGGTACCCAAGGATGGAGGAGGCTCAAAGGTGTATTCTGCAACAAATGTCGCTATTAAAGCAGGGATTATCTGCCAGAGGGGACCTCAGGCTTAGAAAGCAGAGGAAAGTTTCCCTCTTGTACCATCAGGTGACCCCTCTGCAGACACTGACCCCCTTGGCCTCAGACAGCTCTGGCACCAGTCGTCTGCTTGGCGTCGATGGGAGCTCAGAGGTGCCTGTTCCCATCCTGGCTGTGCCCCCGACGTGCTCTGTGACCTGGCACAAATCACGTCACCGCCCTGCTTTGGTTTCGCTGCTCCTAACGCCAGCAGAAAACAAATCAGCCCTTGTTCACAGAAAGTGAGTGACGCTCGCCTGGCCCCAGGGTTTCTCCAGGCACATCTGATGGGAACTGCCACAGCTTTTGAGTCCCTAAGCCATTAAACTCATACCAACGCTGAATAGCTACCTGGTTTTATTACCCTCTTCCAGCAATCACTGGGGACACCCAGCTGCCTTGCCCAAATACATGTACAGGAATGGCAAGGTGGGATGTGCTGCATTGGGATGGGAAATCTGACTGGATATCTCAGAAGGTCATAGAGGCATCAAATTATTTGGGTTGGATCCTGTTCCAAGGCCCCTGCCATGGTCAGGGACACCTTCCACTATCCCAGGTTGCTCCAAGCCCCGTCCAGCCTGGCCTTGGACACTTCCAGGGATGGGGCATCAATAACTTTTCTGGGCAGCTTGTGCCAGGAGCTCACCAACCTCACAATCAAGAATAATATCCTACTATCCAATCTAAATCTACCTGCTTTCAGGGTAGAAAGTCTGGAAGATCCACTTCCAGAAAATGATTGACAGGCACTCGTCTTGCACAGAGGGGAAACACGGTGTCAGATAAGTAAAAGTGAGGGACCCATTGCAAGCAGTAGGGTAATTCTGATTGAGATAAGGATAACTCAAAATGCAAGTAAACAGCTAAATTACCACATTGCTGCAGAGAATCAGAGTTCTTTGGGGGAGGCAACGCCAAGAGCACGCTCAACTCTGAAACTATTTTGCAACTTGTGCATCCAAGGCTGGATTCATACCAGAGGCCTGAGCAATGCGATTTGGCAAGTGTTAACTCCATGACCAGTGCATGCCATCCAGAAGCCAGAAGAAAAACAAAGATGTGATGCAGCTCTGCAGCCATTTAAGCACGGCTTTGGTAAACAGAGCAGGTTTAACACTCACCAGAGCCTCGGGCACAGGCTAAGGCAATGGCTCCTCCCTCCACCCACGTGCACACTCATGACTTGTACAAAACTTGGCCTAGTGGGAGTCCTGGAAATTAATCTGGTCCCCCCCGTGTCTCCCCACCACCCTCCTTCCCTGCTACCAAACCAGCACGCTTGGTTCTGCTCGTAAACACCACCAGACCACCAACCAAGACCAACTGAAAATGAGGATCCAGGCAGGTATCCCAAGATCTGTACCCTGTTAAAATCCCAGGGAATGCTTTCCAGCGAGCTGGTGGAGCGTAGCTTTGCCAACATGGGCACCTGGGTGTGGGAAGAATGCTGGCAGGGCAATGAACTCATTAAGGTGGAGCTCTGTCACCACCTCCTGCAGGAATCTGAGATGAGTCCATGCTGTGCCGGATCCTTGTGCAAGTGGGTGTAGGAAGGATCAGTCACTGGAGCTCTGCGCTGCCCGGCTCCACACACCAGAGCCAATGCCACCAGGAGAAATAGGAGCCCTTTCCATGTAAGTGAACTGATCCTGCTGATATCAAGTGACTCATTAAGGGCTTACAAAACTTAAGTAGACCATAGTGTTGCTCTCTAGTAGTGGGAACTTCTTGGCTTGAGAGGAGGATTTGATACCCGCCAAAAGCTCACCTTGGGCCTCGCTGGCATTAGCAACAGCAGGTCTGCCCTGGGAGGTGCTTGCAAGAAGTTGCAAGCTGCTCCTGGTTTTATTCTAAAGAATTAAGTTTTTCAAAGATCCTGAGCAGAAGATCTGGCCCTGCCCTTGGCAAGTGGTGAACACCAAAGCCTGAAATGGAGGAGATGAGGGCTGAAGGTGGAATTAAGCTCTTAAGATGGAAAAATATATTTTACTCTGCGTTCTTAGTAGCTCAAAACATTTCCCCCTCTGCTCTTGCATTCATCCTTTTCCCATCCAAGCTCTTTGAAAGAATGAAAGTATCTCATGTTGGTTTGATTAATTAGAGACAAATGCACATGCATATAGTGACAGGACATGGGGGAATGGCTTTAAACTAAGAGAGGAGAGACTTAGATTAGATTTTAGGAAGAAAATTCTTGACTGTGAGGATGCTGAGGCCCTGGCACAAGTTGCCCAGAGAAGATGTGGCTGCCCCATCCCTGAAGTGTCCAAGGCCAGGTTGGACGGGGCTTGGAGCAACCTGGGATAGTGGAAAGTGTCCCTACCCATGGCAGAGGGTTGGAATGAGATGATTTTTAAGGACTCTTCCAACCCAAACCATTCTATGATTCTGTGATTCTATGATCTTCCAAAGAGCCAAATATCCATCTTAAACACATCTGAGTTGGAATCACTGTAACTTGGATGCACAGGGCAAAAATAGCCCATCCTTATGGCCCCCACAGAAGTGTTTTTGTAGCCAGAATTTGCAGATGAGAGAAACCACAGACAGAGAATCAAATGGATCCACTTCTAAAGGGGTTGGTGTGCAGGAAATGCTTTTCCCAATTCTAAGGGACACAAAGGTTTTCCAAAATAGATCCTTGTGATCTGATTAACATAAGTAAATGAAGTCTTAATAAAGGTTAAGTGGGTGCACAGCAATAGCTGCTTGAGCTTTGCCATGTTTGCTGTGAAACCTCCAGGTAGACTTAAAAATCATCCCAGACAGGACAGGTGTGTGGCACCTGAAGATTAGGTTCAGTGAAGTTGGAAGACATTTTTCCATTGCAAACTGCCCCCAAATTAAAGCATTTTCACGTGACTCTCTTGCTGGTTCAGCTCAAGACCTTGCACAGGTCATGGTGATATTCCCTAAACATCATCTCATGTATTAGAGAGATTCCGTGGAATCCTCAGCATGAAACTGAGGAACATCCTTGCTTTGGGAATCTCTTTTTTTTTTTTTTTTTTTTTTTTCTGGCCAGCAATGCTGAAAACAAAAAATGCAGCATTCAGCCAGACAACTGTGAGGGCTGGAGCGATGTGGTTCCTCCTGAGCCGTGGCACTGCAAATCCAGCCTTTTAGAGAGTAGGTGGCACTGAGAGCCAATGGTTGGGCTGGGTTATTAGATACCGAGGCAAAGGCGTGGATTTTGGGCTTGACTGAGCATCTGTCTTTGCAGAAAATATAGAGAACAACAGCATCACTTCATCCACAGCATCTTAATACATGGCAGCTCCAAGCACCAACGCAGACATTTCACAGCCCACAAAGCCCAGAGAAGGCAGCTATTGTATGAATTATGAGAGGCGTTTTTTGACATCCCTGAAGTAATTTTAAGCAAGAAGCTGTTTCTCAGATAAACCCCACCAGATATCCCCGGAAGGAAAGAAGAGCTAGTAGGAAAATAAGGTCTTAATGTGAGCTTAGCCTGGCTCCTTTCACAGAAAGGCTCGAAATCAGTGGAGGAAAAGAGAGTTGGTTTCATGCTGGAAAAGTTATTGGAAGAGGGTCAAGTAAAGCCTGCAAAGCCAAAGGATCTCCCTGGTTCTGGAGGGTCATCGATGGTTTCCAGCTCCCAACCTCAATGAAAACACATTTTCAGGTGAGGAGCAGGTTCAAGGACAGATCTGTCACTGGGGAAGCTCCCAATGGCTCTGTATTTTATCCAGCCCTTGTGAAGGGTGTTACCATTATTTAACCCGTGGGAAGGTCTGGGCTTCACAGAGCAGGAAACGTTATCCTCCTCCTGTGGATGGAAACTGGGACACGCTCTGATCCTGCACCTAAACACACCACAGCAGAACTGAGAACTGTGCCCAGCTTTCTTGATAACAAGACCAAGTTTCTCCCTTTGAATCCATGCAAAGGACCATGAGGACAAGAAAAACCCACAAGCCAATGTGTACTCCTACAAAGACAATTCTTACAGCATTTACCAAAAAGAGCTGTAAATTACAACTCAATTAAAAATAAACAACTGCACACTATCCCCTGTCCCTATTTCCTAATTAATGTAAAAGAACAATTCTATTTTTTTTTCCAAATCTAGATGCCAAGTTACAAGAATCCACAGCAAACTGTGTTCAGTTCCACACCTGGGGAGGGATCAGCCTGAAGGAAGAAGCCTGAAGGTCACCTGCACACAGTAAAGCAGTGGTATTGGAGCCCCAGGTGACACCAGGTGTCGGGCTGGTGACACGCCATCACACTTGTCATTAGTCCCACAGTAAGCAAATGACAGGCACAGCAAGATACAGGCTTAGGGAGGAACTGACAGGCAAGACTTTGGAATTTGTAAACCAAATTCCTGCTCATGACAGTTGATGAAACCTAAATTTTTGTATATGTGTTCTAAGTCTCATTCTCCTTCATCCCCTCCTTTAGGCAATAAAATCACCTAATTATTTTCTCTTTGGTTTTGTAGAACTGTTTCGAAGTCATTATGGGAGCATTCACACTGAAATCATAACAGGGAGTTGTGTTCATATGAAATTACTTTCTCATTGTGTTTTACAAATTGCCTGGAAAATCTTCCTTCTATCCTGGGTTTACTTGACATTTTGTTTTTTGAAGAAAATTTGCCTTCCTGGTCAAAGCTTGAGGTAGCAATCACTGAATAATAGAAAGGTTTGGGTTGGAAGGGACTTTAAAGATCATCTATTTCCAACCAATATCACACCAAATCTCAAGTGTCAGCACGTTTAGTGTCACCATGCTGGAATGGAAATCCCCACTTGCTCAAGGCACCCAGCAGCTGCTGAGCTGTGCTGGCTTTGGCACCGGCCACCAGACACCTGAGTTAAGGGGTCAGGACCCTGGAGCAGACAAGGACTAGAAAGAAAATTTAAGGGGCAACAGCCAAGGGGGAACAAACAGTCTGGAAGCCCTCAGCTCTCCTCCTCTCTCCCTGTGAGAAGTATCACAGGACTTAAAGTCCTGGTGCAAAAGGTCACTCCATAAGCATCTTAGAATCACAGAACCCTAGGATGGCTTAGGTTGGAAGGGACCTTAAACATCATCTCATTCCAATCCCTCTGCCACGTGCAAGGACACCTTCCACTAGACCAGGTTGCTCCAAGCTCCGTCCAACCTGACCTTGAAAGTTTCCAGGAATGGGGCATTCACAGCTTCTCTGGGCAACCTGTTCTAGTGTTTCACCACCCTCATAATAAAAAACCTCTTCCTTACACCTGCTCTGAATCAACACTCTCTTTGTTTTGTCCTACCACCACAGGCCCTGCTAAATAAAAATTCCAACCCCCTCCTTCACCCAGTGCAAACCTTGAAGAGGCTGAAGCAGCACCTTGGAGGGAAAGAACCCTTGGCTCGGCTGCCACAGCTTACGATTAATGGTTTCTGCTCACAAGAGCCAGGTATGAGCTGTTTGCTGGCTGTAAATCTCCCGTTACAGCCTCCTCTGCCATACAGCACACATGGATTAATAGCAGCTTTCTACTTTTGAGGTTACAGCTGATCCAAAAGTCCCCAGAAGAAAGGGCGAGTTTCCTAAGCAGCATGACTGACAAGACGGCGAAGAGGGAGTTTATTCAGAGCATTATCTAATTCATTCCCCAGTGAAGGAAACTCATCTACTTTTGAGACTTAAAACTTCTAAAGAAAACTGCTATGATCTAAAGAGATTGGCCATAAAACTATTTGTATTGAAAACTTAGCCAGCATGCCTTTAGTGAACTTCATTCATTAACATTCTTCCTGGCAAGGTTTCCATATCTCAGCGTTCATTTTATACTTTAATTTGGTTAGTAGGTCTTTGTTTAATCGTCCTATTGAAAGGAGAACAAAGAAGGTTTAGGTGATACAGTGAAGTAATACACTATATTTTATCTCTGTAAAGCCCAGACAAAGTCAGCAGGCTCTGATACCCTCCGATTTGGGGTTTTTTTTATTCCCTTTCTCTTCCAGGACATTTGGAATCACAAATCAGTTGCAGAGCATAAAGATCCTCACTGTACTTAGCTGCGGACACCTTCAGAAGAGAAACACCTTGTCAAGCAGAGAAATGATGCTCTGAGCACAAAACAGCCCCACAGGAAGATTATCTCGGGAAAAGTGCATTCCCATTACTTTGGGGATGGATACTCTGCTTTTATATCTATGTCCTCCAGTAAAAATCAGTAGTCAAAGTAGTTTCTTTCCTCTCAGAGCTTTGTGCTTACTGTCTCGATATCAACTTCATGTTTTTTTCTGGGTGCAAAACTCATTAACAGGCTGCAATTCTGCCTAATGACTAACCTGCTTTGCAGCCAGCACCCAGCATAGTGACCCGCAGGCACAGGCTGCCCTGGAGGAGGATTTACAGGATAAAAAGGATAAAAAACTCTCCAAACAGAGCTGCTCCCCAGCCCCAACACTGGCTGTGCGAGTGGGCAGCTCCTGGGCTGCTGTAAACTGACACAGCTCCAACTGACTCCCAACTGACTCCAGATAAAAATCTGGCCCCAGAGTAACGGCAGGATTCAACAAGCTTTTCTCACGGAATAGTTTTTATGCTCTTTTCTTGAATATTTACGACCCATCCTCACTGTCCTGCTTAAATCCACTCCACACGGTGTGTCCGCAAAGGGGGAAAATTGTACCTGTCTACTCTTTATAGTGCAGCAGATGGTGAGTTGTCTCCTCACTGAAAACTCTTTAATTCTTTCTTTTCTAAACCCTACACCAGTTCTACTCCAACCACCCATGGAAACACGTGTTTTCTAGAGGCAGCGCTCCCAACTGATGCTCCTGTTGATGAAGCTGCACTTCAAGGCAGGAAAACCATTCAGAGACTTGGATGCTCTCCCATGACATCCAACGAGCAAACCAACCTGCAGCCCACCCACCGTGCCCCCATCTCATGGATGGTGGTGTCCAAAATCCAAATAAAAGGATTCAGATGAACACAAATCCCAACACTAAAATCAAGCAACGAATCAAGGGAGCTGCCCTAACTGCTCCCTAACTTTCCATACACAAAGTTTATGGAGAAGAAACCTAACCTGTGAAGTTACAGCAGCAATTACAAAGGTCTGGGGAAGGAGCTGGGCTTGCTCAGCATTGGGTGGGGCCAGGGGCTGTAAAGAAGGTCCAAGCCCCATGGCTGCTCAGGGATAACTATTTCTGGAATGATAATTCATTTATGCCACAGATTCCTGATAAACACCAGCATAAGTGGAAGGGAGGCAGGCTCAGCACCAAGCCTGGCTTCAAACTGACGACCCGGAGGTGAAGGGCCCCTTCTCCCGTTACTAATCCCCTCAGCCACACAAGCCTCCTGAAAATGATGCTTTGGTTTTATTGCCACAAGGGTCATTTATAAAACCATAAAAGCCAGGGTAAGAAACCAACCCAGCAGCAGCAAGGCCAAGCATGCAGAGAAAGAGCTGAACAGCCATCGAAAGGGGCAAGTTCAGCCTTCCCATGGCATCCTGAGTAATTCAGTTGATTAAATGTGAGAAGTTCTGATTCATGGAGAGGAGGAGGAAATGCATAAACAACTTACCAAAAGCTAATTTCTTTATTATTGCAACCAGAAATGACCAAAGACGGCGTATTTCGTATGTCTGCACATTACACATGGAAAAAACCCAAGAATCAGCATTGCAACATCCAACAATTCAAAAGAAAATAAAAAATCAAACCCAAGAACTTTCTTGACTGGTAATTAACAGGGACGGAATATAAACGAGATGGCATTGAACAAAGCAGGTAACAGTGCACTTTTAATAAACCAATTTCATCCATATCTCCACTGATTTGCAATTTAACAGTTCTATCAGCAAAGCCTCATTTCCCTAACTAGACCGGTACTTTTTAAAACATGACTAATTCATTCTCATTAATATCAATTTGGATGCGTTTAAAAAATAACTCTTAATATCTGCACAACAGGCTAAAGGGCCGTATTTCTCCAACACCAGACATTCCCACTGCATTGGTTCAAAATACAAATATCCCCAAATTAACCAATGCAGTCTCAAATTGATTAGAAAGAAAAGGCATACATTTTTTTCAAGATTTATTCTTATTTAGCTCTGAGACCCATTGCACTACAACATCTAACACTGACTTTTATTTCAGTTTCTCTGCACTTTCCCCTCACATTTTCAGCGGGGAATGCGACTGGGATTCACTTTACTGGTCTTTCCAAGTTGATACACAAAGCAGAGGAACACACCTGCATCTCCTCTACCTAAACACGATCCTTTTGGCAAAGTCACTAACCACTTGTTAAAAAAAAAAAAAGAAAAAAAAAAGAGAGAAAAAAGTCCATTCCAGCTACAGATTAACACGCTGTAGCTGCCACCAGAAGTGCAGAGCCCCCCTGGCCTAAGCTCCCAATGCAGAAGGCATTTAAGCACATGTACAACCAAGTGTGGGAACAGGCTCCTTGAAGGCAATAGGATTACTCACTTCTTAAGAAGTTACCACATGTTTAAGTATCTGAATTGAGGCCTAATTACAGTGCTGGCCACCTCCTCGTGCACGCACAGCTGGGGCAGAGCTCACCAATCCCTCGTAGCCATGAGGACAGGCGTTTGTCACACGGGCTTTTAGTAGCTGCTAGGTTTGTATTCACGGGCAAATGACAACAAAAATCCTCAAGGCCTAAAAAATAATTAAAAAAAAATTTACTTTATAAATATCAGGTATTTACACGTGTGAAAATCTTTTAATGGGAAGTGTTTTTACACACCGATGAAATGTACAAGCAATGAAAAGGTACGTTGACAAACACTTAAAAAAAAAAAACCAAACAAACCAAAAATCAAAGTAGAAAATATATTACAGGTCCACCGAAAGAAATTCACACGGAAGAAAACAATTGACACAATAGAAACTTTTTTTTTAAAAAATAGAAGATATATCACAAAAGCTTGAACATGTTTATTTTATGTTAGTACTAAAAATCAAGGAAAAAAGCTTCATATATTCTTGTCACAAAAATATTTACCAGCCACTTTTTATTTCCACATTATGATTATCTGGCTCAGCAAGAGTCGAGGCTGAACTGTATCCAGACTACAGAAATCATTCCAGAAGGTTGTCTCAGTTTACAACTTACTGCAATTTACATTTTCTCCTCCTCTCAGCACCTTACTGCAAAGGTTCAAGAGGGATTAATAACAAACCGAGAAAGAATAGGACAGATATCTGTATTTACAACATTCATCCGTGCTGCTGCCGAGCCACAGGAGCGGGAGCGGTCCCAGGAACCACCGAAGTCTTCACAGCGCTCTGTGCAAATTCCCCTTGGCAAGGGAAAGAAACAGCATCAGAATGTACCCAAATCCAATGCCACGGGCTTGGACGGTTCGTGAAAGCCAACAGCCCCTGACTGAGAGCATCTCCTCGCCCCTGAGCCACTGCAGAGACACAGCCCCGGCAGCCGCAGGGGCACGCGGGCAGGGTGGATCCCTCCCGCAGCAGAGTCGGGGCAGGAGCTGCCGTGGTGACCGCACGACTTCAGTCCTCTGCCAAGTCTTCAATGTGCCCTGTGCTTCCTCTTCTTGTGTTTTTTATCCTTCCTTTTGTTGGCACACTTGGAGCAGAACCATTGCATCTCTTCTGGGGGTGCAGCCGTAAGCCCAACGCAAGGCCTGCGAGGGACAGGAAAATATCACATCATCTCAGTGGAGTAACATGGCTTCTGCTTCTTACCCCTAAAAATGCTACTTGTCAGTGGGAGACAGGATCTGGCCTTCAAATTAATATAGCAATTATCACTATCTTAATGAATATAACTATTGAAACCTAAAAAACAATCGAAACCTAAAAACTCTTGCTTTGAAACAAAAGAGAAATATCAAAAGGATACTCAGATAAAAAGTGTTATTTTAGTAGAAAATATGAGTGCACTTTCAGGTGTAATAGACTAGATTTAAAATAATTTCAAATGTTTCTTTAACACATCTGCAAAAACCCTTATGATTTTATGTAGCTTTTAAAAAAAATGCCTAAAAAGTGATTAATTCCCCCCAACCTTTTCGTAAGAGCTGACATTTATATTACTGTTCATACAATGCTTCATAATTTGAACTGTCTATCTGTATACACTGTGTTCATAATCCTGTAGTTCTCACAAAATTACCAGAATCAGCAATATTTCCCAGCAGTTTCAAAAACAACCGTTATCACCAATGCCCATTAATTAAAAAGTAACTCTCCTTCACAGTTTAAAATCTGCTTTTTCAAATTTCAGAGCAAAGGAGATAAAAATATCTTCCAGATTATTAAATTGGACACAGCAAAGCTATTTAAATATTCCCAACGTCACAAACTATTAGAAAAAAAAAGGTTTTTAATAATATAGCCCCAATCTGCCAGGCACTGGCAGAGGAGGATGGATGAGAGGAACTCACCAGTGATACCAGTCATCGCAGTCGTCACAACCTATCATTGGACTGCCATCATCTGGCTTGTTACAGCCAGGACAGATCCAGATCTGGTTACCCCACTCGTCTCGGATCTGGTGCAAAGGAAAGCAAAGTTAGCTGGTTTTCAGGGCTAAGCAGGCAGGAAAATTGACATTAAAATAAACAACAACAAAAAAAGGTTCCTTCCTTATCTGGCTAAGCCATTCAGCAGCCCCTGTTGTTATGTGTGAATTCTCTGATCATGAGAGCTCAGTGTTACGTCTTAATTGATTTTCCTACACTGCTCATGACAACAAAATCATGTATTTTTCTGCACTGTCCTGTAAACCAGTAAAGCCAGTTACACCACCCGACCTCAGCACGGGCATTCACACACAGAACCAGGGCTTAAGGACACAATTCCTTCTCTGTCTATACTTTTAAAATTCGACCCTGTTAATGGCAAGCAGGAGCCACGGCAGCCTCCTGCATAAGATAACAGTTCTTATGTGCATGTAAAATATACAGTGCCGTGTGTATATATTGCTGCATTACTTATTAGCCAAAGTCTTCAACTCCAACGAGCTGATAAGATCAGGATATAAAAAAAGTTGTTACTGAGTAACTTTCCATTCCCCTTATGACATTTATGCCACAGTACAATTTACTAAAGGGTAAATGAAACAAGAAAGGCAGCTCACTTACAGTACTGGGCAGCTGCTCACCGGGTTCATCATATGCATTTTTTTAATGTTTATATCCTGCTTGACCCACTGTTTGTATTTTTAAATTTCCAGTGGCTCTTGAACAGCTCTTTGCAAAAAACATACACGTAAAATGTCACAGAATCCACCTAAAGGAGTGCAATTAACAATACAAAGTACAAAATGTCTGGGGCATTACCCTGACTCCATCACTCCTTTATGAAGATTTGCACATTATCACTGAATCTCAAAACCAGAAACTGTTTTGTTCCCTGCTTTTGTGCATTTACACATATCTCAGGCAATAACTTTTTGCTATCTGTACAGCTTATAAACATGATATTAAAAAGTAGCAGATGAAAAGCCCCGAACATTCTCAGTAAAAAAAAAAAGCCACTACACGGTGGTCTGTACATCTTAACAGCACTTCGTGAAAAATCAATACGAATGTACCAGAGCTGCAACCAACACATCACTCTTCCCTGATTCCTCTTAAAGCCCTGAATGTTTCCGTGGTTTAAAACTAGAAAATACAAGGCCCAGAAATACTAACCAGGGAACAATCCCCTTCCCAACAGAGATACAGAGTAGGCACCATCATAAAATTAACTCGATTTCCAAGCTGATTGATTGCAATAATCATTCCTATCTACCATCTAATCTCACATCTGCAAAGTCATTTTAAGTTGCTGGAGAAGCATCTGCTGCCCAGGTGAAGTGTCTGGGATCAGAGTGAAGAGGTCCAGAGGCATTTTGGTGGGATGCTGGGGAGGGAGGGGATGCTGTGCCATGGTGCTGCAGAGAATGGGTGCTGGGGGATGTTGGGCTGAGGGCTACAAAACCTGCCTGAACACCTGGCTGCACCTCCATCATTCCCCAGCACGGGCACCCCATTTCTGGTGCTGCCTGGTTTGGGCACTGGCCCTGCCAGGTGTAGGCAGCACTGCCTGGTGTTGCCCCATCGGAAAAGAGACAGCCTAACTTTTCCAAACTTAGTTTTTCAGGTTTTCTTTTTCTCCCCTGCAGAATGCCTGCCTCAGGCTCTCAGGGGCTGGAGAGGGGCAGGGTGGTCTATAATCACAGAAACCTCTGCCTGTTTGTTAAACAAGAACTTGGGCTGCTGAATAAATATATTAAAAATATTGCGTAACTTCTCATTCCTCAATGAACCAAGGGTCGTGGAAGAAGGGATGGAGTGGGATTGCTGACTGCTGTGCTAGTACAAACCACTGAGAGCTAATGAGCAGAGCACATGCACTGAGATGCTATCCAACAGGGAGATGTGTATCCTCTTTTTTTTTAAACTATAAAATCACCCTCCTCTCCTCCCCTGCAGAAGGGAGTTGTGCACCTCTGCCCCACTGGCTCCACTCTTATCTCTAGCACAGCTTTCCCATGTGACCTGAGCAAAATCATGTCATCATTCTGTGTCCTGGATTTCCTTCATACAAGAGGCTAATAGTTATTAATTATTTTCTTCTTCTCCAACCTCTCTCTGAGCATTTTGATTTATAAATGTCTCACATCAGGTGTCTGTCTGCCTGTGCACATAGCTGGGTCCTAATGAAGTAAAGCCTTGGTTTCAACTATAATGTTGTAAACCACCACTTTTCACAAGGGCATGGAGAAATAGGACAAGGGGGCATAGTCTTAAGTTGAAGGTGAGTAGGTTTAGACTACGTACTAGGAAAAAAATACAATAAGGGTGGTGAGACACTGTACAGGTTGTCAAGAGAGGACTTCCCATTCCTGGAAGTGTTCAGGGCCAGGCTGGACAGAGCTTGGAACAACCTGGTTAAGTGGAAGGTATCCCTGCCCATGGCAGGGGATGGAACAAGATGGTCTTTAAGTTTCCTTCCAACCCAAACCATTCTGTGATTCTGTGGTTCTGTGAAAAGCAAAAATAACCTGAAGCCTCCGTATCCTCTGAATTCTCCATTAAGGCGCTAAGAGTGTTACCACTGGAAGTATGTAGGCAAAGTTCTAGGTTTTCCTTCTTAAAACTAACATAATCTCTAAATTATTTCTTTCCTTAATGACAGAAGAAAATGGGCTGTAGTACAGTATTTAGGAAATGTTTCTCTCTTAGATTTGAAACTTTAGGGCACTACTATAGTAATAGAAATAACAGTAATAATAATAATAATAATAATAGTGGTAATAATAATAGTGACCAAATACCAAAATACCAAATACCAAAGGTGAGGCTGTGTGTCCTGCACCTTAAGGATATGCAGAGCCTGTGTGATGTTGTCCAGTGCTGTAACTAACTCGGGAGTGAAAAGTAGCAGCTGTTTAAATAGAGACCAGTAACATGATACAGTGGTTTAAGTCCAGCAGGGAAGCACCTTTCCATTAGAAATGCAGGGTAGATCTATATTAGAAATCAATACTAAAACAGAATCATTAAAAAAAAAAAAAAAAGTCATGCACAAGTTGCAATTCAAGCATGGCAAACTCTGTAATAAAAGTAAATTTTAGGTGTTTTAAATGGTGAAATTTTTAAACTGCAGCTAAGCAAGGTGTCACCAATCAAGCTGGAATTTAGCCAGGACAGGGAGGATAACAACACTGCTACCCTTGTGCTGCTTTTCAAGGATCAGGAATGCTCAGGACTTCATTTCATACAGCATCTAAAGCAGAAATTCTCAGCAGCACAGCAAGCCTTGCCCTACCCAGACATATATCCACATTCTTTTAGGGAATGGAGTTCCTACACCATGTTACACAATAGACTTTTCCAAAAGAATGAAGAATGCTGCCAGACAGAGGCCAAGTTCAGAGCACGTGTCAAACACGCAAATGAAGCGTAGACTAATGAACAATCTACAGACTTCTGAGATGCACAAATGTCTGCAATTTCTGTATGTCGAGGAAACCAGGAAAGAGATTAGTGGACTCTACACATTTCAAATGAGGGCTAAGTCAAGTTCTTGATGTTGTATGAGGGTTTTGTACTTTACCTGACTGACAGCAGAATCTATGGCGAGTTTGACATTTGAGGTTTCAATTCAGCACTTTTGAAAGCACCTATAAAAAAACCTCCACCTCCAAAAATAAGTGCTCTAGCTCAGTTAGCAGAAAACATCATGTGGGATATAGTTGGACTTGTTAGAAGGAACTTAAATTTGGAACTGGGAACTGATGAAAAATTCAGTCCAAGTTGTAGCGTTTTAAATAAGTTATTAACCCCTCAAAACACGTGCGTGGAAACAAGGGTTGGACAAGCAGCAGCTTAAAAGAGAGCAACATCAGGAACTCAGGAACCATCAGTTTGAGATGATGAGTCACCCAGGAGCTCCTCACTTTCAGCGAGGAATGCCCCTGGCACTGTGACAGAGCACAGCAGTGGCATGTGTTACCTACCACGTAAGTACTGACGGTCTCGGTCACCACGCTCCGAACGGGAGCTTTGGAGCCTCCAGCTGCTGACACAGCTGGGGAGGGTGGTGGGATCAGGACTGGTGAGATGGTGGCCTGTGGAAGAGGAGGAGCTGGAGCCGGAGGAGGGGTGACGTGAACGGGAGCTGGCACCGGTGACGGCACAGGCGGAGGTGTCTTGGGCCGCGCTGCGGGAGTGGAAGGTTTGGCCTCTGGAGCTGACACCACTTTGCTGATGACTCTGTAGGACCAACATTGAGAATCGTTAGAGCTGATGGGAGAGAAAGCAACCATCCATCACTGGTTAGAGAGAAAGAAAATACAGAGCAGCTAATTCACATCACCCTGGAGTCACTGAAGAGGCTGTTTCAACAAGGACTGTTGCTAGTGCTGCACCCATCCATTTACAGGATAAAGCACAGAGCCATTACAAAGTGAATGCCAGGACAGTCTGAGCCACTCTGTACCTCGCTGTCGTATAAATATTCTCTGGGGCTTTACTAAACCTTGTTTCGTTAAGTTTTATTGCATTAGCTCAATTTGTGGGAAATATTAGAAAGGAAAGTTAATCAGCTGTGAACAGGACTGATTTTAATCTTCAAACTGAGAGACGATATCGTCCTGTTCAGATCCTACATTAGGGGGTTCTGCAAATATTTGCTAGTTTGGTATTTCTTTCCCCAAATGTTTATGAAATCAGCAGTGGATCTAGTCAGGACAAATAAATGACGCACACTATACACTCAGCAGTTAAAATATTGCTACTTACTCGAGTAGCTGAAGTAGACAGGATGTAGCTCTAGTAAATACACTGTATAGAACAATTGTGCCCAGGAAGGGGGATACATAGAGAACCCAACGTTTATTAATGACTGTTGATACACAATGTTATTGATGTGCATGCAATTTAACAGTCAAGCCAGAAAAAGCCCTTACTACAAGGCTCTAGGTTAGAAACGTAAAGAGAAGGAAAAGGATGTTTTAAAAAACAGAACAAAAAACCCCCCCAAAACAACCACAACCTCAAACAAAACACAGGATAGGTCTATTTGTTCTACCAAATTTTGGTAAATAATTTAACTAATTTATTTACATTTGAATGGTAACTGTGGGAGTGCAATTGATTTGTGACGGGACCGTACGAAGAGGGTGATTTAAGGAAAGGTTAGACGTTCCAGGGAGAAGGATCGCTTAAGAAAGCAAAATATGGAGACATCAGTAGAGAAACCACGACAAATTCAAATTGGATCAAACCCTGAAAACCAGGAATGTCCAGCTCCACTGTCAATGGGAATTTTACATTCAACTTCAGAGGTTATTGCAACTCTTATGATATTCCAAAGGCAGTATCACTACAATTTGAGACACTGTCTGAATTTCAAGTCAATAACCCAAGGATCATTTGAGAAAGGCTTGGAATTATACAGTATGTAATGTCTGGCTGAGATAATGGTGTTTTTTCTCATAAGATATGCCACTTGCACTACAAAATAAGAACTATGGGAAGTTATAGTAAAAACAGACTTAGTAAAAGAGCAATGAGTTTGGCAATCCTGCATCACACCTACAATGAGTGAACAGGAGAAGAAAATCAAAGAGTGCAGTGGAACCTAAAAGGTGATAGATGATTTTTTCATCAGCAATGCTGAAGACATTCACACCATTTATGTCCCAGTGATTGCTTCAGGTACCTAATGTGGGAGCTAAGGCTTTTTAAGTGTCAGTAAGGTGCTAGACTGTGAGTCAAACTGCAGGAGTCCTAATTTACGTTGTCTGTGACTTGCAGAAGGAAGGAAGCCCTACTATCAGACCATCTTGGGACCAACCTATGCATGAAAACCAGCCTCCTTCTCCTGTTAGTAGAGAACATCCAAAACCCCACAGTTATTTTCCACCAAGGAAGTTTTCTCTTTGGCTCACGTTGTGTTTCTGGTTCAGTGAAAGTCTCAGTGTGTGGCTCCTGGGGCTCCTGCCAGACTGACCACCCCAACTCAGATGCCTCGTCTGTGTCTTCCTCCTTCCACTGCTCCCACAAAGAGCCCTGGCTCCCAAAGCTGAATGCCCAAGAGTTTGGTTGGTGCCAGTACTTCCATGGTTTGTAAAATCACCCTCATGACTTGAGAGCCAACTCTCAATAAACAAACTCTTAGCAATAATAAAAGTGAGCATAGGGACAGACAGCAAAATATTGGCACAGCAGAAGTCATTTGGATGGTTTCAAACATCACTGCCCCTTCTTTCCCCACCTCTCTCTCCTACCTCCTGCAAGTAAACAAAGTCCTGCTATGAGTTCTTCAGGGAGTCAACCCTCCCCAAGTCTAGACTAGGAAATGTATTAGCTAATAGGGCTTTAAACACAACTTTGCACACAGGGTAAACAGTTTGAAAGAAGTATTAGCTAATACAATTTGAATAAGACTGACCATGCCCAGCTAACACGCGAAATTAAATCACAGAGTTTCTTGGTCTAAAGCCAGGTTCTCCTCCTGCACAGGGTCTTCGAAGCCACTCTGATAGTAACTGCAGAAGCTGCAAGGAACACCACATGTGAAATCTTCCAAAACTACAAATATTCATTAGTGAGCAACACATGCTCATTGATTGGCTGGCATGCCTGAAGTGTGCAATTAGGACATGTTCAGTATATAGGGCAGCTTGTTTATCTTGATTTTAGAGCTCAGTTATCAGAACAGGAGATCGGCATTTTGGAGCACACTTGGGCCTACCACTCCCTTGGGCTAATGAAGTTCAGAGACTTTAGACTCCAGAGTGGAGAAATGAATGGTTTTGTGCTACACCATTAGAGGTGATGGAGTAATCTCAGCAAGAGTGGTTTAGCCTGTCCTGAAGAAGGGGCTGCACACATGGCAATATGGAGGTGGGGAGAAATCAAAGGGAAATAGCAGTCCCACGACTAATAATTACTGTTACTTCAGACTTGGAGAGAAACCTGATATCAAAACACTATGTAAATGATGGCAAGATTTATGAGCTCTGTTTCATAGACAGGAAAATTGAGGCACAGAGCACACTGCAAGTAGGCGGCTCTCACTGCAGCAGAGCCTCGATCCACCTGGTACCTGAGTCCTGCTGGGATTTAAACTCTTCCTCAGGACATCACCATACATATATTGTTACTTTCTTTCCCAAATGTGTTTTCATGTTTCCAAAATCATCACTTAGTCTGCAAGTACAATACTATATTAAAAAAAACATTCACCTCCTTCTCCACACCAATCCAAGAACTCTAAAACTGAGGCTGAATGAGTATTTTTTGCAGAAATCAAACACAAATGAATATCAACCACCACCAACACAATCAGAGTCCTGAGATGAGAACTGCATTTCTCTGGAGGCTGCTTGCCTCGCAGTGCATCACAAACAGATAAAAGGTCAATTAGAAGTTGTTTTTCAATCAAAACAGTTCCTCCAGAATAAAGGGGTTTGAGAAAACCTTTGGAATAGATGTGGTAATAAGAGCCTCCACAAATTGTCACTACAGGTTACCACTCCCTGTGAAAAAGTCCCAGAATTAATGTAAATACCATGCATTTGGTTGTGTCCAACCTAAATTCACTCTGGATTTCTTTCTACATGCCAGCAGGAGCCATCCTGCTCACAGAACCTCAGTGTATGTATGACTGAAGGCATGTGTTGATTGTTCAGAGAGTGCCCAGTAGTAGCCAAGAAAACATATCTAAACATAATAAAAAGGGAAAAAACCTAAGGGATGTGAAATTTAAAGTGGAAGGACAAAGTCAGAAAAATCCTCAAATAGCATGATTACAAACTAAAAATATTATTTTTCCATGTTGTTTTTTTATGACCCCTTTGCTAAAAGGGCAGAACATAAAGCTTCCTGACAAAGGCATTTTTAAGTTATTTTTCTTCCTCACAATCTGTTCCAGTGCAAACACAACTTCAACCCAATATGAGAACTTACTAAGATCTTCCACTGCCATTCCTGCTCAAGTACATCAAGGCTGCATTGGGCCAAGACAACAGCGTGTCATATCCAAATCTCAGCTGAGAAGTCAGGCCTCATGGAATCATAGAATGGATTGGGCTGGAAAGGACCTTAAAGATCTTCCAGTTCCAACCCCTCTGCCAAGGGCAGGCACACCTTCCTCTAGACCAGGTTGTTCACAGCCCCATCCAACCTGGTCTTGAACACTTCCAGGATGGGAAGTCCATCACCTCTCTGGCCAACCTGTGCCAGTGTCTCATCACCCTTACAGCAAAGAATCAATGCTTATCTACTGGTGTAAAACTGTGCCCAACACTGCACCCAGGGGAAGGAAGAAAAGAAAACTTCAGTGAAGTTTTTCTGTTTCTCAGGAGGGTAGAGTGAATGAAAACCCATTTTAATCATCACTCCAAGGCAATCACTCCATTCACAGTTATAGTTGCAAACCCAAACAGGATGAAAACCGTCAGCTTGCAGGCAAAGTGCAAATTCTACCCAGATTTGAAGTGTCGCAACAGGTCAGTTGGTTTCAAATCAGCTCTAAGTGGCATGAGCTGTAACATGCTACATCTGGAGGAAAATGAAGCTCCAAGGTGTGAAATAGCTTCCTATCTTTGGAAGTAATTTATTTGATTTCATTCTGATCCTTACGGCTGAAAGCCCCATTGACTGCTTCACATAAACACAGGGGAAAGACGTGCACCAAAGGGAAATGGCTTTTCAAAAATAGGATATGGGCCACAGGGTGGAATGATTGCTATGGGCAATGAGCTCCAAAAAAATGCTGTACCAGTACTTCGAAAGGTCTAGTAAAAAAATCACAGTAATCTTTGTTTCTCAGAGGCAGAGCTCCCAAGGAGCTGTTTCTCTGCCCAGAGGAAAAAAGTAACATTTGGAAAGTCCTAATTCTTTTCTGAACCCATGACTCATTTTTAAGCAAGGAGAAGGAGTTAAATGGGTCTTTGTATGTAGGAAAATGACACCAACAACTGCATTGACATACCTGAAACTGGTGCAATTCACTTGGATTATCAATCATCATATTATCTATTAGCTTTGATATTCCCTTATTGATATAAATTCCTTGAAGCTAGAAAGTGATGTAACTATTTTGTTAACTGAAAAATCTCACACCTGGAACTGGGATTGTTGCACCAGAAAAAACCTAGCACTCTAAGACCTATGGGTAAGAGTGTCAAAAACACCTAAGGAAATAAAGAAATTTCCATATGGTTTAGATTCTTCAAATATTAGAGGTGATTGTGAAAATTTTGTTCCAGCTCTGGAGAAGAATCAGTATGATTTAAGCTCTGTAATGTAGGCTAATTCCCATATTACTTTTAGAAAGGGAAATTTATTTGCTGTTTTATGCCTTGCTGAATATTTTGTGCTGTGCAAACAAGTCACATTGCAAACAGAAGCTCCACAAGCACAGGCCGTGACCAACTTGTGAGTTTGTAGAGTGCCAGAATGCACCAAACCTCCAGTGGAGCCCCAAGCAATTTTGCAAGTGAAAAGCCTTCAGCACTTAAACATCACCTGCCATGTGATATTCTTCTGTATCAAGAAAAATGAACTTTGAGCATGTATTCCAAAATAACATCCACTTTTGTGGGTGCCTGCCTCTTCCACGTAAAGTGTGTTGACCTTCACTGGTGCACACGGAGATCAACAGCCCATTCTCCACTTCAACAGAGCTGGGGAAGGGTCCCCACCATCACCCTGTTCCAAAATCTCACTGTCCTGGTGTCACAGCAACCTCTGCTAATTTCCAGCCTACATTCATAGTCAATTAAGTCCCATCTGCTTTTGTGCCAGCATTGCTCTTTAGCTTAAATTGCTTTCTCCCTCCAAAATATTTACTTGTCTGAGGTACTTCTAGCCAGCAATCATAACCTCTCTTCATAAGCCAGACTAAACACACCAAGTTGCTCTCCTCTCCCAACACTGACCCCTAACAGTGCTCCAAGCCCTCCTCTGCACCTGCTCTTCCCCATTCACACAATCCCAGAATGGGTCCAGCTGGGAGGGATCACAGGGGGCTGGTCATCTGGTCCGATCTCCCTGCTCAAGCAGGGCCATGCCAGAGCACAGGATTGAGTCCAGCTGATTTTTGAGTATCTCCAGTGGAGACTCCACACTCCCTCTGGACAATCTGTTCCCATGCTTGGTTCAGTCACTGCACAGGACAGAAGTTCTTCCTCATGTTCAGGTGGAACTTCCTGTGCATCAGTTTCTGCCCGCTGCTTCTTGTCCTATTGCTGGCATTGGTGATGGAAACAGACACCCAAGATCCATGTCAGGAAAACAGCAGGAAAACCCCATCTCCTGCAGGGACTGTCAAATGGACTATACTAACCCAGAGAATCACTTGCTTTATCAAAGACTGATAAAAAACCTACTCATATGGCACAATTCTGTTTTAATTCCTTCACTTCTGAGCCTTTAATTGGATCTTCATCCAAAATTTGCCTTATATTTATGTATAATGCTGTCACCAGGTTCCTTTCTTCCCTTCTTTAGCACCTCTATTTTTAACTACTGTTTATTAAAATGGATTTGAAAAACACTGCATTTTAAAATAACAATAACTGTGTTAAAAATTTCTTGTCACTAAGTTTGCAAATTTACCATCCAGTTCTTCTAGAACTCGGGAAAAAGTGTATTTCAGTGTATAAAGGTCCCAGTATTTTCCTTCCCGATTTATTATGGCAATTTCCACTACAGTCAACGTGCTGCTGTTACCCATCTTGTCCTAGTCCTCAGGGAAGGACTGAATGCACATGTAACCAGAAGGAATGTGTTCTTTCAGGTCTTGGCTCATACCTGTATTATTCTTCATCATCTCCCTGTCTTCATTTTCATGGTCTTTCTTCTCTTCTCTTTTCCTATTTGCTCAATAACCTTTAAAACATTTAATTCACTTGGATTTCACCTCCACAGTCTTCAGCCTTGGACACATTAACTTTCTTTTTTCCTAGAGATATGATGCTGAATCCTGATATTCTTTCAGAAGGAGCTATTAATACAATTCACTGTAGTCATTTTGCTACAAGTGCCCCGTTCCCACTGTCAGAAAACACCATTTTTGAAGCCATTAGGTGTTCAGTCCAGCTGACATTTCCAGCTGACTCCTTTGGTTTATGGACATTTGCACTGTTGAAATTGAGTTACAGGTTTTCTACTGTTTATTTTCCCATTATTTTAAGTGAAACAGAGTTCTGTCCTTGGTCTTCACCCTCTGTATCTGTTACACCCAGAGATTTTCCCCAACAACCATAGACACCTTTCTGTTGATGACTCCTAAATTTCCCTCCCATTTTCTCACCATTCTGACTTCCACCTTTGCATGGTTCACTGCCAGTCTGACAAAACAAAACTGAGCTGCTAGCGTGGCATCTTGGTACCTTTCATCTTTTTTTTTTCTCTCTTATCATCAATAACAAACATCTTCAATGTTAAAACCACCTGGCACCAACTCCTTCTGCTGAGTTCTCAAGAGCAAAACCATAAGCTGGTAAAACATGTTTATGTCAATGAGCTCTTTGCAAACTTTCTCTTCTATGTTCCCTGCAAACTGCCTTTTATTGTCATTTGTTTTGGGAAATGTTATGGGATGCACAATCTGTGTGTTATGCTTGCCCATAAACCAGTCCTATATCCACCCTTTTTGGTGGGAACTGGTATAGAACATGAATTTTACTAACTACCAGAAAGTTGTACCAGCACGGGTTTAGAAGATCTTTAAAGCTGTGATTTTCAGCTTGTCACCAAGCTTGTTTTTGAAAGAGACAAGTAAGACAGTCAGTCCTGGACTTGGAGACTCTGTACAGCTAAAGATCAATTGCTAACAAGACAACTTCATTCAATTCAGGTAGGACCATCTGCTCTTTTGAGGCTATTTCTTTACGGTCTTCTTGTCCACATCCAGCTCCCAGGAACCACCCCACAAATCCTCAGGTCTATGGAGTTTCCTCACTTTTGTTTAAAAACCTCAATAAAAGAGTGAATAAAAAGAAGCACCTCTGTCAAAGACAAGACCAAATCAGTGCCCTTCTCTTGCAGTCATCCTCTATGGAAAGTCTATTTTTGAAACAAATGCCCATCTGCCTTTCTAATCTTTCACACATATTTGATCAGTTTCTGTTGTGCTTCATAAGGGCAGCTGCTCATGGCCATTTACACAAGCAATTCCCTCATGTGTCTAAACCTGCCTGAAGTTGTTTTTTTTTTTTAAATTGTGGTATACAGTATACATTTTTTTTTTTTTAACTCTTGAGCAATAAAGAGCAAAATCAAAGTATCTCACAGTAAGTTGTTTTGTTTTCTAATGACTCAAGCCTTTTTATGGATTCACTTTTGGAGTCATCACCCAATGTGGCCAGCAGCAAAATGAAAATAACTTGCCACCAACTACTACCTACCATAAACAGGATGAATAATTAGTTGGGATGGCTGCAGTAATTTAAAAAAAAAAAAAAAGGAAGAAAAAAGCTAAGGACTACATCTGAAGTTGTAAATTTAATTCACGTTCAAGGAAGAAAAAGCTGTGCTAAATCACCTCTAGAAATATAAACAAAAATTATAATTTACTTGGTTTGGTAAAAGGGATATGGTATTTTTCACTTTTTTTTCATGTAAAAGCTGCAATCCTGCAACAAGGGAGAGGGTGGGGAACCTCCACCAAAGTCAAAAAGCCTTTTGGATGGATACAGGACCACACATGGGGATTTTACTGCAGGATTTGGGCCAATATGTTACACTACAAAAGAACAATTGGGAAAGGAATATGAATCATAGCTGAGACAGTATCTTCATTAAAATACATTCAGAATTTAAAAAGGCACTAAAAATCAGTCCTCCAGCTCTTATAACTTAAAGGACCACAGAACAGAGAAATGTGGGTATGTCAGTAAATACACTCGCAAAGATTGATGAAAGCTGTAAAGATCACTGGAATTCCTTCAGCACACCTTGGAGAGGAGCAAGATCATTTTTCATTACTCTGTCTCCTCACTTAGGTGGTCTATTGATCATATCAAAAATGATTTCACCATTACATGCTCTTTTACAGCAGAAGTTGGATCGGCACCCAGAGCAGCAGTTGTGTCAATGCACAGTTAACACAGCCTTTCCCTGCTAAAATAATTGGGATGCCCATTAGCACAGCAATAAACACAGACTTTTACTGCCCGCACTCTATCGTTTAATTTTCCCAAACAGTGGTTCACCCTTCTCCATTTTTCTCCCTGAAGTATCACTTTTTTCCCCTCCTCTTTAATTCCTCAGTGAGTTCTCCTCTGGAACTTTCCCCTGAATAAGGAAGGTCTCTCAGGGTAACCAACACCGCCCACAGCTGTCCCCCACAATAGCCCCATGCTGCTGCCACTCCGTCTGCCCAAGGCTTTGGTCACGGTGCCTTAACTGCTCCAAACACTGCCCTTATTCATCGAAACGTGCAGGAGGAGGGGCTTCCAGCAGGATTCCTTTACCTGTTTCCCCACCACAAAACAGTGCAATAAATGGAATGGGTCATGAGCTACTTGGCTGGTAATGCAAACCTAAGGCTTGACAAGTCAATAAAAAGCCAATCCTTCCCTCCCCAGCCACACTTAGAGAGCCAAGGCTGGAAGCAAACAATTTGTATATGCCTGTACAGGGAGCTCAACTGACGCCTTTTCCTGGTCTTAAAATCAAGAGTCAAACACGGTTAGAAGGGGAAAAGGGATTTTACCTTGGTATTTATTTTAAGGATCCTTAGGTGCACACGTCCAGGCCATATGCATCGAGATGCACCCCACTGAGTGCGTGTCCTCCCAACATTGGGTGTAACATTATAGGTGTTACTAATTAGCAGATCTATCAAAGATTCCCCAATGAGAGGCTCAACTGAGCCCCCCTCCCCAAGGAGCCTTCCCTTGGATGGTTCTATCTTGGTTTACAGAATGTGTTCTGGAGAGGACCTTGGGGTCTGGGGCACACTGATCCCTAACTACCAAGCTTCTAAGATGTTTAGCCTCTTAGCTTGACAAACAAGTCCAAGAATGTAGGCAAAAACTATTAGGAATACAGAAGTTGTAAAAAGGTATAACAGGGGTATAAAAGAAAAGGCAAAAATCTTCATGGCATCATAACGAGCCCCATTATTCAGCTTTTGTGGGCAAACACTATGAAGACAGTAATGTAAATTATCGAAGTCTGAGTAGTGCTCCACTAAATAGCACCCAAAGTTCAAAAGTCTGTTCACACCCTCTGATTTATCTGTATGAGAACAACCCTATTAAAAACTGAAGCTCCTGAACATACACCAAAGATGATTCTGTAACAATCAGATGCATTCTTGGAAACTGCATAGGGCAGGATTCTAGTTTAACTAGCAGCAAACTCTTGGATATCCAGCTGTTCTTCCACAACTCAAATAGAGCTTGAACAGTTTTAAAAGAACACATATTCATGTTACAGCAGCAACTCTGATCCCCAGTGAGTTTTGGGGAGCACCAACACAGTCCTTGCCTAATTTCTTGTCTTGAGCCAGGTCAATAAGAAGCATATGGATATATTTGTTAAAACCTTCTTCTCTCCTCCCTTGGTGCCATGACCTTTTAAAGTCTGATTGTGCATGTGTGTGTGAAGTTTTCGCAAGAAAGTTCAATCTCTGGAGAGTTTTCAACTCAACTCTTCTGTAAATTAAGCTTGTTGCAGGTAGAAGACCCATCATTAAGACATCTCTTTTTTTGGTGAACACACACTTGATGCACTCTGCATGCTATAGGTGAGATTATATAGTTCTGCAGGATTTCAAAAAGTATGGGTGAAGAACTGCTTTACTGAAATTTTGTGTTGCACTTAAAATAACAAATTCTTGAGCAAATACCACTGAAAAAGGGCAGGGTTAGATTGGATATTGGGAATCAATTCTTCCCTGTTAGTGTGGTAGAAGTTCTTAGATGGATAAACAAGAAACTTGGTGTAATAAACCAGGTTCTCCTGTCCTCTTACTCCCAAAAATATTCTTTTGGGTCACTGATATTACACAGGGAGGTCACATCTATGATCATTTCTCTACCTTGACCCTTGGTTTTGAGATGCCCTGCACAGGATGTCAGCTGGTTGTGCTGGTGGCTTTCGTCCAGGGGATATCATGCAGCTGAATGAGCCTCCACAGGAAAATAACTTGCCCTTGGACTGATAATATCCTACCAAGTAATAAAGAATTGTAGTGGGGCCAATTAAGTATCTGGGTAACAAAACTTTTTTATCTCTTAATCCTTTTAGGATTTTATCTTACAATCCACAGGTTATTTACTATACATTTTTATAGGCACACATGCATACATATCTGAGCATGTGAATGATTTGTTTTTGGAAAGTCACATATCTCCTCACTTAAAAATTACAGAAGACAAGGGGCAATTTCATTAGAGCAGCAGGTCAGGTTTACCATAAACATTGTTAAAATGCCTGCCTTTCCCCTTCTCCTGTCTGCTTTCCAGGTTCCCTGCTGACAGCAGAGTTATGATACGAGTCTGGAGCAAAAGTCTGAAATTTTAAAGGTAAATTTGGAGACCTGATTTCACAAAAAACATATATCCTGCTTCCAGGGCATAGAAACACTGAAACAGCACCCAGTGAGTAGTACTGTGCTTTGTGTTCTGGCATTAGTGTCAGCAGCCATGTGTTTTTTCTTAAAAGTTGTATTTAAATGTAGAATAAGTTTATCAGAAGTATCAAACATTACAGCATGTAATTTTGCTGAAGTTTATGTCAGCTGTAGTAGCAGCTGGAATGTCAACACCTTATCAATAGATATGATTTTAAAAAACTTTTGTGTTTGAAAAATGATAGTGCTTAGGAAAAATAACAAGACAAAAAGAAGCCATGATGTAATTGAATAAAAGTATTAAACTCTACTCATCATTTGCAGTTCATTTAAAATTTAAAAGTCTACACTAGCTGTGTTTTTTGTTTTGCTTGTTTTGTTTTGAAAAAAGATAGTATCTCTAGTTCCTTCCTATACTAACTCAGTTAGCAATCTACCTTGATAATACTGGAATGGAAAAAAAAGAAGTGAAAACCCCTTCCAACATATCATTCAAATCATATCTAAAAAGGTGGTCATAAATATTTTAGAACCCAAGCAAACCAATAAGAGCAAGGTCCATTAAGGATAAGATCTTTTACAACAAATTAAATAAAACAATTTATTGAAGCCTGGACTTGAGATAAACTAGATTTACTAGCTGACCTTTTATTCATTTAAAGAACAAAATTAGCTCTAATTGCATTAGAATGGAATCCAGTAAATTTCTTCTAATGTGGCATCCATGCAAGTACTGCTGTAATTGTTTACAACTAAGATGGAAATGGTTTGATAATAATCTTCTTTCTTCTTGTTTTACTGTGCAGTTAAAACACTTGCAAAAAAACTCCTAAGTAGTACCATCTTTCCAATATTGGTTTGTCCATCCTTCAGCAATAGTACATTTTCATGTCTATTAACCCAATGTTATTGACAGCCATTTCTTTTGAACTGATGTGTGTTGTAAGAACGTTTGCACTCCAGACAAGCCTGAATGCAGGTATTACTTTGAATCTGCGAGGAATGTGTACTTTTTTTCACAAACCCAAGAGAGAAGACTTTCCTGCTGCTGACATCACTGCTTTGTATACTGGTTCAAGCAGAGGAGTCAAGAAGTGAAATTATAAAATCATACAATGATTTGGGTTAGAAGGGACCTTAAAGATCATCCAGTTCTAACCCCCTGCCATGTGCAGGAGCACCTTTTGCTAGACCAGGTTGCTCCAAGCCCCGTCCAACCTGGCCTTGGACACTTCCACGGATGGGGCAGCCACAGCTTCTCTGGGCAACCTGTACCAGGGCCTCAGCACCCTCACAGGGAAGAATTTCTTACTCATATCCAATCTAACTGTGCCCTCTGTCAGTTTGAAGCCATTTCCCCCTGTCCTGTCACTCCATGCCCTTGTAGAAAGCCCCTCTCCAGCTCTCCTGGAGCCCCTTAGGCACTGGAAGGGGCTCTAAGGTCTCTCCAGAGCCTTGACTTCTCCAGGCTGAAGAGCCCCAACTGCTCACTGCACTGCAAAGGCATTTTCCTCACCACCGCTCTGCTACTCAGCCAACTTATGCCGGGGTTGTGCTGATTTTATGGTGTGATGAGAATCTCTATTCCATGCACCATCAATCTGACACTTTTGCTTCAGACACCTGAAAGCCCCGTGGCCTCATGAAGATCTGTACGTGCTTCCATTCAAGATGTTTTATACCAAGTTCCCCCAAACAAATGAACTTCCAATTGAACAGGTACTTGAGTACCTCCAAAAGCCTCCAAACAGCTCTTCCACTAACAGAGAAATTGAAATAACCAATTTCTCCATTAGTTTCCACTCATCAAATTCTCTGAATCCCTAAAAATTTTCCTTGCACCTTTCCACGGAGATTCATGGTATCCTCAAACAATCCCATGCCAGTAAACTCTATAGACAGGCTAATTCAAACACATTTCTATATGATAATTGCCAGATATTCAGAACCTCATTACCAACACAGATGAAACATAAGTTTAACTTCCCCTGACCATAACACATCAAAAAGCTTTTCTTTCTGCCTGTTATGAGGTCCTCAGACGGGGGCCAAGGTGCTGCTAAAGATGCAAAAATGAATCTGGAATAGAAGTGAGTTTCCCAAAAGGCCATGAAACAAGATGTCAGTATCTCAGACCCACTAACGGTGGGCAGGGATGACAATGATGCCCCCACATGATTTGTAGCAAACAGATGGAGTCGGAAGTCCCCTCTCAAAATGTGTGTGGGTATGAGAAAGACTGGAGTGAGATAAGCTTGGAAGCAAAGTCAGCTCTTTGGTGCTAAAATATGGCTTCAGAACTTTAATTGACAAGTTCTGCCTTGAAAATCTGAGTTAATTTACCTCATATAAACACTCTACAGTCCTTGAAAAAGCAGAATTCAAAAGTATCCACGGCTCCTCAAGGAGGAAAATGGACTTGTGGGCTTTCCAGGGACAGCATGTCCAGCCATGCACATTCAAATCATGCTCAGCAGGACAGGCAAGTATTCCGAGAAAGCTGGAACTTTGTACAGCAATATGAGGCACAGAAATTTTAGATCACACTCAAATACTGTGAAAGGCAGAAAGCAAAAATGGTTAATAATTGGGGTGGGGGTGTTCCTTAGACACCAAGGAAAGACTGAAGTCCCCTTAACAGCTTCAAATCACTAAAAGCCATAGTTACCTACTGGGGAGGAGTAGGACAGCAGAGAAAAAGACAATAACAATCAAAATCCCATTTAACTTCTAAAGCAGAAAAATTAGTGATTAGGGGGTTTAATTCATAATGGCTTTATGAAAGAAACAACTGCATTAGCAATATTTAATGTGAGGAATGGACATGAGAGATCTGTGTGGTACTCATGTTTACCATCAGACATGAAAGTGTGCTTTGTGCCATGAAATCAACACGAAAAACCTGATTAAAAGAAACCCTTCACATACAGCACACGACCAGCCTAAGTGATGCATGGTTTCCCCAGCCTCTCCAGCCTTCTGTTTATGCTGGATGATCTCAGGATAGGGATCATCCTACTTATGCTCATCCAGTACAAAGTAACAATTATTTGTACAACAGCACCCAATAATTAGGGAGCTAATGAACCAGCACTTGAAACGCGTTAGGTACACTCATGAATAATCATCAACAGTTATAATAAAACAGATGTGTATAAAGGAATTCCAACTGTTATGTTTTAAAGCATAAAACAACTGTTAGCTGGGGAGCGTTGTGAAACTTAGCTGTAGGTTATACTCAGGAGAGAACCATCCATTACAGAAACCTCACTAAATGTCACTGGAGGCATCATAGCAGTGTAGATGGAGTCTTGTAATCCATGCCCTAGAAAGATATGGAATGGGACACACAGTAGGATGGATGGAAGGTGATGGGTCCCACTTGGAGAACACACTTGGCTGTATAATTTGCTAACTTTGAAGTGCTTTCCACTGAAAAGAAGAGCTCCCACAAGTGCCAGAGGATGGACTGTGGTGAGCATACACCTCACAGATGGATTTATTCATACTTACATCTTGTCTTGGCCTGCACCCACTCTTAAAGTCAGCCGAGGAATAACCGGTGATGGAGCCGGAACAACTGGTTCCACCTTTATCTGTACAGGGGAACACAATCATCAATCAAAGACTGCAAGCAGACTCCCAAAATATATTAATTACATGAAAGCACTGATGCAGTTAACCAGAGTATATCAACTTAATGAGACAAAACTATGACAGACTAATCACTGCTCTCTCACTCTTCATCCCATGGCGTGGACGGTCTCAGTCTGCTGGAGGCCCAGCCATGGCAATTCACAAATACAAACTCTAAGCTAAAAAAACCAACTTGAAATTTTGCTGCATTTGTACCTGCTCATACAATTTGTGAGCATATCTTCCTGATTAAGTATTGTTCTAGAGACACAAAACTTCCCAGCTTGCTTCTAAACAATGACATGAAATGCTTTGACCTTAGTACTCAAACTTGTCAGGCACCCATTGGTGTTTGCACTTTTTTCTGAGATTTAAATTAAATTATTTCCCAGGTTCATCGCATAAATGTACCATGACTCTCTTGAATCAAAAAGAGAGACAAAGGAAGCAAATAAACTCCAAGCTGAATTCACCGACACCAAATACTTTATTAATAAAGTGCTTATCCACACAAGCGTAACAGCCACTGCATTTTACTGCAATTAGGCTGAGGTTTTTAATGACTATTTTTCAAGTGGCCTGGGATTCCAATCTTGGTATCTGGTGGAGTTTAGACCACTTGAATGCGTCCTTGAACTTATGGAACTAGTATGTGCCAAAATTACCAACTCCCATTGAGCTACTGGTTTGCAAAACCTGTACAGAATGACCACAGATGCTACAGCTGACACTGTAATGCTTCTCCAGGCATACATTACTCAACTTACATCCATATATGACAAATGTATATACATTATATATAGTGAGAGATATATATATGAAGAGAGTTGGAGACTGATCTCATTTTGTGCATGTGTGTCATCACACTTAATAAAATAACCACTTGGCTGAATCTGCTCCAGGAACTTAAGAGACAAAACTAATATGCAGACACTAAATGGAAACCTAACCAAATCTCCAGTTTCATAAAGCTTTCACAGAAAAAGGAAGGGCAGACAATCAATGCAAAGCACAGAAAGCAGTGGGGGAGAGAGCAGGCCAGAGTGGGAGGGCTCAGGCGGGGCTTATATTGAGAAAGGTAATAGCAAAATCTCTTGCCACGCATTTTGGCCAAAGAATTGGACCTGCTCTCCAGTTGATGTCTAGGCCAGAGAGAGGAGGAGTGCAGCATGAGAGGTGTTCCTGTTCTGACACAGTGAACTGTGCTTTGCAATACAGCTTTCCATGGATATGGATTAGCTGATTTCACAGGCCTCTCTCTGCTCTTTTGTTTATGCAGCACCATTTTTTTTGTTACATCATTGCCCCAGAATGATGTAAAAGCTTCCTCTGAAGCTTTTAATGCCTGCAACAATTTCACTGTTACCTTCCATAGGTGAGTCTCTCCTCTGTTTTCCCATCATCTTAACCTGTAACATCACCCATGAGACATGGAACTGAACCCTGGGTACTAGAGGCTCAGGAACATGGCTTTGCACAGGCTATCCTGCCTCTTTTCCTGCAGGTTTCTCCTTCTTCTGTAGTGCCTGGTTTGACTACAAAGCACCTTAGGACAGGCACTGCTGCTGTAGCTTTCAGCACACAGCACAGAGAGATGCCCACGTCGTTTATAAAGGTCCTTGGTACTATTCTAAACAACGGCGGTGTGGGCTCATGTGGCAGAAGAAAAGCACATAAACCACTTCTTTATGCTCAAATACCAGTCTGCTGGGAGAGGAAAACAGGGCTACACCACAATCCCAAATCTTATCCTTTGATACAAGAGGAGAGGAAGCATCTTTCTACAATGTGGGTTTGTGTGTAGGGTTTACATGATTAGAGCAGTGAGAAAACTTAGGAGCATTCACAGCTATATCCTGTGGAGCTTGGTCTTCCTCTACACTGGTATCAGGATTTTGATACAGGAGCAAAAGTAGCTTACTTTGGGGGAGCTCTGGCAAGCTCTGCTCTGATGCAAGGATGGCTCCATTTCTCATGAAGCAGTTCCTCAACTACTTTAGTTTCCAGCTCAGCGTATTAAGGCTAGCTGAAACTGGGTCAGCACTGCTCCCTGAGCTGCTCAGTCACTCCTATAGCACGCCCGGTAATCTGTGGCGTACAGGACGGGTGTAACTGCTCCAAGTGTTTGTTTTCCATTTGGTGGAGCTTGCAAGGCAGTGCCCCAGATCTCCTTTTCTGGCTCTGAGGGCAGCACCCAACACCACTGCAGGGCATGGGGCAGGCAAGCCCTGAGACAAAGCTTCTCCTCCTTGATGCCACCACCAAACACTCCCATCACGAAGCCTTCAGCTTCTGTTTTCTGCCATTTGTGCAGTGTTCTATTTGCTGCTCTGTATCTTTCAGCAGCCTGGGGCAAAATTCCAGGAAAAACTTGATAAAAAGCCTCAATCACGCAACAGGACGGGATGTGCACTTAGCTAATAACTACAAGGCTCAAAAATGGGAACATTACAGCTGAGTCACTCTTTTGTTTAACTATAGCAATATTAGGAATCTGGTATTTTCTCCTGGCCATCAGCAGCTGAAACTGCAGCGAGCCCACGAACTCATCTCCCGGGCTGTGCTTACACCTCCGAGGCGGACGCGCCGTGGCAGATTAAACGTCCAAGCTGTAACTCGATCATTTGCTCTTGCAGCACAACTGCTGGCTAAATAAGTCATTGTGTGATCTAAAAGCTAAATTAAGGAAACATGTACTTTTAGGGGTTAAAACGAAAGAGCAGCATTCGGGAGTAATACTGGGAATTGGGGCCAGCAGAAGAGCATTTACAGTGGATTACTAAGCTTCCCAAATCACCAAAGAGGTAAAGTCCAGCAATATAAGACTCCTTTGTAGCTAACTAAAAATACATTGTCAGTGGATTTGTCCAGTTTTATGTATAAGCAATACTTCTTTCACCTGAACTAATACTAGTAGTCATATAAGCCCCTTATTGCCATGTGCTGCATTTTTTTTGCTAATCTTCAAGGATTTAGCTTCTTTGCCACATACCTCAGGGCACCAACTGATAAAGCTCTAACTCTCCATTTTTCCAGGACACCAGCAGTGCGGCCTTGCAAAAAATGAAAATCGCTCAAGAGATTTAAAGGGGAAATTTATTTTTAAAATCCTGACTTGCAGCAAAGAGGTGGATTTAAAAAAAGCTTATCTCTCAAGAATCAGTTTAAATTTTAATTCTATCTGGGGACTCTTTCATGCATTCTAGCTTTAAAGTTTATCTTTTGACAGGGACTTTTTGCCAAGGTAATGGGCAGCTTTGTCAATTTAATTTGTCCAAGTTTTTATTAGTGTTGAACTCCTTTTCCTAATATATATATACACATGGTCAGTCTATACTGAAGCTTTACCAGTTTGTATTTGTTTATGTGTCTGTTACATCACTCTAAAGCAAACTTGACACAGACAACTGCACAAGAAATGCAAAACTGAATGTATGGAAAACAAGCAATTCATTGCCTCTGTTTTACATACACCCATACTTAACTTAAAAAGACATCTCTGCAGAAATTCTCAATGAAATACTGCCAAAATAGCTCAGGCACAGGGGGCAGAAAGATAAAATGGGGAATCTGTGGCTGCAGTCTAAAACAAGACATGAAACTATCACGGACAGCTGGGCCATCACCCTGTCGATCACCAACTCATCCACAGCAGACAAACATTAGTTCTCCACAGCACCCAGATTCTGCATGGAAAAACCATTTGTAAGCTTAAAAAAATATATCAAGTTTTGAAATCAGCACTTTGTTGCAAGTCCAGCAGATAATGTAACAGTGGCAAGAAAAGGAAGAGTGAGGAATGTCACAAATCTGAGCTTGTACAAATCGAATATTACACTCAAAGCAGGATGTAAAGACCATCTTGGTAAAACTGGAACTCCCACAGTGCTTCCTAAAGCTAAGAACAGAGATTTAGGAACTCTTGTATCCAAGGTTATCACATAGGAAGACTATCTCTTTCTTCTTTCTTTTCAATAATAACAATTTAATGCGTATTATAAGGTGAAATGACAAAAAAATTAGAGCAAATTCTGTATTAGGGAGCTGCTTCTAATGGGATTTCAAATCTGATAACATGCAAATATGCTGGTTTCATTTCTTAAATATTAAATGTATTCTCAAGATTAGGTGATATTGGACGGAAGAAACTATCTTTGGCTGATGTAAATCAGCAAGAGTTACAGGAATGGAAGGAGCTCAAACCCCTTGAAAATTAGCTCTCCCCTTCTGTCTCTCAAGCATAGGACTCAAAACGAAAGGTGACATCTGAACACTTAGACCATAATTTGACACTAATTTTCTTACTTCAAACAAATTGGAGCAACAAGGGGACAGGTATGCTAAGAGAAGACTCAGCAGCTCTTTTGAGCATCTGAGATAACATTTATTTGAAGGCAGTCTGCTCCTCATTTCTGTCCACCTGGGAATTTCCAGGCTTATACAAACTTTGAAACAGCAGACTTCTAGAAACTAAATTTTAAGTTTTTATGAAAGGTATAGGGTTGCTGCCCTTCTAGTGGAAACCTACAGAACAAACTCTCTGCATCACAACACTGCATCCCTTTGCTGTGTGTGTGCTGTTGTTGAGTCTGAGCCTCAGCTTTTCCAAGTGAAAAGTGAGTTGAGAAAAGCCAGGACAATTTCACATTTCAAATTAATGGAATTGAAATTCCACTGCTTTGTTTTCCAAAGAGGGGGGACAATTCCTGAAACTCTGGTGGACATCTTCCTTGGAGCTGTTATTATTAAGAAACACCAAACCTGTAACCACATTTCTCCTCAAAGCTCTTGGACAGTGCTCAGCAGCAAACACAGGAATCCACGTGGATTTTTCAAGCAAGTGTGCCATCTCAACTCATCCAACCAGCTTACCTTTTCATGTTTGTGTTTCTCCTTTTCTTTCTCTTTCTTTTCTCTTTCTTTCCTCTCCTTTTCCTTCTCCTTCTTTTCCTTTTCTTTGTCCTTCTCCCTTTCTTTCTTTTTCTTCTTCTCTTTTTTGTCTTTCTTCTTCTCTTTTGGTTTCTCTTTGTCCTCAAACAGTTTTTCAGGTAGCATGGGAGACAAGGAAGGCAACATGCTGGGAAGCCTCATGGCAGATGGTGTGCTGAACAAGGGCAGAGACATTTCTTTGGGAGGTAACACAAGAGGTGTTGATGGCACCTTTATCTTATCTTCCTTACCCTTATCTTTGAGTTTCTCTTTGTCCTTTTTATCCTTGTCTTTCTTGCCTTTCTCTTTCTCTTTCTTTTTATCTTTATGTTTTTCTCTCTCTTTTTTGGTATTGCCATCTTTCAACTTTACTTTTGTGTCAGCATCCTCAAAGTCCTTTAGTTTGAATTTATAGGGATCAAGATCCTCTTCTTTGAGTAGTTCCTTCCACTGAAACTTTGCTTCTTTGTTTCCTTCCTTGTCTTTATCTTTCTCCTTGTTCTTTTCCTTCTCCTTATTTTTCTCTTTGTTCTTCTCTTTATCTTTTTCTTTTTGTTTTTCTTTCTTCTTCATTTTAGTTTTCAGCTCTTTTTTCAATTTCTTTTTCACTTCTGTCGATGAAGCCAACTTGGTTTTCTCCTCATAGATTTTGAGAAGAGGCTCAGGAGTTGGCGGTGAAGCAGAAGGAGAGGAGAAGTAAGTGAAGTTGGTAGGTGGATTAGAAGGTGTCCCCATGTTTGCCTTCCGAATGACCTCATCAATTGAGTCATCCATTGTCCATGAAATGTCTGAACTTGAAGTCCCACCTGAGGCAGGTATTGGAGTTGCTCCTGCCTTATTTGCATTATTGGTGGGAACAGAAGGTTTAGGAGTTGTAGACTCTGAAATAGAAAGTCTTTTAGGACTGGTAAAAATTTCTCCTTCTGATTCGGACCCAGAGGAAAACTCGAAGGGATCTGGTTCTCGTTCTGCACACGCACGAGCAATCACAGCATCGATTGAATCATCAATGGTCTTGTCCATGACCGGGACTTTCTTTACCTGGTTGTCCATATTTGGCTTGGGGGCAGGCTCGGGTGGTGTCTGTCCCTGTTTCACTTGAATATTTTCCTTTCCTATCTTGTCATTCAATGCAGGCAGAGGGGTTCTACTCGGTGTTTCAGTCTTCACAGGAGGTTGTGGAACATGAGCAGGAACCTTTGGACTTTTAGGACTTTTTGGGCTCTTGGCGCGACCTGGTGACTTTTTTTCTTTGGATCCAGGTTTTGGTGAACGAATGGGACTCCCAGCTACCACTGGTGAGGGTGTAGTTTTCGGTGATTTTGTCTTCTGTCCTGGAGAACCTGTTTTGGACTTCGTTTTGGGTAAAAACGGCTTTGCCTCTAAAGTTTTGGGAGTCGGCACTTGGGATTTAATGGGAGCCAACATTGGTGGTTCTGGCGAAGGGGGGACTAAGTCTGTACTGTCCTGAACGTGAACTGGAGAAAGCATTGGTGGCACTTTTTGTGTATTTATTGAGCTAAGAGGCTCACGTGGTTCCACAGTTCCATCCAAGGCGTCCCCTTTGGAAACAGACAGTTTTGGCCGTTTCACAGGTGGGAATTCCTCGGCATCAGGACTCTCTAATGGTCTCTTGCTCAAGTAGTTCTCATCATTAATTGCCTCATCGTCTTCCATATCTCCTTCTTCTTCCAGTGGGACCTGCATGGCCTCTGCAGATGTACCTCCATCGGTAGGAACCTGCTCCTCTTCCTCTTCTGTAACAAAGAACATTTAGAAAAGCATTACGATAATTGAAATGTGTTTTACAGAAACAAACAAGCACCAGAGCAAATATTCATGTGCATCTCAGCCCAGAAGAGACAACTGGCCACCTAAGGGCTTCTTACCGGTCTGCTTGGAAGGAACATGTGGCACCTCCTGTCTCACATCAGCCGCCACTGGAACTGGCAGATGCCCTCACTGCAGTGTAACACTGAACCCATGAGCAAAGGAGAGGAAGATAGAGCTCTCCAACGGCAGAGCTTGCAGAGCAGGTCCAAAGTGTCAGTTCTACCCAAACCACCAGAATAACTTCTTTATTCATTTTTAAATGAAGGGAAAGAGGTTGAAGCACTTTTTTGCTGTAACACAGTGTCAAAGCAAAGTGTCAAAGTAAAATTAACCAGAACTGTCTTTCTTGCCTATATATCACACAATTTTGATCGCATATTAACTACTAGGAAAACATCTTCCTAAACCTAGTTTATTCTTCCTGAAGCAGTGCAGACTGAAGGTTAAAGCAGAGTTAGACTAAGCCCCATTCAACCTGCCAGGTTCTCTCTCTGATAACCATCTTAAGAGCTGCTGCAGGTGGACATAATCTGCTGTGACTGTATGGGAACGCCCCAGCATTGCGTGTGTGGGTTGGTTCAGATCAGGAACATGCCTCTGAAATGCATTTCCCCATCATCTCCCATACTGTTGTTTTGTTTGCATCATGGGACAATCCTGGAGGGCATATGCCGGCTTCCTGCAGCCATGAAACCAAAATGAAGGAGGAATCCACCTAACACACTCCAGAGCAGGTGGGCATTTTAGCTGTGAGACCAAAAACCAGCTTTTGAAAACAAGATAAACCTGAAACCTGCACAGTGTGGCCATCAGACATCAACTGTTTCAAACCAGTATGGATAACACCTGTATCTGGCTTTTTGCTTCATAACAATTTTTTCTTCAATACAACACCATCTTTGGACCCACATATGACATTATGGTGCAGAGAAAGGAGAAAATTCACTTGAGATCTCCCAACAAATCCACAGTAGGTTTAAAAAGAGAACCTCTGATCTCCACAACCACAGCCAAGCACTTTATCCTCTTGGATACACTTCCTCACTTTCAAAATGGAATTATCCGAGCAGGAAAAAGGATTCTTAGTCCTGAATAAGAATATCTACACAGGCATTAACCTTACACATTTATATTTGCAGTAATTACATCATTACACCTATGCTGGTTAACATTCCTGCAAAGACAACCTCATTTCACTTTACCCCAAGTCTCTGTTTACCCACCTGCAAAAATTCAAGACATTTTGTCTAGCAGGGTTTCTGAGGAAAGATATCCGGTGCCCCAAGATTCTCGCATGAAATATGTAGTAAAAAACATTTATGAGGACAGTGGCTAAAACCCAACTTCTTAATGAGCAAGTGGTTTTAAAGAAGAAAACACCAAGAAATTTGAAACATTCCACTAAACACTATTTAAAACCCAGTAAGACAGCATCTTTCTGAACTATCTGTTTTCAAGGAGTTTATTTTCAGGTTTTCTGCACTGGTGTTTCTCTACTGTAATGTGTCAATGCTCTGATTTAGGAGAGTTGAGTCAAGAGCCCTGGGCTGCAGCACAAATCTTGCCAGCATCACAAATTAAGTAAAATGAGCTAGCAAGTCTGGTTTTCGCCAGGGCCCAGAGGATTTACAGCAGCCAGCCTAGAGAGGAGACTTTGCCTGAGGATAAAGTCTTAGCCTTCCGTGAAAAACAGAAATGTTAGGGAGTTAGGTTTTGCCTGGCTGGGCACTGACATTAAATTTTTTAAACTGCAAAGTTAGAGTATAACTGAGAAATCAGTATGGACTGAACCTGCACCTGCTATGGGGGAAAAAAATCTGCTTCCCCATCATGGAAGTAATTTCAATCTCTGTTTAAACTGCTGCAGAATTCAGCTGCCTTCACCTGCTCAGAAGGGTTTTCAGGATGAAAAATCAGCATTCATCAGATGTCACACAGTACCAGTTGCTACTGAGCAATTCCCTCCCAACCCCATTCCACCTACTTCACCACTGAGAGTTTGTTTTCATTTAAAAGTAGGAGATAAAATTTAAAACAAACATCATACTTTAAAATCAGGATTTAGAGAAATATTCTGCCTCAGCCACAAGATGAAAAGTGCAGCCAAATTAAAATATTAGGAAAGATAGGGTTTGATGATGCAGACTTCAGAAACAGGAACATAAACCATTTTAATACAAGAAACACAGGGATAAGAAGAGTCAATAAAGTGGAAAATAAACTACTGCAACAGTAAAAAAATTTACATTTAGTAGAAAAATCAGAACATTTATTTGCTAAAGATTTCTGCACGGTGTCCATTTAAACAGCCCCTCTCTTACACTATGTCTCACGGATGGGCAATGCAATATTTCATATTTTTATAACTCTTTCCCATCCCAAGGTGCTTCTCATGTTTTACCTACTCAGGATTGCAGAATACCAGCAGCTGCCGGATCAAAGGCAAAAAAACAATTTCAGAGGAGCTTTGGAGAACAGGGACTGGAGTTCTGTACAAAAAAAAAAAGAGCAATGCTTATTTTTTTTTTAATAAGGCCAAGTAAAGTTTGCAGCAGGCCCACAAAGTTTCTGTGATCTTGTGTGGAGGTGCCAGGGAAGGGCAAAAGGTTAAAGTGCAGTTTGTAGAGGTGAGACAAGAAATCGGGGTGTCTTGGCTCCAGCTTTCATGCACATTCCTGCAAGCCACAAAGACAACTTAGTAAGGAAGCAGAAGCATTACCATCCCTTTTATATGGACTTGGATTCCCCAAAACATCTGGAAAAAATTGCCTGGGTCAGTCCTGAACAATCCAGGGACTAAGGAAGTTCACGAGCACTTAACTACTGACACACATTCACCACTTTTCAGACATGCTCAGATGACAATCTGGAATCCTATAGTGGTCAAATGAAATCCAAATTTCTCTTGGAACAAGGCCACAGTCTGATCCTTAGTAAGGACTGGTCTTCTGCCAGGCAGTGCCTTTCAAACCTGAGCCACCACAGCTGTGGCAGAAAACAATGAAGCACTTTTTTTCTTTTTTTTTTGGGGGGGGGTAGGGGAGGAGGGAAAGTTAATTAGAGAAAGTGAAATTTCTATCTTGAGTTCAACACCTATGGCTTTTTTTCCTCCTGAAGTATTCACATCAGAGCAGGAACTAAATATGGGAAAACATCAGCTTTTAAGTGTTTGCTGCCTGACTTGGTGATGAGCGTTTACAACCACACAGTCACTTCCTCACCTCTGTCCATCTCATTCACCACCTGGCACTTCTGGGTGCACCATCCTTTGTGCACAGGATTGCTTTTTAACTCTCTTTACTGCCATTTCTCCCTATCTCTGGCCACCTTATTAATGATCCAGCCCAAGTTAGCATCTACAGGTCAAATGGATATCACTTCAGCCATCTGCCCTCATAACTCTCCCCTGTAATGAAAGGAGACTAGAGCTGTTTGGGAGGTTTCTCAAGATAACAGATTCACTTTTTTTTGGTCGTTAGAGAAGTCAGTGATGGATCAATATTAATGCTCACATTACTAAAGCTATAGAGAGCAATTGTTTATTATATCAGTGGGCTCCTGTGCAGAGCCCGGGTTACAGGAGAGCTGAGTTCAGCCATTGCAGCACTGAATTTGTCCATCACTGAAATAAAACAAGCTGAGAGCTGTCAGCATGCTGCCTAGGTAGGAGAAATCTGGTTAGTAAGCCAGCATTTCTTACTTGAGAACATTAGGCTGTACCAGGGAAGTGGTGGAATCATTGTCCCTGGAAGTGTTCAAACGTGTGGACGTGTCACTCGGGGACATGGATTTAGTGGTGACTTGGCAGTGTTGGGTTAATGGTCGGACTCAATGATCTGAGAGGGTTTTTCCAACCTAAGTGATTCAATGGGTAACAACATCACCTGTGTCTACGTCAGAAGGCAAATTCACTATCATGAAAGGATGATTCTGAAGTTAGGGTAGGAAGGAATCCACTACTCTCTTGACACAGGTCTGCAGAGTGATTTGGGGCAGGTCACTCCACATCCTGCTGCCTTCCCATCTGACAAATGATGATAATTCCATCTCACAGAAGTGCTGTAAAAGCTGAACTTGATAAATACACAGCACCTCAGGATTTCTGGACGTAAAGCATCAGAATCCCAAATGCAAACCACAGGAATCTGTCCCCGCTTCAAATGCTGGAAAATTTCTTAAGCTGAACAGTACAAGCAAGAAACTGAAACTCCTGCACCTTTTTTACGGAAAAACCACAAAAAAAGCTCAAACTCTATTTCTTGGTACATCATGTTCCTGTAGCACAGCAGGGACTCCAAAGGGTTATTGAATATATACCTTCTTAATTTGGCCACAGCTCAGTTTCAGGACAGCAATACTCAACACTTCAGTAATGAATTTCCAGATTCACAAAAATTGAGGGACTGTTTGTCCCTAAAACTGACACAAGGGTACAAAGGAACAGAAATTCTGCCTTTAATGAAGAAAAAGAAGTGCAATCACCTGTACCACATTATCATGCTCACCTGGCTGCCTAGTCAGAGGAGGCAGCATAACAGGTCAGATAAAAGTGAAGGCATGAAAGATAGATGCAAAACTCATCTGATTAATTAGACAGGCACCTATGTATGGGCATTCTTCAAGCAAGAAAACCTATCATATATAAATACATCTATAAAACTAAAATTGTAATCATCTTGTTTGTCAGCAGACTTTTTACTTGGTAACTTCAGTGAGAAAACCATAAGCACTGACAGCTAGATGGTGTCCTAGAGAACAAGGCACAGACTGGGACAGATGAAATCTCTGCTCAGCTCCTGGCCCTGCCAAAAACTTAGCCTGTCTGTTCGCTGGTATTTAATTTAAGCAAAGTTCCAGTCTCTCTTCTGAAAACTGGATTAATATTTCACTCTGTCACAGGGTGGTGACAGGATAAAACCATCTGGGTAAGACATGCAGATTTAAGAATAAATCAATATTTCTCATGTACAAGATGAAGCAGAGTCAGACATGCTGGCCTAAAACTGGACACCACTTTCTGAAGAAAGAATAACTTGATTTTAGTAACAGCAGCTCTTACCTCCAATGCTACATCTAATGAATTAATTGCACAAAGCTCTGGGAGGTAACAGTTCCTGTGGAAGCCAACTCTTGTTATTATAATAATGCAAGATTTTGGCATTTGGCATCTGATATTAACTGTAGTACAGCAGATAAACAGTATCAGCTATCAGAGTAAACCCATTAAGGATACAATTCTCAAAAAGCAGATGTTTCCATGCAACTCATACATACCTATTTTCAACTATTAAATTTCTTCCATAATCCTTTTCTTTTTAAACAGAACTTAAACATTTTCTTCTCTAACAGAATGCAAAATACCCAAGTAAGATTTGTCTGTAGACCATGGAATTCTTTCACACATAGTTCTGTTCAGATCAGTTTCTCTGCTCCTTTGCACTGAATGGTACCAAGTACCTACGAATGGGAGTTGGAAATATCATGGTTTTTAAGGAAAATTAGGGTTTGGGAAAGAAAGTGATATGGCAGTGCATGCCCTGAAATCTTCAATCCATCTTTGTTTCCAAGCATATCCTCCTTAGGACCACACAGATACCAAGGCTGATGGTTTTATACACAGCCAGCTCAGCCTCTCAAATGCAAGAAGGAAGGGATCATTCCCACCCAACATATGAAACATTTCAGTGAGAAAAATAATAGAAAAAAACTTCCTGCAGACTTCCAGAATAATTTTCCTATTGTCTAGTTAAAGCATGAGATGAAGCCAAAGATAAGTTTTTGGAAATTTTAAGTCATTAAGTCAAGAGCTTACATCCCTATCATATCCTAATAAGCAGGAGCTTTTGATTTCTGTTAAAATCGAAGTCTTTTTCTTGTGCCATGATATGTTTTATCTCTTTAACTTGTAATAACAATGGCCTTTTCCCAAAACAAACAGAAAGTGTGCTTGTAGTCCATAAAGGAAATTAATGGAAGAGGGACAAAATTCAATCCTGATATCCTACAGGCCAATATCCTGATACCTTAATGCAAAATGAACACACTAAGGTACCTGTGACACATCTGGAGCTTGGAATAATGGATTTTATATAGATACTTGTGTACATGTTATATATATATATATATATATATATATATATAAAATTGTATATATAATTTCCCTGTTATATGAAACAACTGATCACTGATGTGACCTGTTTACCAAGCAGGCAATAAACCAACAGATTTCTCCTTTACTGTATAAAGATCAACCAACCTATTACCAAACCCTGACATTTTCCAGTTGATAGTTTCTATGGGAAGAGAGCTGGGAAGAGAGCACCACCAAGGTGCTCATCTTCCACGTGTCTCAAATTTTTCCACTGACACTGCCAGCAAGTTCATTGCAGTGCCTTCTCAGCATGTTATCAAATGCAGAAACCACATTACAAACATGCATTAAAAACAACAACATCAAAAAAAGAAGAGCTTTCAGCTATGGCAAGTGATTTTGTAAAACACTGTAAGGAAGATGTGAAAGGTGCTTGAAGTTAAATATCTCAACTTGTTAACCACACTGGAAAATGTTGCCCCAAATGGCTGGGTGGTCCTTACTATTAGCCAGGACTGAACTTGGAGGCGTTCAGCAGGACTGAGACTTGGTGTACACATTTATCAATCACTCTGGAAACCCTTATTAACCTGTGCAAGCAGCTACAAGTAGTCCACAAAACACTCCTCCATCCCTAATGACATAATGACAATCATCTGGAAATATGGATGATAGCAATAATCTGGTTCTGGACTCAAAAATTTCCAGATTGATTCAGTTACCTCTCCACTCTGTTAAACAACTGCTTCAACTCCTGATTTGGCATTTCTCGGTATGAAGCCATTGGAGATGAACTATTGAGCACCAGCAGAAGAGAATATTGACAGTTTGCCAGGAGCAAACCATAACTCCTAAACCTGTAGTTCTACATTTAAAAGGAAATTGTCCCATCCTTTCTTTTGTCCTGTTTCAAGCACTTGTGCAGGAGAATGAAGAACTAATCAAGGCTAAACCAAGAAAGATTATCTGCAAGTTTAGGCCAGAAGAAGCCAGAAGAAAGTCCTGCAGTTCCTTTCTTACATCATCATCTTGCCCCCTCTCCATGCTGAAATGACTTAATGGGATAGCACAAATGGAAATATATCTGAGGATGGAAGAAAAAAAAAACCAGAGAGAAAGTATTTTTATGTCCAGTTGCCAAAGTAAAAATCCCGCCTCAGGGTGACACAAGCCTAAGGGAGTAGGAAAGAAGAGAAGAGTTGTGAGGAGCATCACTGGGCATCAGATCTTGGCTTAGGGTATAATGTGAGATTTTGACTTCCAGTGCTGCCTTAGGATACCACATGGAATGAAAGTAACACTTCTACGTAGTTACTAGTGGCTGTCCTCATTCTAATATTTTTTAAAAATATGCAATTTTACGAAGCCAAATTAGACAGGATTCTTAAAATGACACAGCCAGTTCCTGCTGAAGACAGAAAAACAGAGCTGGAAGATTGTTATCTGCTACACCCACAATCCCTCTCTGACCTGACAAAATATTAGTCCAGAATTTGTGCTGCTACAGCAAGCAAAAACATGTTTCTATCTAAATACAACAAGGGAGACTTTATTTTTGCTTTGACTTTTAGGCAGTGGCTCAACAGTTTTTGTAGCTCACACACACGAACACACGGCAGTGCTCAGCTAATGGGTCTGGGGAGTAGAAACAACCCCAGAAGCATCTTTAGGAAGTGATGGAATGAGAAATGTGTGGGATCCAGCCAGCTCCCTGTCAGCAGGGCAGCCTTGGCTCAGTCACTTTGGTGTTGCTCTGAATTACTTGTGATGGAGTCTCTCCCCTGAAATCTCCAAAGCGTAATGTGAAAACCACTGCAGTTAGATCAAAACATAGAGCCAGGGAGAGAAAACCTCTACAAAAAAATTTGGCTTTGTCTCCATGCTTTTTATTTCACTTTTTACTCCCTCTGGGGTGTATGATCCTTAACAGAATCGAGAACTTGTCCCAAAGTATGTGTGCAGCTGCAAAGGTTTTCTCTTTAAAGGAACATTTTGACTTCTAAAAAATAAAATTATTAGCAAAGACAAGGTAATTAGGCAATGACAATTCATAGAGTACAACCAATCAATAACAGAGTACATTAGCAAGACTGACAGAGGTGTGAAGCCGATACATTATAAATGGCTCTATACTGACCTGTAAAAATGCAGCGTTTCCCTAACATTCGGCACAATAAAAAACTAAAATGCTATATAAGCAAGCCAACCTGAAATGACACCTAGTATTATAAATGGCCTAATCTATATGTTAATACTGTTGTATCACATAACTGCAGCAAGACTAAGATAACAATATGACTTTGGGGTTTCTATGGCTACATCCTGGGCTAACGTGCCTGAAAGGGCTTGCTGCTGACACCACACAAGCTTTCTGAGTGCTTCTCTTTGGTTATTTATGATATGATTTATGATAACGACAACATCTCCTATTTTCTCCCCTCGTCAGATACAATAAATTGCCATCGTTAATCACCGTTCTTGCTTCAGCTATGATTACAATAGTATAATAGGGCCTAGCTATGGTAATACTGTGTATTAAGGTGTTTTTTCCCCCCCTTTAAAGAAATATGCACAAGTAGATCTTTGTAGCCGATGTCAGTACCTGTAGTATTTTAATAATCTTCCCAGGACTATTCCTGGATAAGAATTTCTGTTACAACTGAGATTCGGCTTCGCTCCCCTTGCAAAGATCAAATTTACCATCTAAAGACTCAAAATCCACATCATATTATCTGTATCTAAGAATTCTCAAATGTAGTATTAGGGGTTTATATGTATTTTTCTTGAGAAAAGGAAAGCAGACCATCAGTCTTTTCACTTTGCATGTCTGTATCTAATCTTCCTGGCTGAGCTTTCCGAACCAGCTTTTCAGGTATCACAAATCTTACTAAAAACAAAAACACTGAACCTATATAAACATCTGGAAGAATTTTTACAGTGCTTTTCCTTTTCTATACCATGGTCTTGTATAAGAAAATATACTGGTTTACCTTGAATAAAATCCTAGCTTGAAAACCCCCAGGCTTTTACAAATATTTTAGGAAGCAACTATTTGTACCTCCTGGCAAAGGAACAGACTAGGTATTTATTGCACTGGGGTACCTGTACTTCTTCCATACTAATAATTTTTACCTGGCACTGCAGATTTTTAGTCCTCCACAGATTTGCAACCTACATGTGCATTTGGGTACTTGGACTCAGCACTGAGAAAATACTGTGATTATTTAATGTCTTATTTTGCAATTGAGCTAAATAACTCCAGAAATAGGAAGGCTTAACTGTCCCATAGACATCACATATTTCTTTCACTATATTACTTCAGACCCCACTCTTTCTCCCCAGAAGCTCAAAATTTAACCCCAAAAAGCTTTAGGCTTTTTGTGTAATGCACCTGTGAGAGCAGAAATATGCTTTAAGGCCCAGGTGTTAGAATTTAAGAGTCACATTTCTCATCATCATGAGTCCCAGACACAGCAAGTAAGAGACAGACACGATGGCATGATGGGCTATTTTGGATTGTAGCAATAAGCATATCTGTATTTCTATTGCTGCTATAAATAGCTAAGGTGTCCCTCAGCCCAGAGTGACCCAACTCATCACTGGTTTTGTGGCAAAGGTAGAGGAGATGGGAGGGGATATCGTGGCAATTCTGATCAGCACAGGGAAGAGGCTTGGCATGGAAGAAATGGCAACATGAAGACAGTGGCCTCCTATTAAATGATGAGCTCATCTCCAAGTTCACAGGATAAACACAGACACTGCCAGGTGTGGCAAAAAATCCACATGGAGAGAGAATTCCTCTGGCAGGCAAGGTCTGTGATCAGCTACAATTACCTGTGTCTGCCTCTGACTCGCTTTACTCCCTCAAAAGTAGACCTGGGCTATTTTGGGTCTTAATCTCTTACATTCTTGTTCACATGAGGGAGCTTCTGCAAAAATGCATTCCCAGAAGGAAGTCTTGGCTCAACACAGCTTAAAGACCATCATCACTCTGGCTATGCAGGACAAAGATGTAATTTTGCTGTCGTAAAAAAAGGCTCTGAGTGTTTAAATCACCTTCAAATAACTTTTTAGTTCAACAACTCATTTGGCCATTAATTGCCTTCCCTCTTCTCCTCTTGTGCATCACTTGAAATTGCAAGGGCATGTTTGAATCCCAATGATAAGCTGCTCAGGGCAAGAACCGTATCTGTGTTTTCCAAAGTGCTTTGGTTACTTCTGGCACTATAAGAAAAACAAACAGAGCACGTATTCAGAGACTCTTCCATCCATCTTTTTGTCTTAATTGGGTAAGAAAGAGAAATACAGTATTTTCTCAACAACTGAAAAAAAAAATTTCTAAAAATGAGAATGACTGGGATAGGGAGAAGTTTATTTTCAATAGATTAATTGAGAGGTATAAAAAAAGCTAACCAGGCTCTGTGCTCTAGAATAAATTGGAAAAACTCTTGTCTACCCTGTTAGGTGAAATCCTGATCTGTGGTATTGATCCACAGTGGCACAAATTACGGGAAGTCACTGAAATTAGATTAAAAAATAAAAAAAAGGCTCTGCTATTGAATGGAAACTCTCACTAATGCAAATGGAATTACTAAAGAGTAAAAACAAAACAGGCATGTGTTCACCCTCTGCCTTAATAAATGTACACACACCATACACAGAACTGTTTACCAAATATTCCAGCTGTTGGGAATGGGCTGGGAATATTCCAGCTGTTGGGAATCCACTCATTTCTTTAATGATACCAGTGGCAATTAGGAACGCTTTTGCTATGCGGAACAGCGAGTTTATTCTCACAGTTGCTAACTCAGAAACACAACTGCAGTTACAAATCTGTCCAAACAGCATCCAAAGCCTTCAGGAAGATGTGATGACTACGCACATCCCGGCACTTCAGTGCTCTGAACTGGCACTGGTGTGTCCTGGTACATCTATGAACCCCCCTCTTCTTTGCTGGGATGAATTCTGAGCCACAATACGAATCCCATAACAAATACAATCTTCTTGATCTAGCAGAGAAGGAAATCACTGATGATAAGGTTTTAATAAAGCTTGACAAGCCTCAAAATTAAATTTGCTGGGAAGGGTTCACCCCCGAAACAGATAATTTCAAGCGGTCTTCACGAAAGAAGCCATGGAAAGCCTTAAAGAGAGGAAAATGTTTACTTTAAGAGTTTTTTTTCTTACAGCTACAAATCCAATTAGTGACTCTCTTTGTCTTCCAGCCTCTCTGCTGTATTCCGTACAGGAGCACATGTGTGTCCAGGCCCTGCCTGTAACCCTGCCCTGCAAAAGGTGCCCATAGGCAGAGAGAAAACGAATCAGGGCAGTGTGATCACCTATGCAGCAGCACTTCGCCGGCGACACTCCACAGCCATTTGAAACCGGCTCGGGCGGCCTGACGCCACGGAGGGTTCAAAATGCTGCTGTCAGCACCGCTGGGAAAAAAGTGCTCCGAGAGCATGGGGTGACTGTGCTGAGCAATAATTCTGTGGGCAGCTTCCCACTCCAGCAAGGAGCCTGATTCAGGAGGCCGTAGGAAAATTTAAAGCACATCCAATTAAAAACCTCTGCTTTCTTTCCCGTGACCTTATAATTTTTCAGGGACAGCTGCTAAAATCTATTGCTTCTTTCCATAGGACCTCATGGATCACAACAACATCTTCAAATAAATCTCACTTCCAAGGGAGCTCAGAGGCTGAAAACAGAGTACAGGAGTCTGTTAGATGCTCACTGTACAAGAGCTTTTTTGGGGAGACAACCGGAAAGACCTCCTGGGCTTTTACAAGGCCACAGCCACAAAACAATGCTGCACTTCTGAGGTTGCTGCAAGACTTTGTAGGACAATTAAGCTAAGCAAAAGCAGTGAAAAACATCAGAGCAAAAAATAAAAGGGAGATTCACAGATATCAGAGTCCTGCATTTGCAGAAGTAGAGCTGGGCACGGAGGTGAAATGATTGTGATACACTTCTCGTGGTGTCACTTGCAAAGGACCCACAGTAAGAGAGGACACCCTTTTACAAGAGTATGTAGTGATAGAACAAGGAGGAATGGCTTCAAACTGACAGAGAGTAGGTTTAGATTGGATATTGGGTAGAAAGTGCTTACTGTGAAGGTGGGGTGGCCCTGACACAGGTTGCCCAGAGAAGCTGCCCCATCCCTGGAAGTGTCCAAGGCCAGGTTGGACAGGGCTTGAAGCAACCTGGTCTAGTGGAAGGTGTCCCTGCCCATGGCAGGGGAGTGGCACAAGATGAGCTTTAGGGTCCCTTCCATTCTCTGATTCTTTGACTTTTGTGGAAGCATTAAGCAAGTTTTAGAATATTGTCTCTGTTTAGAAACATTCCAATCCATTTTTTAAAACAAAAACTCACAGCTCTGACAAGGACTTCAAGGCCCACACTGTGTGATGCTGCACTTTAGAGTCAACTCCCTCTTTATGCTGAAGCCTTCATTTGGATGCAAGGGCTGCCCCTGTGCTCCCAATGACCTTGGCAAAATTCTTAAAACAAAACAAAAACAAAACAGAAAAAACCACACTAAAAAACCTTCAGGACCTCAGGCTCTAAAGCTATTTTAGAATTAGCTTTGAATAATTGTCCCACAATAGGAGTTTTCTTGATTAATTGCTTAAGATAAGGCCTCCTTTTCCTTGCTGGCCTCCAGTGACTCCCTCCACTTCCCATAATCACTTTTGTCTCAGTCTCCTGTTCACTGGGAACAGCTAAGAGAAAAATCAGAGATACACCAACTCCATTACCTGATGATTAGCCAGGAGATAACCCTATGTATTCCATTACTGACCATTATTTGAGTAATTATTCAATCAAGTTTAGACCATGTGAAAGATGCACTAATTGTTTTGCAGAGCTTGCCCAAGCTGTTTATCTAAAGGGATGCAACTTGTGTCCTTTAACAAAACAAAAATGATGTGCTGATTGCAAAGGAAAATGAGAAGTGGGTTTGTATTGAACTCTGTATCCTAATTAGGTTTAACCAAGAGTTAAGGATCTATTTTGATCAAGTTTCTGCATGAGCTGGATTGGGTACATACTTGATTACAGAAATTCTGCAGCATATTGCTTTTCCATCTGAATTATTTAAAAATTGGTACATGACCACTATTTTTCTAGCAGTTTATGAGATAAGCATCCTGAATACCAAGAAAACAGGGATAGTGGAGAAACAAACAAGCCAGTAACCAGCAGGCTTAATTTAAACAAGAAACTTGTGCACACATCAGTACTAGAGTCAGAGGGCTTGATACTCTGATTGAAACTGAATTAATGCCTTTTAGCTAAGCAGTATTTTTCTTGGACACACGGGAGGAATGAAAAAAATCCAATGAAAACAAATTCAGTGAAGGAATTGGCTTCAGTAGGCAGTTTTACGTAACATTAACTTTCCACTCAGACATAAAAAAATATAAAACCCTTTCATTTTAGAGTTGTCAGATTCCCATGTAACCTTCCCGTCTCACGGACCTCAGGCTGGTTCACTACCAGGTGACTCCCTGCTGAGAGGGAACTGCAATTCCCAGGGACACTTTGATGATCCACAAAGACCCCAAGGAACACACAGACTGAAGACAACTTCTTCATCTCGAGATACAAAACTTCCCTTACAAAACATTGCAAAAGCATTTGCAGCTGATGCAGTTCATCTGTAACTATTTATTTGCTCTGCTGCTCGTTGCCACTCTTCCTAACCCCCCGTTCCATAAACTCAGGCCTTTACCACCTCTGTTTTTGTGAGTTTTGGAGGGTGCAGGGGAGATTTATCTTCGAGAGTGAGCACAAACTGTTGGTATGCTCGGGATTCAGGCAGAACGAAGTGCACTCAGCCGTGGCGATGGAGCTCCTTCCAAACCAGGATTAAAGCCAGTGGTGGGGAAGCTGGAGTTTTAATGGATAAATTGTTGCAGAATACGCTCAGCCAAACATCTTTGCTGATGAAGGGGACTCGGAATTGGGTGGGGAAGGGATTATCGTCCTGCTGTGCCATGTCATTTTTGAGAACACCCCCCTATTAATTTAGTTACGTGCCAAACAGTGAGCAGCAGTTTGACCCAAATCCTATTAGCAACAACAATCTGTTGTTCCCTCCTCTCCCCAAAATGGAATATGCTCTGGGATGCATTACAGAGAAATAAATTGAAATTGGGGAGGTTTTCCCCATTAATTTCTTCCACTTCCCAATTCAAGCTGTAAATTCATGGGACAGGGACCTGAATTAGGTTTGTAAAGCAGGGACTTCACCCATGCTGCTGCCTGGATAAATCAGGAACAGAAAAACACTTAAGTTTTTCCTTCACATTTCTTTGTTTCTTTCTTTTTGTTCTGATTTTCTGTTTTCTTTCATCCTTGTATTTTTCTCTTTTCCACCTCTTCATTGCAGGTGTCCCTGCCCATGGCAGGGGGTTGGAACTAGACAATCTTTAAGACCCCTTCCAACCCAAACCACTCCAGGATTCTGTGATTTTACAATTCATTAACTGCCCCTTCCAAAACCCAGAAAATAATAGCTTTTCTGTATTACAGATTTTTTCTGCTTTTTCTTGTCCCTCACTCTGAGCTTTCCGGTGCTTTCTCTTTGTCTAGAATTTAGCAGGAAGATAAAAACTAGAAGAGGGAAGAACACATTTGCTTTTTGCATCACTCAGGATATATTCATGAAGGAAACCGATGGCCAAAGGGCAGACTGAAGCAAAAGGCAAAGGACAAAACACCCAGAAAGCCCATGAAACATGGAACTACAAGAAGCAGTAAGAAGAGGAAGAGGAGGTAAAGAGGAGTTACACTAAATGAAAAATTTCCAGGCCAAAATAAGGAAGAAGGGATAAGTAGGTACGTCGTGGACACATGCTCGAAGTGGCTGTGGGACAAGCCAGAATGTAAACGGGCAGCAATTGATTGCTGGTTTGGTTTTTGCATCACATGATGTTAAATGCTGCAAGTTTTGGTCCTCAGGGTCTTGTTTAGGCAGAGTCTCTTCACTCCTGAGTTCTTCCATCTCACACCTGTCACTGTAGCTACTGGGGCTTCATTTCTTGTGCACATCCATAAAAATAAAAAATGCCTGAGGATACTCCTAGATAAAAAGCTGCTCAGATGTGACGTAACCCAGCAATTATTAAAAAGTAGAAGACAACTTATTCAGATCTCTAACTCTGCAGTATGGCAGAGGATTCTTTTTCCAGCTGTGATAGGAGGTATCTTTATTTCTCTTGAATGGCATCTCTGACTCAGCAGAGATCACTCCTCAATTCACCTTCTAAGCTTTTTCCTTCCCTCTCTTCAGGAGCTGGACTTTGATGATCATTATGGGTCCCTTCCAGCTAAGAATATTCTATGATACAATGATTATTTTTACACCATATTATTCCCTAATAAAGTGGGAAATGGCAAACCCTTTCCTCTCTCCCTCCCACCACGAACTGTCACTGCTCCCAGTGGCAAGAAAGACAGCAGAACTTCAGACAATGCCTAGAAATCTCTCTCAAATATGAAACATCACTGAAACGTACAAAAAAGACCTGCCACCACTTCTGCAAGGAGGTGAAGAGTCTTTAATAAGGAATTTCAAATCCAGAAACAGATCTGAATTTGTTTCAAGCACTAAATAAGACTCTGGCAGACATCAGATTCTTGTTGTATTTTGCAGCTTCTCCCCCTCCCTCCAGCATTTCTGGGCTAGAGAATTAAACCCAAAAGATTGCTGTGCTCTGCATACACCCAGGAACTCATTAAGTTCAACCAAAATGACCTGCAGAACCCTGGGACTAAGTAACAAGAAAAATGAAGCATTAGAAATTTTAACATGGTAACAACTTGCTTCCTTTTGCCACAAATTCTTTATGGTCTCTAAATTACATCTGCTACCACAGGATAAATATCTTGTACTCTGGCTATTAAAGGTTTCCTACAAAAATTTAAGATTTAGTAAGATTTCCTACTTAAATCTAAGATTTTACTTATCTGCACAGAAAGATGTTTAAAAAGACTAGGTACCTTACAGGGAGAAAGAAATCTAACCATAAAAAAGCAAGAACAAGGACATTGTCTTAATCCTCCAAGTAAGAAGGGTGTGTTGTCAGGACTTGCATCTGTGCCTTCTGCAAATTAAAAGGGAAAAAAAAAAGTCAGTGATGGTCAAAAGCATAGGGAACTGGGAGGAGAAAAGACAAGTTAAATTTTAGTCAGGATACCTGAGAAACTGTAAAGATACTATTTCCATTTTCAATATACTACAGCACCATGAGAGAATACTACCCTTGACATACACCAGACATGCTGAATGACAAAGTGGCCAAAAATACCATTTATCATGAGCAATATGATTAACAAGCTCTCTGACTGCTCAAGAATAGCAGGTATTTAGGGATACAAGATATCAAATTCAGAATAAAAGGCTAAATAAATTCATTCTTACTCAGGAGTAAGATTTTTGCCAAGCCACTGTTTGGGGGATTTTCTATTACCAAGACCAGATATTTCAGGACAACCTGTTCAGGGCATGGCCACATACTTTTACAGGCTCTTTATCCACAGAAAGAATTTGCACAGACAACCAAAATCATTGAATCATATAATGATTTGGGTTAGAAAGGACCTTAAAGACGATCTTGTTCCAAACCCCCTGCTATGGGCAGGGACACCTCCCACTACACCAAGGTATCTCATCTACAGAGGAAAAAACAAGCAGGGCTCAGCAATAACAAATTATTGATGCATGGTCATTGTCACACAAAATACTCATGGCAAGGATGAAAATTCAAAGTCTAGGATGAGTTTGGAAATCTAATACTGAACCTACCAGATCACTTTTGCTTTAGAGAAGGTGTAATCTGGCTAATCAGATATTTTAAATATATGGTCAGAAGAAGAAAGAGGCCGTGTCTCTCACTCCTTGGATTAGGAGAGACATCTTGTTCATCTGCATTATGATCCTGCATCTCTCCTTAGGAGAGGTAAGCTCCTCCTGGCACTGAAACTGCTGGTTTCTCCTGGCAGAAAGAGTAGTTCAATTCCTTGTAATGCACTTATGACTGATTTGGGAATGACCATCACTTTATGGCTGATGCCCATCCAGAAAAGGTATAATTTTTAATTTCAAAATAAATCACAAAAGGTCCGAGAGATTTCAACCTTCGGTTTTTGCACCACATCCTCTTCCTTGCCTCCATCCCCGCTCAGTGAGGATTAGGATGGAGAGAGGGATGAATTATCTCTGGAGAACTATGAAAGAATTGATTTTTGGTAAGAACTCCAAGGAAGTTCTTAATACCTCCTTATCTTTTTGAGTAATACAGCAATGTTCCTCTGCTGAGTGAGCGCCTATCTTCGGAGCTATCCTTGCCAATGTTATCTCTACAGAAAAGCAGCTTTGAAGGACAGAAAATAATATATGTTCCCCATTGGTCGCAAAGGAGTTGTGTCAAAACTTGTAATACAGAGTATAGGTTCTACACCAGGTATTTCCATAACTGAGGGGAATTCAACAAGTTTGCTGCTGTGACGCCAGCATGAGGCAGAGAAAAGATTCGCCCATCTTGCATTGTGAAATTAAATAACTGGGAAGCACTTCAGAGCACCTGCACAAACCTAATGATGTGACGTTGCCCAGACTCACTGTCTTACATGTTAGTATTTTTATTACAGTGCAAATTCGTGAATCTTCTTTAAATAAATTTTTAAAAGCCATCATATTTAAATATTTCTTGAAGAAAGGCAGCAAATTCTAGGTTTATAAGGGGAAGCAATTTCCTCTCAGACAAGTAAGGAGGGATGGAAAAAACAGACATAGTTTTGGATGCACAAGCTATTTGCCAGGACAGAGGCTCACGTACTACTGCTTTTTTCCTGACCACAATAATTTGTCTAAGAGGAGATCCCACCTTCTCTTACAAACTACCTGATCCTGGCTGCAACATTAACAACATAAATATTGGACTGTTCCACCCCTAATAATTTTGGGTTAGTCCCCTACAACTTCTGAGCTTTTAGGTCAAATGGTTGATTTTCTGAGAAAGTGAAGCCTTGGATTCAAAAGTTCCTATTTCTAGAGAGACGCATTTAAATGTGCATGGATCTCCACATGCCACCTCCTTGTCAGTCCAGGGTTATGTGTAATAATTTCCTCTTTATTTTCAGCCCTTGACACGTAGCAAGGAGAACACATGCAGAAAGTGTCATGCAGCTCCTTTAAAAACAATCCTCTGCTGCAGCTGAACAGCCTCTCCCCAGAGAAAGAAGAACTTTTTGGTCATCTACCGAAGCCAGTAATTCTGTTCTTGGGACTTGCAGGCTTTCTGCTATCTGATGGAATATTTAAGCGGAGACTTCATTCCCCCGGTGGAGCGCCGACGGCTCAGCCACTCCACTCCGGTGTTCAATGAGCTCTTGTGTTCTATTACAGAATAAATGCGATTTTCTGCCCAGCTGGAAAATGATACTTCTTCCTAGTGCAGAGATTTGTACCCTACTCCAACCCGTCTAAATAGGTCACAGTCACATTTTCACAATACTACGAATATATCCCTTCAGAAAATGCAAAAGCTTTGTGCACCCAGGGCAAAGACTATCTAATGTTGAGTACTGCACACTCTCTCCTTAGCAAAGAAAAATAAATCAAACTAAGGAACACGTTATATCTCTCTATAAACCCTCTCCCTGCCTTGGAGGGTTGGAGGAGCCCTTCCATATCTCTCTGTCTCATCAGCTTTCCTATTTCAAGCAGATTTGAAGGCCCTGCTCTGCCAGTGACCAGCTTGGCATTGCTTGACAAGACACAGCTCCATGCCTGACTCCCACCCTCTATCAAATGAGGATTACTGATATTTTTTCCCAAGTCCCTTCAGCTCTCTCAGTGTACCAAGAAGGCTTATTTATTCATTTGCCTGCTCCAAATAAAACCTCTGTCAATCCTACCAGCACTACTCTACATGGTGCAAGTCTCCCAAAAATATGGAGTCTGAGGTCTAGTGAGATGACTTGAGAAAGAAAAAAGTGTGATTTTGCTGCTTAATTTCTTCTTCAGCTGCCTCCTGTGCATGCTTTTCTTAGGCTGTTTCACCAGTCAAATGACGGTTGGATGTGAGGATCTTAAAGGTATTTTACAACCTTAACAACTACACGATTCTTTAAAGTAATTAAGCACTAGATAATGTAAATCAAAATCACGTTTTTTCCAGCCACTGTGGTATAACTCTGGAGTAAGCTCAAAAAAAACCAGGAGAGTTAAACCCTGCATGTGGACAGACTGAAACTTCCAGTGTCAAAATACATTCAAAGTAAAATGAATCAAAATGCGGAGAAAGGAGATGCTCAGAATTGATTTTTCCAACAAGGCATTTCCAGGCACTCCAAACACGATCTCCACTTCAAACATAAAATAGTCATTGTGCTGATTTGTTACTGTACGACTTGCTAACGTATTTGATTCCACATTATCTGAAACTCCGAGTTATCCGAGGTCTCATCTTCTTAATGGAAGGAATGTACAAAAGCGGAGCACTCACTTGAACACACAATATATTATCTATACAAATTGGGACTCATTCAACAGACAAACTTAAAAACCAAATTATGGTTGACTATCAATTTGATACTCTGCAGCAGAAAGCACCACTTAAAGCCTGATGGTTTTTAAAGCCTTTTAACAACACATCTTGGCATTATAAAACATCAGATCTTGACCATGTGCTAGAACTTGCTAGAAAGCTCCCAAGAGAAGAACATTTTGCTAGTTGATTGTTGCAGCTGAGACCTTACCAAATATTAAACAAATGCAGTACTGTGGGCTAAAATATGAATATTCCAAAAATGCTTCTTGGCGTAACGCCCCAGTGCAGTGTCAAAAGCAGATTCCCGCTGAAGCAACAAGCTGGGTATCCCAAAGGAAATTCTGAAAGCAAAAAACACAGAAAGCCTGCCTGAGACACTGATCCAGGAGACAGTGAATTTTAACTTTTATCTTTGCTTCGCCACAGCTACCTCTAAACTAAGTCATCTGCAAAATAAATTCAGAGACTTGCCTCAGTTTCTCCACTTTTAGAGGCTGGAGAAGCTACTTGAGAATGGTGAATTCAAAGTCAAACACAGAAACATAATCTGCCAAATACAAACGCAGAAATGCAAACTGCTTTTCTATTCAAAGTCAGATGCTAAAGATGTCACTTTTTATTGAGATGTTTCTATGTGGTAATAAATATTTGCTAAAGCACATGGAATTTTTGCCTTCAGCACAGATATTTTTGAACTCGTATTTTCAGCAGCACCTCAAAGATCATCCAGTTCCAATTCTCCAGCCATGGGCAGGGACACCTTCCACTAGACCAGACTGCCCAAAGCCCCATCCTGCCTGGACTTAAACACTTCCAGGGATGGCAAGTCCACAACCTCTCCTGGCAACCTGTGCCAGGGCCTGACCACCCTCACAGTAAAGAATTTCTTCTTCCTATCCAATCTAAATCTACCCTCCTTCAGTTTAAGGGCATTCTCCCATGTCCTATCATTCCATGCCCCCGTGAAAAGTCCCCCTCCAGCCTTCTTGTAAGCCCCCTTTATGTACATTTTGTGGTATTTTAGAAAAAAGCCCAACAAACTTCAGTAAATTAAGAGTAAGTATCCCAACAACTTTCAGCAGAAATATTATTTTTTATTTCTTACTCACGCAGGAAAAAAACCCTTAATTTGCCAACTCCTTTAATTAAAAATTATTAAAAGCTCTAATTTGCAATCAGAATTCTGTAACAAAATAGTAACCGCCACATCTCATTCTGCAGCTTTTCATCACACGAGCCAGACTTGAGCCATATAGCACCAGACACACTATGAACAACACAGCACAGTATGGTTCACCAAATAAAAATTCAAGTCCACAGTGCAGTGACAGATACTTGGATGCTACTGGGCAGTTCATGTTATAAACAGAGGCATTTCTCTTGAAAGTTCAATAAGGTTGAAAGCCAAAACAGTGATACAGCATCAGGGATTTATCATCTAATAATAAAAGAGTGTTTGTTCCTCTGGATCTGCTTCGAACAAGTGGAGTCTGATGCTGAAAGAGCAGGTTCAGTAGGCGTGCAGCTCTTCAATTGCACTCCTTATTGTATGCTTTATATTAAAGAAAGCAATTTAACTTTTGAGGACAAGAAAATTATCTTGAAACTGAAGTCCTGCCTAAGCTCAAGGCCAAGCTAGTAAAGAACATATAAAATTATTAAAAGGTCTTCAATTATTAAGATAGCTGGAACGCTCGCAACAGCTGTAATTCAGGGTGCCTACACATTTTAATTATATCCCCCAGTGTCAGCAGGTTATAGCTTTCCCTCTCTATCATGCTAAAATTTATCAGGCCTGGCCTGTCATAGCCTTTACAAAAAAAAAAGTTTAGGCCACATTGCTCACTCCTGCTCAGATCAGAGGAAAGCAGAACAAAAGTGGAAGTAACTGCAGTTTTGCTGCACCACTGGTGATGAAGCGGAGGTGGAAACACCCTCTCTTAATGGTGCCTTGCAGATTTTTGGTGAAAATTAGGTATGGTATGACTGAATCCACTCACGTTACTCAATAAAGTACAAAATAATGTGAGAATTTACAAGACTATCAAAGCAATGCAAAACAGAGGGGCACCATCATCCAAGAATTGTAGAATGATTTGGGTTGGAAGGGACATCAAAGATCATCTCATTCCAACCCCTGCCATGGGCAGGGACACCTTCCATTAGACCAGGCTGCTCAGAGCCCTGTCCAGCCTGGCCTTGGCTGAAGCTGTGCTGTACCAGGTATATACATAGATTAATTGGCCCCACTTCCACAAACAAACAGGGTTTCCTACTTTAAAAAGTCAAGGCTTTTGGATCTTTGCCTTGCTCCTTATCAAACTCAAGTGAACACAACTGAACTCTGCAGAAACGATCTGGGGCAGTATTTTCTGGACCTCAAATTCCTACTCATGGATTTTGCTACAGCAGTAAACCCCTTCTCCACCCATGCAAGCTTTGATGCAAGGCACAACTCTGGCCATGTACAGAACAGGCAATCTGCTGGTGTGCACCTAAAATTAATACTCTCTCTCTCTATTTCTTTTAAATATTCAACAAATTTAAAGCAAAACCATCCCAAGACAGTGACAGGGATGTCTACTAACTCTTGAAAGACTGAAGGAGCTTTGACAGTGGATGGGCTGAACTGCTGATCCACTGGTTCTGTATGTCCTGCCAGAACAGAAAAACCAATCATGGCTCCTTCATATGACGTACACTGATTCTTCTAAAATGCTTCTCTGGACTGTAAAGTATAATGTAAATGTACATGTAAAGTATAATATTACAAGTGAGTAAAATCCAAGGAGACAAAAATCTCATATATACACAAGTACTCACAAAACTACACACCAATGACTAAAGCAGATATTAGGATGTAAATACTAAGCAAGACTAATACAGTGTAGTTTTGTAGATCCAGATTTGGCAAATCAAGCTACAGCAAAACACTGCTCTGAGTGCAGAACCTCATGCACCATCATTTCCTGTTTGCAGAGTTAGGATAAATCAAATATTAATGATGTGGTGCACTCGAAAAAATAAATTGTGATGAAACACCGTCATGCAATGACAGGTGAGGATTCTATGTCCAACCTCACCTGAACATTTTTGAGCTTAACAAGTGCAACCTCATATGTGTCAATGTTTAAAAGAAGTATACAACATAGTAGTAGCACTGAATTTATGACTGCTTTTATTAAAGAGGCATCTTGGAAACCCCAACTAACAACAGAACTCCGTTGTGGTAAATGCTGTCCAGACTTAACCTGAAAAGCCCTCAGTCAGAACAGTTTACAAATCAAATATGGAAGACATACCTAAGCTGAAGGACAGGAAATATTACTGTAATAATACTGATTTATGGAGGAACTGACCTACCTAAGGTCACAAAGCAAGTGTGACCCTCATCTCCCGAATCCCAGTCCATTAACTGCAAACTGTTCTTTGTCTTCCTCCTGAGGTGAGGAGTTGGCACAGCAAGGAAAGCACAGCTCCAACATTCTGTGTAGGATCTCAAAGGACTTTTTAAATGTCTTTATCCTTGGTGGATTAAAAAGGTTTATTCTCACACAATACTTAAGAACACAGCTTACTGTCCCTCCTACACCGTGTTCAGAAAATTTAGCACATACCACTGTCCTACCACCCAACAGCAAGTTCTCTCTACTTAATATTCTATTTATTTGCAGGATATACTGGTGTACTAAGTGCATTTTTAAAGTATTACATCACACTAAGATGTTGAAAACACCCATTTCACAGGTGAATGAACTGAGATTAAATGATACAAGAAGCCTGTTTGCTGGATCAGCTGAAGGCTTGACACAAGGAGCTCTTGAAGTAAGATTCTATTCACAATAATAAACTTCCAAGATGTGCAGAGAAACCCGTTTAAAATTCATTTAACAGTTTCCACCCAACAGAAAACAGTCACTGCAAAGCTAAGTGTCCCAAGACCTCCAACTTACACTGCCTGAAGCTGATGAAGGACAGCAAAACAGGTAATTTCTAACCTAGTGCAGAAGCAGCTGCCCCTTCAGTGGCTCTAAGCTCTCCTGGATGCTGAAGAGAGTTTTTTAATATTTTAAATACAACATCTGTATTTAAAATACAAAATTCCAAGATACTCTAGGTCAGTCCTAAGGAATTTAAGCAGAGGTTTAGTTATGGTTTCACTGGGAAGTTTTATGTATTTAACCTGCTAGTGTAAATCATCATTATGGATGGTTAAACCATAAGCATCACAATGTCCTTTCAGCAGACACAGTCGGAAAACACCCAGAACCTGGAAGATGACAGGTGTCCTTGTCTGCTTATTTTTGTCTCAATCTCTCTGAAAGAAAGCAAAAAGCTCCCATTCTGGGCTAGCACAGGACCAATAAAGAATCTATTTTAATTGAGTGGAAGCCAAGCTTTCCTCCAGAGCTCTATGGGTGTTGTATTCACTGGCCAGAGGAATTTCTCCCTTCAGGAAAGTGTGACTCTTCAGGAAAGTTTCTTGTGTGTACACAGGAGCTGGAGAGGCTCAGATGTCAAACCTTAGTTGTTAGGCCACATTTTTCTTTAAGATGATTTTTAGGTACCTTTAAACTTTTAATTTAAAGCACTAAAACCAAATAAGAGGTCAACTCTTCAAACATGGCCCATGTTAAACGAGCATTTATAGGGTTACAACTAAGGAAACAAGTGCATTTATAGGGCTGCAAGAGAAAAGCAACTTGAGCTTCTGTTAGAGGTGAAAGGGGTGGGAGGGAAGGGAATATAAAGAAAGTTTCAGGCAGTTTTTGCCTGACCTGCATATTTTGACTTCTGATTTTTCTGCCTATGAAACAGTAACACACAGACTCAACAAGTAACACTCATCAGGGATTGAAATCTCTGCAGGAAAAAAGTCCTCAAAGGACCAGCTTGTGTCGGAGCAGCTCGACTAGAAGATGCTGACATGAGGGAGAAGGATGGACCACCAGGGTTAGAGACCCACAGCAAGTAATGCCTCAACCTCCACTTCAGCTGCAACTGGTCTGCAAGCCCCGCACCTCCCTAAACCAGGAAAGCACCAGGATAACCTTCCCGTTACCTGCAATAAACCCATTTTACCTATGACTATTACAGAACAAAACAAGATAAAAAACACAAAAGCAAATGCATTGTTCCTGTGAAATCCACGAGAAGAAGTTTTGCTTTTCCCTCCTGTGCTTGCAGCCTGGCGCCAGGGAACAAAACCCAGGTCCCAAGGATGGATGCTGTCAGAGATGATCCAATTGATGACACACAGCCAGGAATGCCTTCTCCTCTTACTGTAAGGAATGAGGGGTGGGTGGGTGGTGTTATTGTTCTCCCCCAATTCCATCCTCAAGCCTGTCATCGGGTACAGAAGCAGCCTTTATGCTGCAGTTGTACCGTCCTGTTTCCTGGCTTCTGTCAAGCTTAACAAAACCCAAGTACTAAACACATTTTATGCCTTGGAGTATCAAATGTTCTTTGCTATCAGTCGAAATGGAGCTCTGTTAATTTTCATTATTGCTTCATATGAAAATGTTAGCTCTATTCATATTCCATATTCAAGATGTTTAACCTGGGTTCACTGTATGAAAAGTCAATCATGTGTGCATAAATTCAATATATTTTCCCTATTTACTGCAGTACAATGAATATCTTACAGAGTGATGTTTATGTCCTGATTCAAAAATACTATCTCTTTCTTTTGCCCAATTTATTTTGTATTTATTTGAGGTGAGGCAGGTATACTCGGGTTAAATAAGCTTTATCATAGCTCAGGGCTTATTATGCTTAGCCCAAGAAAGAAATGCGGTGTAAGAGAAGGAAATAAAAAATCCATCTTCGAAATCATGCCAGCAAGTGGGAAGAAACACTTTTGCTGATAAACAGGAAATCTTTTATTTCTAAAGTTAACATTCTTAAGTAAAAAAACAAACACTTCAGCTAAATTTGTGGGTTTTAAAACAAACTGTGGCAAACATTAAGGGAACTAAATAGAAACCATCTTTCAAGATGGTAAAACTAGGACAACTGCGAACAGGAGGTATTAAACAAGCCACGACAACCAACACACACAACAGCCAATTTTAACACCAATTAAACATATCTGTGATCAAAACCTGGAAAAAACAAACCTAGAGAAATGCCAATCAAATTATTATGTAATAATATAAAGCCTCTACTATTATTTATATTTCAGGAAGTTGCACATACTCCAACCAGTGTCCAGTGTGCTCAATGTACCCTACAACCTCCAAAAAAGATAAATGAAGAGAAACCTTGCTCCAGAAAATGCAGGGCACAGTCCATGACTACAGAAAGTGGGGGTAGAAGTGTGAAAGAACAATTAATTGATTCAGCTCAGCTTGGAAAACCAGCCAATATTGGTGACATTCTGCTGGGGTTCTGCTCTACCTCTGCGAAAGCACCAGTTTTGTGCTGATCATGGGGATTTTTATACACTTCTCTAAATTTAAAAAAAAAAAGTAAAAGCAGAAAACATCAATCCTTGACTTTCTCCCTCTTCCCCTTTCCTTTCTGCAAGTTTTCTCAACAATTTAAACGAGAGATCTAAAGGGAATTTTGCATCTCTGTGCCCTGTGCTGAAAGTGAAAGCTGGGTTTCAGATACTTTAATAGCAGAACGGTAAAGTTTCCTTCCAAAATGAAAAAGCAACTTTGATGTATTTTTTTTTTTTAAACAAAAAAAAAATCCACTACATACAGAGTCTCCTTTCATCAGTCTCTCTGTTCTCTCAAGTTTTTCACCTATTGGGAAAACAGACTGAGCCCAATTAGCAGATTAACACGCAACATGCGGTGACAGCAAGGACTGCCCATACCAGACACAGGTTTCTTATGGGCAAACATGTTTTTTCCTGCAGGTAAAATTAAGATTTTTATAGTTGGTGAAATACAACATGTGCTAGGAGGGTAATAAGCACTGGTGACCGATGTCCGTCAGGTTGCTACCCAGCAGTGCACTCACTCCGGGCATGCTGCTGTACAGCAGTGAGTACTGGGCAGACTGGGACACTGGGGAGATCAGTTAATGCGTGCAAAGCGCTTTGAAGCTGAAAAGCAAGAAGTGTTAAGTATTATATCTTATTTCAGCAGCTGATCAAGCTTATGATAAATGCAATATATCTTTAAAAAATGGCACACGGGTAAGGAAAATAGAAATTCAGCTCCAATATTGCTACCTGCAAAATATTCCACATGATGACACAGACATTGGAACCAGTTCCTACTGTACAGAAGGAATGCAAGCACCTGAACAAGAACTAAACTTTTCTTCAAAATACAGGTTGAGACAGCAGCCCTGCGTTTCACTTAAGCGTGGAGCATTAAAAGGAACTTAATATTCCTGCAAAGAGGCGATCTGGAGGAAGCCCTGCTCTAATTTCTCTCTTCTATTTAGATTCATAAACCAACGCCAAAACGCCGACAACTAAATCGACGCCAATATTGGGCTATCAAATTATTTACCTTTGGTGGGGGGAGATAAAGAGTTTTAATGGAGTGAAAGCAAGGAAGAAAAACTCGACTTCAAAGCAAAAACTAATTATGTGTTTTACTAATTACATTTTAGAAAGATACACAGGGCATTACCAACGAACCCTGCAAAACTGAAAACACAACTGTGTCTCAGGCTGCCTTGGCCTGGAAAAGAGCTCCTGAGAATTACCAAGGGATTCCTGCTTCCCGCAAACACAGCGCCACTAATATTCTCCAGATTTGCTGGCCCTGCTACGAACCATCTCAAGAAAATGTTTACATTAAAGTCGGGTTCAGCGAGGAGGTCAGCTAACTTTAAGGCTTTAAGAAATCAGCAGCCGTCTTGTCTCCAGAGCAGTGCAGGGGGATGGGGAAACTTTTTTTTTTGAAAAGAAAATCATTAACTTGCTACATGGACAAAACCTCAGTTTTTCAGCCTCTTTCATTTGCTGTCAGTGATGTGAAAGTTTTCGGGTTTTGTTTGGTTTTTTTCCCCCTCCATCTTTAGGTGTCCATCAATAAACTGTCAGACACATGGTGTGACTGTTGGGGCTGTCCTGTGCAGGGCCAGGAGTTGAACTCTATGTTTCTTGTGGGTTCCTTCCAACTCAGGACTATGATTCTATGATTTCCAAAGTTTCTGAAGCTGCTTTTAGCCCAAGCCACACCTCACATTTTAAACCTATAATGAAAATAACCAGCACTGTCTCACGCAATTAGCCACAATTTATATCAGGTTTCTGACTTGCAAACTGCACATGTACATCAAGTAAACAAGATAAGGAATTTATACTGTACGTATTCAGCTTTTATTCTTTAAAAATTGCTTTGATGAGCACTGATTGGCTGTCAGATGATTTTCCATTTCATTCTGTACCACACAAGAATCAATACAATCTGGTTTTATTTGAGCCAGGCTCCTAAGCTTACATCTTATTTGCATCTCGCCACTGATAAATGATAGCAATAAAAGTGTGGCATTCCACAGGAAGAAGGTGAGATTACACTCCATCTAATTGTTTAAAGTAGGAGAAACAGTATTCCCTCGGAAATAAATGCCTTAAAGGCTTCCACTGGTATAATTGTATTGCAAAGGTCTAACAGCTCTATGCTGAGCAAGAATGGCTGCAAATACAACAATAAAGTCAGTTTTTCCTGTTCTTTATTTTTTTATAGCTATGTATACATGTAAACACATCAGAAAAACACAGCCTTGGTTAGAGGTTCTTATAAATAATCAAAACCCCTCACTGGTGGTTCTGCGTAAGAGACTTTGTGTGCGCTGTTAAATGAAATCAGCTGTGCCGCAACGAAGAGCACGAAGGCAGCTGGTGATATTTGCTTCTCCCACAAAACACGTTTAGCAGATCAGGGTTATACACAGACTACAAAAATCCCAGAACCAGTTCCTAACAGCACACAAACAGAGGGAAGGTAAATACCTGTGCCGTGTTCTGGTTCTGTCTCATTAACTTTAATTTATCTCTGTACTAAGTGCAACTACTTTATCAAGTTAAAAAGCACAAGCATGCACGTGAGAGCTACACAGGGAAAAAGAGAGGTAGAAACTGACAAGTAAAACCCCAATTAGAAATAATTGGTGTAGAGAAATTATTTGATTAAGTTAAAAGTCTGAGTTAGCACAGGGAATGGATGCAGAAAACTTTCAGAAGGGAATTGCTACTGTCCCTTTTTAACTTGGGAAGTCAGCTTTTCTGCAGGGTCTGACTCTTTTGAGCAACTCCTTTTCCTGCTCAGTGAATCCCAAAATGATTTCCAAAGCCTTCACTCATTTTGACACAAAGGATACAGGAGACTGTTTAGACTCCTAATAAGCCTGGAGCCGTTAAAGCTGCACAGTCCTGTTAAACATGGGATGGCGGCAGCCAAGAAAACAATTCCTTGGAGAGGAAAACAGCCAGCATGTGCCCTCATGTAAAAATCACATTCCAGAGGAAAAGAACTTCTTTGGGCTGGTGTGTGACATGACTGCAAGATGCTTATTGTGCATGGAAGGGCTCCATTTCCCTGGAAAAGGGACATTTAGTTCACCCACCCAACCTGGCCATCATCACCTGCTGAAGAGCTCAGTGCTTGGCAAGTGCTGGTATTGCTGTCATCTGGCAACTGGTAATAGATATTAGGGATATATTAACATGGAATCTTCTGAAAATTAGGCAGGAAGTTTTTAAAATTCTGCAAGAAATGTTCATGTTCTTTTTTTTCTCTTCTACCAGGAAAAGCTGGACACCCCTTACGAGCTACTCACAGGTAAATATTAAAAATATAAAATTACACACATGTTAAGTCCAGTAATCTCAAACTATACCATAACAAGGGAAAGAGCACAACTCAGTAATTAACACATCACCACATATTTCTTTCAATTCAGCAAATTTACAGCTGAAAACAATTCCACAGAACCCAATTTAATTACATTAAAAATTATGCAACTTATTTTATTAAAAGGGGATTGATTGCTCTACAAAGAATTTAGATCCAACAATGACCTTCTGTGCTAGTGTAAAAGGTGTTCAGAACCCAATGAACACACAATAAGGCTCTAAACCAGACACTAATTAGCTCACACACAAAGTATTAAATCTGTTTCACAAATTATGTAAATCATATAAAAAATGAGGTATAATACCAATGGCAAACTTTATAGTGCCAAAATGGAATAAGCTGTATGTATACCTGCCTTCAAATTAACTAAAGCAATTATACTGTAAAATCATTAGCCCAAGACATAGTTTAAAGTCAAGGTTTAATAACTTAATGCTACATGTATTTTCTAACCACAGAAAAAGCATTACATACATTTACACTTCCCACTAAATTTAGAGGAGGTTATGCTGCATTAAACAGAGCAGGAAAAATAAAGTATTAAAAAAAGTCAGGAAAAAAAAAAGCACCAATAATGTTTACTGCAGAAAATATGCACAAAATCAAACCATCATTTCCTCTAGAGCTCTGTCTCCCCATAAAAACAATACATTATTATGCTTTTTGTAACACTAGCACATTTATTCTAACTGTTCCCACAAAAAAACCAAACAAAACCAAACAAAAACCTCTTCTGAACGATGAGAAAATAAAGCATCATTCGACATGATCAAATGCCAATTATCTGGTCTCATGGTTCTGCATTTCCTATGGCCAAAAAAATCTTTTACTACTTCACTTCAGAGTAGGTGGAACAGCTGCTCACGGTCCAAGCGTCTCTCTCCACAAGGAGCGGTGCTGCCTCCACAATCCCAAGGGATGGGCTGAAATGTTGAATTTTTTTTGCAGCTGGGGAGCGCTCAGAGACCCTCGCTGGAAACCCTAATGGGATTTCCAACCTGCTTTTCATCCTTTTTAATGTAACTGCCCTAGGGCTTGATGCATCTATGCAAATAAGGCATAAATAAACAAGTTTTCTTACTCTGCTCGAAAGTTATACTTGTTATTGCCATTTTCACAGCACTGGGGTGTATAACAGAAAATTCTTTGTGCCATAGTGCAGGAGGACAAAGTTTAGGCAGAGGGGTGTGAATCATCTACCTGTTACTTTTCATACAGGTGGCTCTACTGTTTCTTCATGTAGCCTCCTCAGGCATGACTTTTCAGATGCTTTGGGATTCCCTCAGCACAAAACCAAGATACTGTGTGCATGATTTATGTCTGCAAATGTGCACATAAAAAACACCTGCGTAACAGCTCTCCTGGCCTCATGTGAGATGAATGCATTTTTTTGGGGTGAAACTAAAAGATGGAGGACAACTGTGATGCTGTGTGTGTGTTTAGAAATAAAGATTATACTTCAGCTTAAACAAAGATTCAGACCATTTCAAATCTCTCCTAGCTGTGCACAGCCAAGTGTCACTGTCAAACTTTTAACAAACAGAAACACTTCTTGGATTGCTACAATTTATTTTTTTTTAATTTGCATTTAAAGAAAACTAGATTTTTTTGTGTATCAGAATTGTTTGATACATCATGAACTAGGCAAGCTCAAATTTGGCGCTTCATACCCCTTCCGACTAATGCTCTGTCAGAATACACAAAGCCTAAACACTGCTCCAGGAATGGATGCGACTTTGTTGTGTCAGAGAGGAGGAACTGCAGAAGATCTTTCAAAAATTAAGTGAGAAAGGTAAGAAATTTTCCTGTTTCCAGAATAACGAGTAATTTAAATGCAACTTTCTGAATTTGTTACAGAACTTCTAAATACTACAAATCTAATGGGAGATTGATCAGCAGCGAGGTCAAGTGGCTAGAGGTGTACAAACAAGTATTTTTATGTGTCTGCATATCTGCAATCACTAATCCCATGTAAACAATACACACAGACTCCACATTTACTAGGGGCTGCTATAATACTGTTTTAATATCACCTTCCTACAAACAGGACAAAAATGATGAGCGTATGCAGGGAAGAATTACTTGGGATGAAGGAGGGAATGGAAAGAACCACAGAGGGTAGAAACTGGGAAAATCTGGGCCATATCTGCGTTAACCTGTGGTGAAAGCCAGTGACATCAAAGCAGCCAAGTGAGAAAGGAGGACTGCAACACAGGATCAAGGATTGAATCTTCTAATAAAATGCATTTGACTGGAAAAAGAATTTCCTTGCCTCAGGGTAGTATTCCCACGGTGATCACACCACGATAGAAATTGTCCCCTAAATATCAGCTGCCTCTTGATGTTGCATGACTACCTCCCTCCCCTCTCCCAAACAGAATGTAACCACTGTGGTAATTACAGTGACTGATGACATGTAAACATTTCATACAGTTTAGGTTTTGTCTTTAAAATGTGTTTTCGAAAGCAATCAGTCTCCAGATCTGACTCCAGAACTTAGTTATGGAGCATAAGTATTGAAAAGGAGACTGTCAAGGCAAGTCAATTTGTCTGCCTGGAACCCTAAATTTAAGGGAAAAAAATATTTGCTGCTGTAAACTGCATTTCTAATTTGTCAAAATAATTCAAAATTAGATCTTCATCATCAAAAGAGATGCAACAAAGCCAATTCCCTGACATTATTTAATCTATGCCTTTCTGACTTACTGCTCGAATCCCCACATGTGCCAAACACACAGCACTTGTGAATCACTTAATCTGCTTCCTTTGAAACCTATCATCAAATGCTCATTTCTGCACAGTTAACGGCAGGGTCTTTGTAACGTGTTTTCTTTTTTAAATGTAAATCCAGTGTCTTGGGAAGGTTGGGGATTTTTGGTTATGTTTGTTTTTAGTTTTTTCTAAACACAAACCTATGAAGTCTTGTTCCATGTTTTTAAACAGCAATGCTAAGTATAACATGTTAAAGGGAAAAGATGTCATGGATTTGAAAATTCCTTAGACTGTCATATTTCCCCTTTTATACACCTGTAATTATTTAAAAATATTTTTAAAAGAACAAAATTATATTTCTGATATTTCTGTCTGGTGTTTCAGCGCCACTAAACCGCTTTTTATCATCAGCTTTGAGATATTTATATTTTTAAGACAAAACAGACAGAGAATGAATGAATGAATAGGTCATAAAATACCCTAAAAACAAACAGCAAGAAAAACATCATTTCAACTGCATTACAGCTCAAATTACTACTTACACCCCACTTTCCTGGGTTAGACTGTATCTTGATCAATGATATCCCAGCTGGTTTTAGTTGAAAAAGTTTCCATTTCTATCTCTACTAATGGTGCCACTGATAAAGAGGGAGAAATCCATCGCGTCTGCCGCAGAACTGAAACTCCATCGAGGGATATATATTCATTAACACATGCAGGAACTGAAACCGTCAGGGAACATATATATTTATGAACCCTTGCCCATACACATACTATTTTAGAAGTATGGAAATCCAAACAGGGAAGTAGAGTGCAAGAAGCATACTGGCATTAAAAAATACGCCAGGGAAAGGACGGCAGATCTTCCATCTCTAAACGCTGAATAAAAGATCAGAGGGAAGCAAAGTTGCATGAGAAACTCTCAGCTTTGCCCTATCACCCTCTACTACCATATTTAATTCCCACTTTTAATTTTATTAAGAGCACACTGTCTGCAACTACAGATATACCAGTTAGACCAAAAGAAAATAAAATATGCAAGGTTAAGCACCCTCAGAAGTCGCTGCTGTAGCTCAGCTGAACCTTGCACTGTTCCTTCCCCTTTTTTTATTGCTCTTCCGATTTATGCTGACGTGCAGGCTTAAAAATGCCCTCAGAAAGGTGGCAGGAGGATATTCTCATTCCCTGCTTCTATACAACTTTGGCAGGGAACGAAGGCACAGCAAAACCATGGCAGCCTGTTTTAAACAACCAGTTCCCCTTACTACACAAGCTGAGAACACAACTGAGCCGATTTCTGCTGTGCCAGGACCAAAAGCCCAGCCAGGGACCTGCAGCCCAACCCCATGAGTCCCAGCATCCCATCCCCATCCATGAGCCCACAGGGAGCTCAGCACAATTCCCCACAGGCTACTCCAGCTGGAAATTAGCTACAACATTGTCACAGGAAAAAAACCTTAAACTGTAATGAAAACTCATCTGAATTTTGCTCATTTTGCTTCCCTCTGCTTGCATGGAGGGTTTTGTTCCCTTGTTTTGGAGAGGGGGCACAGGGGAAGGCTTGGAAACGGTACATAAACCACTAAAAGATCCCAACACATGCACCAAGGCTGCAAACTTTTTGTTTTCTTACATATTGCTTCTTCATGCTTAAAAGACAAAACAGAGGAGCGTGAAGCAAAGCTCTGGCTAAAAGGAGTAACTGTAAAGCCCAATTCCTTTGATAAGATCCTTTTCAAATTCCCATTCATCTTCCAAGGAAAGCCAGTCTGGCATCAAGGATTCAACAAGTTATATGTTGAATCAAGTTATAATACAAGTTATATGTAACAGAGTCCTTGTGTGTTCTTAAAATAAACATTTCATCTCTTTGCGTGGAAATGGCATCTCTTTCAATTTACATCTCTGGAAACAAAAGGCCCTGAAAAAGTATACAGAAAAAGCTGGAAAAACCCCATCCTAGTTTGCAAAACCGAAGTAAGATATACAAAGGAAATGAACCTGTGATACTATTGCTGTAACACAAACACTCGCTGGTCACCACCACCATTTAATTCACATTACGTGCTTTTTATTAATCCTGGGTTCTTCAATTTAGCAATGATGAGCCACATTAAAAACAAAAACTTAAATAATTGCATTTTTGTAGATTGTGCTGTGTTTAAGGCCAAAACCATCTGCAAAAGTAAGCAGGAAAAAGCCGGGTTTTTTTAGTAATGGATTAGTGTAAATGTCTGTTGGAAGAACAGGGTGGAGAGGAAAAGAAGGGAGAATCCAAGGTATTTATATAATTTTCTTTAGGCACCCAGTTTAGATACCCAGCATTTTGAATCATCTTCCTTGAGGTGTCTGTCTGTCTGTTCAATGGATTTATTGGGAACTTTGATTCCTATTTGTAACTACTTGCCAAACAACTTCAGTGCCTGTGTTAGCCAGTGTAAATATTCCCATACGTTTTTAAAGTGGGTCCTGAACCAAATCCCTCAATTTTGATTTGATTTTTTTTTAATATTTAGACATAAAAGAGCTTAAGTCTGCCTCCATATTAAATTTAAAAAGTTAATGAGATTATAGCCAAGCAACCATAAAAAGGCCTGAAAATACGCTTTGTAGCAGAAATTACTTTGTTCTGGGTTAGTTTTTGAATACAACTGCAACATGAACTCTCCTGTACTGGCAGTACATCCCCATCAATCCATCCCCAGTGTTTTGTGTTCTGTGCACGGCTCTTCCACAGCCAAAACCAGATTTCCAGAGGCCAGTGTACCAAAATCCATATTCATGCTACAACCAAAGCACACAATTTAATTTGTGGACATTTTATGAACTATGCCAAATTAAAAGAGCTACCAAAAACCCAAGCCCGATTTCCTGCCTTTTCTGTCTCTGTATTTCTACTGCACCATGTTAGTAATCAATTTTCCCACTGGACTTCCTCCTGTCTAAGGAAGGGACTGACCTCCTACGGATCAGCTCTTTAGACAGAACTTATTTAAATGGGCAACATGAAATTGGAATGGAGGCACAGGCTACGTCTGAATGTCCTCACACACTGAAATAAGCACAGATGGGGAAAATGTTGGTGCGCTGAGCACTCCAAAACCACACTCCCATTACACTAGAGGGGAAGATCTGGAAGGCTACATAAAAAGCCATCGCTTGGTGAGGTGGGAAATAGGCCCCACAAGTAATCTGTAAATACACAGTTTAGAATTAGTGAAAAGCTGGCTAAAACCTGGGAAAAGCCACTGTTTAGAGCCCCATGCCATCAAAATGCTCACAGAGAGGAGACTTTGAGGTTAATAATAAAGAAGTGGATTTCAAGTGTTCTCCTTCTGCCATTCAAATAAAGTTTTTATTGTCTTAAAAATGCATTGTAAAACAGGGTTCCTCCACCACAGTGACAGAGCTACATTGCTTTGGCACAAGCCAGACAAGCACAGGAATAATGTAACAAAAAAATACTTCAACTGAGTTATCCCAACTCCAAACTTCTGGGAATTGACTGACACTTAGTACTGCTACAGAAAAAAAAGCCCAAACACACAGACATATACCTCTTACCATTCCAAGTACCATGAAAACCCAATTTTATGGTTGTATGGGTAGCTAAGGTATTTTTCCCATCTCCATTCCCAGGCAGGATGCAGCTCCAACCTGGCTGATATGGAGAACAGCCACACACCAGAGCCATTGGAGGGAAATCTGTGGCAGACCATTGCTATAGCAACTGCCAATATCATAGAACATCAACAAAGTTGATTCATTTATTATAACTTGGATTTTGTTTGTTTGGGCTGAAGGCTCTGACCAGATGACTGTCCAAATGAAAAATGGGTAATTTTTTTTCTCATTAAAACCCCTAAGAAAATACCAATTATTGTGCTCTTTAACGTCAGGTGAGAGGAAAGGAATGAAGTCCATGCAGAGAACCCAGGTGAGGAAGAGAAGGCAAAGGAGTCAACCCAGCAACATCACAGCAGCATTTCCAAATGGAAACCGGTTTCTCCTGTGAAAAGCTTTTGCTGTATTAGTGTTTGGCAAAACTCACAACTTCCTGGAAAAAGCCAATATAATTTCCTCCTGCTTTCCCTCCTCTTGCCCCACATGTTTTTAAATGTTTTAGGTTGCTGCTGCAAGTGGTACCAACAAGCACAGCTTCAGAGAGAAGGCAGGAAAGCACTGAAGCAGCTAAAGCTCTCAGTAACAACTCTGGAGGCAAAAATACCTGGCATATATATTTTATTTAATTTTCTTCCTCTTCTGGGGTATGGAGAAAGGATAAAATAGCAAGGACCTTTTCTAGCCTTCAATAAACCTCACATAATGGTGATAGTTTAGCATTTAGTTTCCTTAGGAGTGGTGAGAAAAAATTCTAAGTGGTCTTTGCTATCTCTGCATTTTAAAGCTGGTCAGAAAATGGTTTTATGCAAAAACTCTTCCCTAGAAGGTCAAAAAAAAATTCTGGTCTACCACAAAAAGGCAGTTTTCTACAGAAAGCAGAAGCTGTTTCAAGGAAAGTATTAATGCAATTGAGAACTCCATTTTCTGTTCAAGAACAGACTGTAAAATTTTTTAACCAGCTGTTACAGTTAAAACTGTTCAGAATTGGTCAGTGTTTACTGCTTCCTGCATTATCAAATCCAGCATCTGATGCCCCAAGACTAAGGTTTTCAGGGCAAAAACTGCCCCTTTGTGTGCACAAAGCACCCAGCAAAGGCTGCTGTAGCATTAAGTTAGTGAACTAATGAAGTTATGGAAATATGTAGATAATGAACTCTTTCAAGTGCTATCTAAATTTTTTCTGCCATACAAAACATTTATGTATGTTCTAAAACTCTATCACCTATAACTCTACACCAAAATATTGAACTGTTAACATTTTGTCTATAATAGAAGTCAGCTACCTGTAATGAAAAATACACAGAACAGTCACATTTACAGTAACAGTCCTTAAATCCTCACTGAAAGCTTCACCCTCTGAAGAAACACCTTCTGAAATGCCAGTACAGAATATTAGTTTCATGGCACTAACATGCCATGAAAAATACCCACACTGTGTAATCTGATGCATTATCATCTCAGAAGCTAAACCTGGTGTCAAATTTACTGAGCCAATTTCAATCTGCAGGAAACCAGAACATTATTATTGTTATTATTGCTTCATTTTGGTGCACGTTGCAAGCTCTGTGGCATATTTAAGGTCCCCTCATATAGGTGAACAGCAAATGCTTTGGAAAGGAGTCAGTGGCAGAGAGAAGGTGGCATTTTGGTGGTTTCAATTCCCAGGATAAGCAAAGAAATGGTTTAAACCCAATGGAGTGCTGATTTCTTTGCTGAAACACCTTTGTGTCTCTCTTCCCACACCTCCTCTGAGAGACATGGCTCCATTTGGCTAATCACTGTTGTTGTCTGGGCAATTCAAGGGACATGCCAACATGGAGAGAAAGGTAATTTCATTAGTGGCAGCATTAACTTTACACCTGGATCTCCACACATGGATGAAGGAGGTGCATCAATTTACTGTCCAACCTTTTCCCCCCCGGCAAAGCTTCCCTGTGCTTTTGAAGGGAGCAGAGCAGAGGACCCCATGTCCATGACTAGGTCACTTCTTCAAAAAAGGCTTCTTCTGTAAAATAAACAGTTATCAAAAGCAACTCCAACACATCTCAAACTGAGAAAATAATTAATTCATGCTACAATTGCTACAAAAATGAAGAGGGAATAAATGACCGAACACAGCTCTGCACATGCATTGCTCCAACAGCTGCAATCGTGAAAAATATTCCTCACACTCCTTAGCCCACCATTAACCAGCAGCAGAAGAGGTAAAATGACAAATATTTCAAGAAAATATATACACTGAGGAAATAGGCTTCACTTACAGTGCTGAGGTGTTCTTATATGAATTTGATGATGTCTCTTTTTATTTGGAGTACAGAACTCTGGTCCCACTGCCAGAGGATCATTTAAATGTCAAATGGAAACAAAACAGTCACGAGATTGTCTCATCTTGGTAACACAAGGATGTTACATGTGCTTATATATAGATGTGTGTGTGTATTTCTGTGTGAACATGTTTTATTTTACCATAAAAGACTGGTTACACCGTCAGCCCATCAGGGGAAAAATCAGGTTCAAGTCACTCAAACTTCATATTTGGTATCTCAGCTCCCCTGCAAACACAGCAGGGTACAGCAAGGCCTCGGTGCTGCCTGCAGCCCTGGGCACTGCCCTGCTGTTGTTTTTTAGGAAAGTAAAACAACTGGAAAGTTGTTAATTCTCTTACAATTCATTTTTAAACACCCATGAGGCCAAAGGCCTCTAAACACTAATGCAAAATGCAAAACATATCCAAGCAAAACCAAGGGGAGTTTGACTCAGACTCTTCTGCAGAGTTTTCATCAAGGAAACATCCAAGGAGCAGTTTAGTCTTTGGGGTGAGATGCCTGTGCCACCACACCGGGGTGGTTTTAGCAGCTTGGGATCAGAGACTGCTTGGAGACTTAGCTGGAAAATGAGATACAGAGTGGAACCCCGACTGGAGATCTGAACAGCAGAGCTGTGGCAGAGCAGGGAGCAGCTCCCACCTGCACAGCTCCGTTTCACCCAGCTGAGGAGGGAACACGGTGCTGCACTATGTGGATCAGCTTTCTGGAGCTAAAAGGCCAGATCTTGACCCAAACCACAATTATCAAAGAGCAGGGGAATGAAGAATGCTGTGTATGGGTAAGGGGGAGGCGCAGGACTCGGTGTATTTGGGCAAACTCGTGGACCCAAGAAATGGTGCTGACGAGCTCCCTGCTCTCTGAAGCAGCCTGGTGTTTCTTTCAGGCTCAGAGCAGGGGCACAACACAAAGGTGGAAAGGACCAGGAGGGGGAGAGGAGCCTTGAAGTCAGAGGAAATAAGCAAAAAATGAGAAAAAGCCAAACACGTAGGAGTAAGCGACGGAGTCACTGAAGTGGCTTCAGTGGAAGGTGATCACCACCTTCTCCCAGCAGCACCTTTAATCATCCCTGATGCAATTTCACTAAAGCAAATTCTATTTAATTTCATTGTGCCTGACCAAGCAGTGCAATTCCTACTAGCTGGACACTTTCTAGCCTTCATCAGGCTTTTGCAATAGCACTCATTCCCTCGAATTTATCAGTGCATTTATCACAGCAGTTCCAAAAGCGCCAGCTCCATGAGGCAGAACCTGGTGCTCAATACTTTATTTGTATTCAGCAGATCGACCTTTGCATTCTGTCCTGGTACGCTGATAATTTCCCCTGTTTCCAAGAGAACTCCTACTGCCCTGCCACACAATCACTCCCTCGTTTGACGAGCAGAGCGCTTCCCTTCACATCAGCTTTGGCCCTGCATATTTATACAGCATTTAGCAGCTCAACCAAGTTTAACCCATAGATATTTAATTTGTTTTGCTACAAGAACAAAAAAACTCAGCTTTTTAGTTTAACTCCAAATTTCACAATGTTAGTGATCCTTTTGAGAAAAAAAAAAAAAATTCAATTATAACAATCAAAGATCAATTTCAGAATCTTTACATACAGGATGCACTTGAAAAAAATTGATACATATATATATATATATATATATAGTAGCAGTGTGATTTTTACTGTTAATCTAAAAGACATTACACACACAATAAAAATCCAAGAGAATCTTTTCCTTCCAATTGTTTTAGCACATAATCACTTGCTAGTAGAGCAGTAGGAGATTAATGATGAAAGGAGATTATAAATTATACCAATATACACAGAAATAGGTAAAAGTTCTACAAACACAGTTATTCAAGTTCTTCTCATGCGTTATTCTTAAAATATATCCATCATCATGTCAGTTCTTCCTTCAGAAGTCAACATTTCTTGAAGTTTGGGGTTTACACTTGCACTGCTGGATATTTTAACAGTAGAAAATGTGATCTATGTGGCATAATTCATCTTTGGCTTGGACTTGATCCAGGTCAAAGAGCTCCATATTTTCAGCCCATTAGTCATGGGAATTACAAGTATTATACAGTTGCTTTTAATTGGTAGTTCATGCTCAACCACTGCAAACCAGTCTATGATTGCAAAACTAGCTAAATTATATTCTCAATAAAACATCATTCAGCCTGCAAAGGAATAACCAAAACAACCCTGTCCCAAAGCAAATTACATCTCACATGCATAAGTAAAATATAACTAGCTCCACACTCAACGATCATGGGAAAAATGTTGATGACCAGCCCCGACTGGCCAGCGGAGCAGAGCTCCAGCCCAATGCCACGTTCCACCCCAGCTCCCTCTCAAAGGAAAGTCGTTCTCAATGCTCGAGTGGTCAAACACAACATTAAGTAGCAAGCACTAAAAAGTTAATTGAATGTTTGCCAGGAGACGTATGTCCCATTCTTATATTGGATAATTAATTTCTTTGTTTTTATAAGAATTTTAAAGAGTGACCAACATGCACCCTGAGGGTAATGATCTTCATTCAAGGGAGACTTCTGACTTTTTGTGGCACAGGACTTATTTGTAACGGGAAATGCTCCAAGATTGTTCTCCTGTAGGTGCTCACTTTTAACATTACACAAACTCTTGCATCTATTTTATCTTAAGCAGCTGGTATCTTTGCACGCCTTTCCTAAGAGATGATCATTTTAGTTCAAGGATCTCAAAAATAAATTTGTTCTTAACACTGTTTAGAAGCCAGGTGAGAGAAGCACAGGTGAAGCACCTCAGGACGGAGGCTCAGTGGAAGGGACTATCTCTATTTCAAGTCATGTATTTTCAAATTACAAGACCTGTCCTTTCTCATCATGATAGTCTCTAAACCCTATTACACACAGTAGCAGGGCTTTGCTGTTGACAGTGTGAGCTACTCATTAAGATAAACTGCAGTTTTGGGGTTTAAAAATGTTTTTCTTAAGTTACTATCAACCCTGTCAGGATTAATCGCTTTACAGTATACTTAAACTGTCAAAACAGTTCCATATTTAGAGCCAGAAAGGAAACATGGACTATTAGCATCTCACAACACAGGCCAAAGATTCAACTTACCCACAGACTTCTGGTCTACTACTGTTTTGGAATAAAAATCCAGAATTATATTTACCACAATTATGCTTTTGCTGTTTACAATGAGTGTTGCTGTAAGTTAAAACTTTAATCGTTCCCATGCTGTTGCCATCTGTAAGTAACTTTTATTGTCTCTGCAAACAAGGTCTTTGGTCTTTAAACAGTCAGCCCCCTGTACTAAAGAAAATATTGACAAGTAAACAAGCAATAACAAGCCTCTCTCTTCAAACCCTCCCTGTGATGACTGCAGGAACTACTGCTGACTATAGCTGTCAGAAAATGTACTGGCTATGTATCTGGCATTTAAGTTCCTTGGGCCTTGCCATTAAACATGACCAACCATCAGAATGACCACAGAAACAAAAAACTCCTGAACAAGTGAACTCTAAAACTTATTATTGTTTGTGCAGTTTTTGGACTGTGATATTTGACTGTCATTCCAACTGCTGTGTCATCTAAAATTATCTCAGTTAACGTAAAGAGATGTTTCTTATCATCAGTAAAAACAGAACTAGGACAGGAGTCTGGAAGAGTGACAGGGCGATTACATGGTTTAGCTGCTCACCTGGGCTGGTTCCTGCAGGTCTGAGCACATTTCCACTCCAAAAGAATCAACAGGCATTCACTCTGCACAGCCACCTCCAAGCTCCTGACTGCTATCACTACTGTAAGATCTTTAAAGAAGTTTTTTTCACTGCCTAAATATCTGTATAAGAGCAAATTTTAAACTATCTGCATCGTAAAAGACAACCTGGTGTAAAGGTGAAGCATCTTTCTACTGCCAGCTGGACCTTCTTCTAACTCTCATTTGAGTTGATGGCAACAGGAGAGTGCCAGGAAAACAAATTCTGCCATCTACCTCCCTTCAATCTGCTCACCCTGCAAGTTACCTGAGTGCTGGTTTGGGGTACAAACACTCACACTGTCATGTCACCTTTCAATTTTACTCCTGGACTGAAGTTTTCCTGCTTGAATGAAACTCAAGAGATTCACAAAATAGTTTGGATTGAAAGGGACCTTAAAGATCATCCAGATCCAGCCCTGTTCCATAGGCAGGAACACCTTCCACTAGACCAGGTTGTTCAGAGCCCCATCCAACCTGGCCTTGGACACTTCCAGGGATGGGGCAGCCACAGCTTCTCTGGACAACTGTGCCAGGGCCTTGCCACTGTCACAGTAAAAAATTTCTTCCTTGCATCTAATTATGCTCAACCTGGACACTGCAGCTCCAAGTAAGCTCCACTGGTGAGACTCAGGTGATGGGCACAAAGGCTGGTGTGGATATTCCTATCAGGAAGACTTATCTTTGCGTCCTCCTTTGCATCTGGAAATGCATGTATGCATTATGTATGTTGAGAGTTTAGGGCTCAGCAAACTCAGCTGAGGGGAACTTGTTTGTCCTCCAGGGAGAGCAGTGGGATGTACTGGGGCATCACCAGCACATGGATTGCTGCCTGCAGCTCATGGACATGTCCACACATCCCAGCTGGAGTGAAGGCAGCGCCTGCCCCTCAGAAGAGAGGCCCAGGCCAGGGCAAAAGCACCTACAGATCAGATCTGCAGGTCTTCTGCAGATCGATGGAACAGATTTCACTTTCAATCCAAGTAAGGCAAACTAGAAGGAAAACCTCCTCTCTTCACACTAGCAAAATGACAGAGAAGGTGTAAAATGAGTGTTCTTTTTGCAGAGCAAGAAAAACCTGCACTCTGCTCCCTCCCAGATCTTTGTTGACATGGTGACTAATAAAAGAGAAAACCTATTGTTTCTTGTGGAAGTAAAAATATGTCTAACAACATGTGCACACACAAATATTTAGGAGCAGACAAAGCTGCAGTGATGATGAGGGGCTTCCCATGTCCTACCAGCAGCCCACAGCAATAACTCACTTTATCGTAACAGATCAAGTGGAAAGGCTGGAGAAGCTCTTAGGTCCTGAGAGAATGGCATGAAGATGTGTCAGGAGAGATTTAGGTTAGATATTACAAAAAATGTTGTTCCCCCAGAGGGTGGTTGGGCACTGGAACAGGCTCGTCAGGGAAGTGGTCAGAGCACCAAGCCTGACAGAGCTCAAGAAGCATTTGGACAACGCTCTCTGCCACAGGGTGGGATTCCTGTCCTGTGCAGGGCCAGGAGCTGGACTCAATGATCCATGGACTTCATGATCCCTCCTAACTCAGGATATTCTATGATTTTAAGCTACTGGGCTGGTGACATCTGCCTGAGATTGTAATAAGCTCAGGTTTATACACTCTCTTCTGTTCTAAAATAAAGCACACATTTATTGATCAAATAAGAATTAAATGCAAATTATTTCATAGCTGTAGCCTTTCCAGATCATGTACCACCACACTACAACACTGCCATAGTCAAATTAAAGCCAATATTCCACTCACACTGGCAATTTTCCACTAACAACAAACCCAAGTCTAGTAGATGCAACATTTCAAAACGCATGTAAACTATTTAGATGAATTCTTTTTATTGACAATCCCAGGGGAATGGAGAGAAAATGATTTGTTTTACCCTCAGAGCTCACAGCTCTCTTGGGAGGTAATTCAATTGAAATTTCACATTCAGTCTAGCCAGGCCGTGATAAACAGATGCTTAAATTAGCTGCATTACACCATAATCAAATATCTTAAGACGGGGGAAAAGTTTCCAATAAACAATGGAGGTGGAGGGAGCTTCCCAGTATTTTTAGAAGGAATGTTTTTCATACCTCTCTGAAGCTCCTGCAGCAGCCCCACTCCTACAGCCGCAGAGGCATCTGACAATGCAGGGAATAAACACACAAACACAAACCCAAACACAACTGGCATTTCCCTGAGATCTCTGGCATATTAGGCGACCTGCACCCCCATCACTTCCTTTACCTACTACACTTAGAGATTTCTAGTCTGATATCCTGCTACACAGCACCATCCCTTCTCCAAAAATGCTTTACAAAAATGCTGCTCTTGTTTTCATTTAAACAAACTGTTGCATAAAACATCCTCACACAAGGGAGGCAGAAGTAACCAGACCGGTGCTGCCGTTCAGCATTTGCTGCTCAGATCCAAACCCTCCCTATGGTCCAAACAACACCAGGTATCTCCATCCCTTGCTCCCAACACCTGAGCCATTTCCTCTCCCTTTCCTTCTTGGTCCTTCCCTACCTACTAAGCAAAAAGGCAGCAAGAAGCAGAAAATCTGTGTTTTGTTCCTGCTCCAACTGTTGGGAAGGAAAAATTTCTACAAAAATAACTGAAGGTTGAAATAAATGTCACAAGGATTCCTCTGGCTTAAAAAACCAACTCCATGATACCTATTGAAGGTTCAGTCTGATTGAATCACCCTGTGCATTATCACAACTGTAAAATCCAAAGTGTAAATGGCTCCTTGCGTTTGTAATGCTCAAAAACCAAAGCTCCCATTTCACAAAATCCTGGGTTTTTTATTGGTCTTCTAGTCTAATTTAAGCTTTTAGTAAGCCCAAATAGAAATACTGGGAGGACATTCTTAAAAAGACAATTTGTCTGTTCTCCAGGTCAGCTACCACCCAAGTTTTTCAAGTACCTTTTTGAACCAAGGATGTGTTTAGTAAATGGATCCTGTAAAAGAGCCATTCCTACAAAGACTAGATTGTATTTTAAAGCAGTATGGAGCACCACAATCTGAAAAATGAGGCTAAGAGCTGGCAGTTACTTAGAGAAAACTGATTTGAACGCTAAGTGAGCACCAAAAACGTATTTGCTGGATCAAATGAAATGTGAAATGTTGCATCAAGTTTTTTGGTCTGTGATAAAAACAGGCTACACGTTAGACACTAACAACTCCTACTGTAAGATAAACCTGGCATGTTTAAACATTTCTCTCTTTAAATGGCATTACTTCCATCACAACAGCTCAGGAAAAGTTGTCAGCGGTGTGAAACGGGAAGGTAAAAGCTCCTTTTGCCTGGAGAAGGCAAAGTGGGTGACAAGTATCCCTCTTCTCTTCCGTGCCAAATGCACCAGGAAGGAGCTGCTTGGAAAACTCAGCAGCAGCATGGGAGCCGCAGGCAGCAGCACGGGGAGCGCCAGCTCACAGGAAAAGCTTGATAGGCTTCACAACAGCCCTAGTGCTGCAGTTCAAGTTTGCCTGACCCCCAGGTTACCACCACACTGCAGGTGATGCCAGGGGCGTCTCTCACTGAAACCCAATGCATCAAAGTTGTTGGGTTTTTTCTTTTGAGGGGATAGCTGAGTTTCCAACTTGTTTTTACTTACAGGGTTAAGAACGTACAGTAATTGCATCAGATTAAAAAGCAGCAGCGGAAGGGTCTTGAATCTGTCCTTCATGTCTTATTTCTTTGCTTTCATAAACTAGACAGACACATCTTCTAAAAAAACAGTAATAAAACCCCCTAAACCCACAGCTTTCTGGCACCCAATGCTTTCTAGTGCTAATATTTTCACATAGAATTCATGGCTTTAAAAGGCTCCATGAATTAGAATGATGCCATGAAATCAGTAATTTAAATAAAGTAGTATTTTAATTGGTTCTGACATTGAGAAACATTTTTCAGCACTGCCACCTCTTTCTGACCTTTCACCCCAAGTGGGTTTCACTCCAATGATGGGGACCAGAGATTTATTGCTGTCTTTGAAGTATAAATGCATAGTAGCAAGATCTGCCCCCAAAGAAATAAGGATGACATTTCCTACTGATCTTACAGAGAACAAGATTTGGCCATGAGAAGTGTCATAAAAATTACTCAAAAATACTAAAGTAACATATACAACACACCCAGCGACAGGGCTGCAGAATCAGAGACCACTTCAATTATTGTGGTTTTTCTTTATAGGAGGGTCAGGAAAAAAAAATACGTGTCTGTTACATAACAGTATAAAACAGGGCAATAAAACAGGGCACATAACTAGACCTGCAAGGGCAGAACTCCCTGGCCAAAGCTGTGACACAGGCATCTGGTTATCTTACATGCTTACTTAAAAAAAAAGGACAAAAGAAGAGTTGTATAGGCAGAGGTACAGAGAAGATAAAGAAAAATTAGGCATTTAATTCCCAAAGACAACAATATAAAAAGGCATTTTTAACTCCCCACGTCCCAAAAGCATACTACTAAATTCAGGAAATGTATTGTGAAAAACCTCTAAAGTTTGTTAAAAACTTGAACACAATTTCAGATATTTAATAAGATCAGCCAAAGCTCTAATAAAAAGAAAATTTCTATGTCCTTATGATTCAGCAAGCCTTACAGAGAGAGGTAAGGGAAAATACTAGTTTTATGAGGGGTAGGATACTCTAGAGTTGCCTTCTAAAGGACATTTCATACTGTTCTGTGATACACTTGGAATTTACCCACCACACAGAGGATAACATAGCAAATCCTCTATGAGGATACAGACCCAACATTACAACACCCAGATTTCTGCATTCTTAAAAGCTGTTAGAGATTTTTGTCATTTCAGCTCCTGTTGACTCCTATTTTCACTTATGTTAATTACCAAATTCTGAAGAACTTGTTGGCTTCTGACTCATCCTTTACTACTTCCTCCTCCAACCTTCATACAACACACCTTCTTTAGAGCTGTCTAATGATTTATCATTTTTCTGATCAGCTCTCTGGAAAGCACAGAACTATCTATAATCACACACGGCAGTATGAACATTTTAATTTAGTAGCCTGTATGTACAATATTTCAAGTGGTTCAGGTCATAACACAGTACCACATTCAGCAGATTATTCCTAGAGCAAAATAACCAAAAGACAAATAATATTCCCGTGTTTTCCCAGAGTGAATGCATAAACATTTTCTGAGTGCAGTACATTATTGGGAAATCGGACAACAGGGGCAAGAATTCATGCAACATGCATGAGAGTGTGAAGAATGTGAAGGTCTGTCTGACAAAACCATGAATGCAAAAGAATATGTGAAATATAAGAAGCTCCATGCAAAGCTTCACAACTCTCCTTTGCTCCCACATAAAAATAAAGATTATTTTGAAAACTTTGGGTTTCTGTACTATCTGTTGATTGTAAGATCAACTGTTTATTTAAGCAACATCAAGTTATAATCCTAAATCATTTATCTGTAGCCATTAGAGTACTTTTATAAACTTATTATTATTTACAGTTCTACTTTGTTTTCTTAAACTTCATTTTCCAAAGCTGTGCAACATACATTTTAAATCAAGCACACTTAGTTTCATGTCAATTAAATATAAGCAGTCCTGAAATGAATAGATGAGCACAGAAACCCTTTTACTCCTACCACACTATGACTGATGTAACCACTGCTGAATGAAGAAGTTTCTCACCCTATCACACTTCTACCCCGTTTCTCACTGCTTTTTGAGTATCACAAGTTGTTCCATCTATTCAAGCAATATCAACACATTCATTTCCACAAATTTGTGACCCAAAGAGGCACTTGAACAATTCTACTTTATATTTCTTTTATCCAAAACTGCCACCAGCACACCTTTGAAACACAGGATTAAAAACAACCGTAAAAGAGAAAACAACACAATGTAATTTATTTGTATATCCCATCCACATGACAACATACCTCCTTTGTCTAATCGAGTCCCAGGGAAAAAAAAGGAGGTCAGGAGGTGAGATCTGAAGAGAGGATGGAGCTCAGTGGGACAGAGGAGAGCAGAAAGCTCCCCAGACCCGGGCAACACAAGTGAGATACTGTGGAACCACAGGAAGGGGAAAAGGAGAGACTAGAGGTCAGATCCTGGTGGTTTTGCACATCAAACTCACGCCAAGGCTGGTATTTTGCACTACCAGTCTCAGGCTGCAATCCCAGGACACCAGAGGCGAGGCTGGGATTTGAACAAGGCATGGGGCTGTGTTAGGGGAGCCGAGTATCTCGGCGGCTGCCCGAGCCTGGCCCTAAAGGGCTCCGCAGCCAGGGCACAAAAAATGGACGAGAAATCAAACAAGGATGAGAATGGAGAAAATGAAACACAAGAGCAGTTTGGCTCTTGCTTTCTGGCCTCATAAATTCTTAGTTGCAGAAGAGAAGTCAGATGGAACAAAGCATAAATAAAGTAGGAGGTGAGTTTTAACCATTTTTCAGGGCAGGGAGAAGGAAAGCTAAACAGACTGCACCTCTTCACCCTCATTGAGATGCAAACCACACAATGGAGAAAAACTCATCTTGATGCACTGGTAGTTACGCATGTAAATTCCAGCGCAGGGAGCAAGATAAGCCCAAAGAATGCAGTTTCTCTCACCAGAAAGATTCAGCTTTGTGCATAATGCTGTAGTCTAACTACTGTAACCATCAGGACAACTCTGTTTAATATCAATAAAGTGAGCAATGTGTTCACCTCATGCTAAACGAGCTGAAAACCCGAAGCAACAAATTCCCACAACCTAGAAACACCCATACGTGAAACAGCATCCAACTTTGCTTTGATACAAAAAAACCCTTCTTTCCACTTCAGTCTCTTCTTTCTTAACCGGAGCAGAGCAGCAGAGAGGAGTCTGAAATGAGAGCCCACCTGAGCAGCGCAATGTGAACCTCAGTCTCCTCTCCTAGTGGAAAATAAAGTTTTATTTTAATAAGACAGGCCTGTGACGTGCCCTTGTAGGAGGCCTGTACGATAACATTGACAATACCACTTGGCATCCTCTTTCTCTTTCCTCTGCCTCATCTCTGGCTAATTTTGTTTTGGTTTTAGTTATTTTGGCAGCTGCAGAACACACAAATCTTCACACTGCAGAACACTAGTTTAGCTATCTAGATGCAAAATTTTTTTTAATTTTAATCATTAACAGCAATGATGAAGCGTTGCTTTTGAAAGGCCATAATTAGGGATGACAGACAAACAGTGGATGTGGCAGGAAAAGATAGTACCACTTCTTTGATAGTACAAAGCAAACCACCAAGGCAGCGTGATAGTACTAGTTTCATTCCTTTTGGAGTTCATCAGTTGCGAGCGATTGAATTCTGCCTCGTGACTGATAAATGCATATTTTGATTTGTTTCCCCTTGAAAGCCAAGTACTCTTTTATTGGCAGGCTGATTAAAGTGGAATTAAAATGTTCTCTGAGGAAAGAGGTGAAAACTTGTCACCTTTTCTGCAATGCTCTTTTTTCCCCCCTTAGTAGATAAGGGTTTTTCAGAGTCACAGACACCGGATACTTGGGGGTAAATTAACCAAACTAGTCATGTTTTAAAAGGACAATTGTTCTATTTTTAAAGCTGTCATTTTCTGAATATTTGATTAGGGCTGCGTTACAAAAGATAACTTTTGCAAACAGTCTGCTCTCCCCCAGCCCCCCCCTTATTAATTTTACATTAGATTTCCACTCTGTTCCAGCAAAGCCCGTGGTGACTCCCTGCTCCGTAGAGGATTCCTTCCTACAGCGATCTCTGCAGGATTTCAGCATGGCAGAGTTCAGCTACATCAGCAAACGGGCAGCCAGAAACCTCAGGCCCTGAGCTGAAGTGCAGCTAAGCTTGAAAGAAACACAAATATTTAAAGACAGTGCAGAGAACCAATAAAAAGCAGAAAAAAAAATTCTGCGAAGTATTTACACGACATAAAGCTACTAGACCAAAATAAATGTGACCCTGGTGAATTTGCTATACTAGAAGTTTATGCTTCCCTCAATTTAAAATTTTCAAATAAAGAGACTAAGTACAAAGCCCTGGAGAGAAAAACAGTAGAAAGTAATACAGTTATGAGAGCAACAGCAGCCATTGCGAGTGATATTGTTATTCTCCATCAAGGAAGCAATAACTTTGATGAATAATCCCCTTAATGAACACCAAGATGGGGTTCTGCCTCCCTAATTAAATTAAATTAAAAGTGTCAGGTATCAAACCTCTGCGGTAAAGACGAAGAGAAGCTACACAGCAGCTTCCCAACACGGTATTATCAATTCTGATTTTGAATCTCAAAGTATTAACAATAAAAATAAACAGTCTCTGGTGCTCTGGAGACAGGAAGGGTAGAAAACAGACCTATGAAAGATGACAGATTAATAAAAGACCCAAAAGTAGGTGACTGTGATAAAGGTGGAAACTTTCTCCTCAACTTAGCCCTTCCCATGGTTGTGTCATGTGGCTTAAAAGATCAACTAGAGAAAGCAGAGAAAGCAAAATGAGTTTAAGCAAGCCATGGAGTCTTATCAACAAATTATCTTTACCAGATAGAAGGCAGATCTTCATTACTACTTCAGCAGGATTTTTTGTGGGTTAATTTTCTTACTCTCTATCTGATGCAACAGAAAAATACAAAGCCTGAAGGAAAATAATCCCTATAATTTGCATTTTTAAATGCCCCTACATAAAATACATATTTAAGCAGATACATCATAATGGCTGGAATTATTAAGTTACATAAGTATTTAGAGAGATTATGAAATACTTATTGATTTAACTGCATAAATATGTACCTAGGGAAATTTATATCACAAATGATATTGGCCAAAGCCACTCCGTCAAAGCCAAAACAAAGACAATTATCTTGTCAATAAAAAATTGAAGGTAAAATTCAAAAACCCCCCACATTAGTGTGCTAAAAATAGAGTAATTTTATCATCATAACAAGTACGTAGGGGACAAACCCCATAAATCCCTATACAGACACCCAGGTGAATGGAAAGTAAATACTTTTTTTGATGGTGCCCTAAGAATCTGTTAGGATTTGGGGGAGGAGGAACATAAAGCTTTACCTTGTCAAAAACCATGAAGTTGTACAATTTTTTATTTTCAAGAAGTATTTAATTGTGTAATTACATAGGCCCTGTTATAAACAACCATTTAGGGCATCCTCACTCCACTGACAGAGTCCTCCAAGCTTTAAAAATTCATTAGGATCTTGGCAATAAATATTGCCAATGTATTTTACTGTAACTGTATTGATCCTAATGCACTTGACTTATCTATAGAGATAAAACTTATCTTGACCTTGTCGAATACAAACAGTCTGGACTAAAAACCTGCGATAGCCTCTCGTGGGGAAAACACACAGCAGATAACAGCTACAGGGATGATACAGGAGCAGAACATCAGTATTAATGTTACAGACAAAACAGAAATTTGCCTGAATATTACCCTACCAAGCTCATGTAAGGAGACACTAATAGGAAATGATATGAAAGAAGGCTGTAAAAAACAAATATGTACATTTAATTAGAGTCTTCTTGGGCACTGTATTAGCCCCCTTAGAAAATACATGACAGGGATGGTTATAACCCGCTGCATGGCAGTATTACTGACTATGCTTTTGTTCTTTGAGGCAATCACCTCTCTTTTTGAAAGTCAAAGCCAGTTACCTTGCACTGTACTAAGAAGGAACCCAACCAACTTTTGCCTTTGTTATTTAAAGTTGCTGTTTCCAGCTGCAACCCCAGAGGTGACTGCAGACAGCGGCACTGGCCTTGAGACATGAACCCCGCTGCAGGCAGGGACAGACCCTGCCCTGCCATCCCTATGGATCCTACAACACCACCAGGGCACAGAGCCCGCAGCAGAATCAGGATCAGGCTCCAATCCCGGGATTTCCCCTCGAAGCAAACAGCTGTACAGACCCACACCGAACGCTTTCGTTTCAAACTCTTTGGTGCTCCTTCCCTCGCAATCTGCCTGCCTCCAGCTGCCGATAACTTAATTAACATTTTCAAGTAGGGAAAAAAAAATATTCCCCGCTATTTCTAAGGCAACAGAGGTTTTTGCAGAAGATGTCTTCTGTGGTTGATTTTGAAATTAATGCAAGAGTATCCTTCCAGTCGGCAGCAGAGCGTATCCCTCGATCTTTAACGCAAACTTCTCCAGGTTGTTCGTGCAACTCAACCAGTTACGGACAAAGAGGCACTTTCTGAAAGAAACCTACAACGTGGTTTTGCAATTAATGCTCTATGTATTTGCCAATTCAAGAGCCAAACACATCAGACTTCCATCTTCCAAATATCTCCTCTTTACAAGCGGTAAGAGCAGTCTAATGTAACGTCGGTGTTAAGTACTCTACTACCTCAGAAAATTATTTCTTTCTGACACAATGTTTTGTAGCTGGTCCTCATAAATTATAAAAAAATTAGGATGTTTACAGGAATTTGGACAAGGAAACTATTTCTAGGTCACAGTAATTACTTTGCATTTGTAATTAATGAAAAATAACTATGCCTGATCACTCTAATTAATATTTCAATATGCTAAACAGCACCAATACAGGACAAGTTGTTGCAAAGATCCAGAGGAAAACAAACTAAAGAAGAAAACAAAATCTGCCAAATAAAATCAATAGGTTTCACACAGAATTAAATATTAAGTGTTTCATATATATTTTTGACAAACTGCAAGTAGTGACAATTCAAAAATACTATAATACACACTCGGATACAAATGTAAAATTACTGTGGCACATTAACTCTGCTCCTTCCTGAGCCACGAGCAGGAATTTTAAAGGTTTCCTATTTACTCTGAGCAACTAAATGAAAGTAACTCCATAGTTTTCTATTTCTACCTTTAAATATTACTTAGCTTTGGGAGATAGCAATAAAACTTTCTACCTTTTGATAGGCAACAGTATTTTGCATTGACTGAAGGCAAATAGAGACAAAAATAATACTATCCACAGCAGTGGCACAAAGAATAAGGCTCCATTGCTAATTACACAGGGAACTGAATTTAATTACATGGAGAACATTAAACACTTTCCAAACAGGGAAAAAAAAAATCAAGAAAAGCTGGAGATGAGCCTTTCAAGTGCCTTTAATGCTCCAACAGTGCCCTCTGCCGAGGCTCCCAAATACTGCTGGATCAGTTCTCCAGCACCAAATACCGCACACAACCAGGCATCACTAGGTTTGGGATCGTTTCTGCCTAAAAATAAGCACCTCACAAAACCCAATTAAGCCATCTTCCTGCAGGATGAATATGTCACATATGCAGTGCAGCACTACATTCAGCGTGTGTTTTGCAGTGAGATGGCAACTAATAATTTCAAAGACTGCTGTAGCTCAAAGACATCCAAAAAGCAACATCTGAGGTCTGAATCGCTTCGGTCTCACTTACAAGATCCATCTAACGAGGATATTCCCAAAGATGAATCTGTTTAGGATCCCACACTAAAGCACTGTTATTCTTAAAATCCAACTTAGTTTGCTTTTGCATTGTGACAGATAGGACTGGGTGATACCAGAAACATTTTTGAAAGCAAATACGCTCCAAAATAACCTAAAGCAAATAATAAAAAAAAATCTGTTTCATTACTCAATACATTTTAGTGTGAATTTTTTCAGGTGGTAACTATATCCCAAAATATTGCTGTCTGGCTCCTGAAAACAAACCAGTGAACTAAATGGCATCCTAAGCACCGAGGAAAGACTGGACGCTATGTTTCAAAACTCCAGTTTCAGGTGACCAAGCGAAAAAGGGAAAGGGGAAAGAAAACAGGAGGCAAAGGATCTTAGCACAACTGAAAAGTATAGCATAGAAATTCCTGACAGCTCCCTCACCGTTCCTTTTTTCTAAAGAAAAAACAGTTGTTTTTTTCTTAAGTCACCCTTCAGCTTTCCTACCTTAATTTGTGAGAATAAAAAGAGTAAAGAGCTATTTGTTTCCACTTTAATATGTTTTCTTTTTCTTTAACCAAATTTTTAGAATTTCCACTAATACAAATGAACCACACTTTTGAAAGTCTGAGCCTTGCCTTTTCCCCAAATTCACAAGTTATTCCATAGCTCTAATGATTAACTGGCAAATAGTTTATCACCTGAAAAAAACCTACAGCCACAAGCACCTAGATATATCAGATTAGATTGTAGCCATAGAATTTAGATAATTTTATGGCTGCAGGAAGCAGACAATGCCAAAATGGTCATGAATTGTATTAGCCCGTTTCATACCAGCAGCTCCCTGAAACTCGGCTCCTCTGCACAGCAGACTCTGCGCTCTCCGGGTACTCAGAGGAGCACGGGGCAAACAGACTCAGTTAAAACTCACACCTTCCTACCTCAGTGACACCTTTTATAAAACTGGGGGGGAATCTTCCTACTTTCATTTTAAAATTAGAAATTCAAAAAGCTCCCCTATTCTTGAGGAATCTTAAATGTATGTGGTTTAAAATAACGGGGAGCATTCAGTGTAAAAACCAAACACAGGCTGGCAGTCCTGAGGTGAGGGTTTTTTGCACATCCTGCGGATCACAGCAACTTTTCCACCACCTCACAAGCCCCCTGGGAAGTGGCAAACTATCAGATCCTCATCCAGATGGTGATGCTGGAGAACGGGAGCAGGATGCTCGTTCAGCCGTTGATATGGACACCGATTTCCACAACCTTTATCGAGCACAGTGGCTCGAAATCAGGCTGCCAAAACTGGGTGTAAACATTCAGGGTTGAGAGTACCTAAAGGTGCTGCTAATTTCAAAGAAATATGTGAGTTCTTAGCAACCCAATCAGCCTTTTTATTTACTACACACTACGACAAACCCTGAGCTTCCTCCATCCAGCTCTGCCTCTGTTTGGCCTCTGTTTTATGTCAGCAAAGCTGGAATATTTTGTTTAACTGTGTTGAAAAATTAACTGCTTAAACACACTAGTACAGAAAAGGCTGAGATCAAAAGTGTGCCTTTTTCAGGAGTCTGGTACCTCTCCTCACACACCACTTCAATTTCACATCTGTGTTGTGAGCCTAATTTTTATAAATCTCTCTAACCCCCACCAGAGAGACGACTGCACAGATGTAGCAGGTGAGCCTCCACTCACTTCATATATTTAAGTATATGTAAGAATACATAATTTTATACATATATATATATACACACACACATATATCAATATATATACTTACAGTAATATACACCAAAGGTTAAATGGAGGTGATAAAATTACTTCAAGCCACATCAGTGCAGTAACAACAATAAAAAAAGCACATATTAATAAAGCCTTATCAAGGATGTGTAATATTACCCTAAGTTCAAGCTAGACAAAAACATTTAACAACATGCTTACTCAAAATACAATGCAAATGATGCCAGATTTACTGCTGCTGTTGGATCCTAAAGGTCTATTTTCTGCCTGTTTAAAACTGTAGCCTTAAAGCAATATCCTGCTTGTAGATGGCTTGTTTTGGCTTTCTAAAAGGAATGCTAATTTTGCAGGACAGTTGTACAATCTAAAATCTTAATCTGTTGCCTTCCAGTTGTATTAGACAGGTAGTGCCAGGAGTGATTAACTGCATTAAGTTATTCCTTTTCACTCCCCAAAGGGAGACTTTTAAATTCAGTATGTATTTCTAAGAAAATCCAACACATTGTGATTCACAGAAGTTCTCCAGTATAAACTTATCTCCTTGTCAACAAAACTTCAGAGATGATTGCACAATCTTCTGAATAATCACAATAATGAAGACAGCTCAGGGTGCAAAATACACAGATGCAGCAGGCAATAAAGGCAAAAAGCATTTTCTTCCTCTAGGGGTTAAACTAGGAATTTTGTAAGCAACATGGTAGCTAGAAGTGGGAAGATCTGTCCACCTTTTGCCCCCACAGAGAGCTTAAGCAGGTTAGTAAAATCAAAACAGCAACCAAATGATCAAACAGCAAACAAATAATCAATTTACTACAGATCTATCTGTTCACTAATCTGAAAATCCAGATTTTCAGGAATTCTTAATTCAGATGCCATGGAAGGACATTCCCTGAACTTTGAGATCCATCTCGGGAGACACCAGGCTCTCTCCCTTCCTCAATATCTGCTGCCAGTCATTACAATAAGGAGAAAAGGAATTCTGGAGGCAGCAGAGGGGAGGAAAGGGGAAGGAGAATGAAGCAGAAGTGCCTGGCATCCCCCAAATGATCAGTGCTGACCAAACAAACTTGAAGCTATCTGCAAATTCAAGTCATTTCTAGAATGAGGGAGCCCCTTTCAGGAACAATATTTTTCTTTTCCCCCCAACAAACACAACTGGTTTTTTTTAATCAGGAAAAAAAATGAAACAATATTTTACTCAGAAGCAATCCGTCCACAGATTCCTATGAAAAGGCAGAGAGGATGTACAGATGTTAAAGCAAGCTAAAATTGGGGAGTACAAATCCATCTTCCCCTGAGTGCCCCACACGTTCCGCTGCACCTATGGCACAGACTTCACAGCACACAAAAGGCACTTTGCAAAGCAGTTTTCCCCAAATCACAAAAATCCTGGCTTCTGCCCTAAAAGTGTTTTTTTTAGTGTTCAGTCAGGATATTTGTCTCTCTGCTCAATAAAAATGAGAGAGAATGCCTTAATTTCTGTGTGTAAGCTATCCCAAACAGCCAGTTGCCAATAGCTGGGATGTACATTGTAGCTTTTGTGATTAATATTTATTGTGATGGTGAATTCAGGCTTAAATATGAAAAGCAGGGCTTTTTCCAGGAGTAAATTTATGTTTTTACCAGAGATTCATGCATTGCCTCAAACAAAATTTTTAGTTACATCTTCTACAACATGGAAATCAGTGACAGAATACTAGATTTGATCTTCCAGAAACACGTTTGTACATTCAGTAAAGGAATTTAAGGAACATCTTCCAAAACAGTGCACTAAAAGGAGAACTTTTTACCCACAGATTGCTCCCATAAAAGGTTATGGAGTCAGCACATTTAAACTTTGGTCAGCAAAGGAAACCAAGTTTTCTCTATGCATGTAATTTTAGCCCAAAGAGATGCTCTAAGTTGGGTGATTTAAAAATTATTGAAATGCACTGGAATTTCATCTCTCCTCCCTCCAAAAAAACTCAGCCTAAAACAGGGCACCTAATAAAAAGGAACTAGAAGAGCTTATTATTTTCAAATTAAATTGTTAGCCAAACTCAGGAAATAATGTAACTCCAAAAACGCTCATTTCAGAGTAAAAATAAACTTGCATATATAGACAGAAGATTCTTGCTAAATAGTGATGCCTATCAAACAAATCCAAACTGCATCATTCTTCTATGAAAGATTTCTACAATATCAGAAAAAAATTTGAAAGTTGAGAAAACAGAGAAGAATCATCACAAATATAAAAAAGTAACTGGAAGAGGGAAAACTAATTGTGACTGTGAGAACTTTGTTAAGAGGCACTTACACGGAACATTTTGCCTTTTGGGTACCTTAATATTATATTTGTCCTTTTAGATTTACACACAGCAGCAACAAACGCTGTTCATCAGACCAAACTACTCTCAGCAATGCAGACACAGTGAGAACAGCAAGAAAAGGTGCTCAGGAAGATCATGAGCACCAGGGGTGAAATCGACCTTTGAAGGCCACATCCAGCTTTTTGCATTCTTACTATCTGAGCCTCAGAAAACTCACCTAAGGACCTGATCGAGGTGATTAAATAGGCTGCTCCACTGGCAAAATCATCACATTTTTCTCCCCTTTTACTCATCTGCACAAAAGTTCCTTATAAAAATTAAGCCAACTGTTCATTAAAAAAAAAAAAACAAAAACAAAACAACAAGAAAACAACAAAACCATCTGCTGCTGTAACTTTTTATTTCCAGTAAAAATGACCTCTCAGCATTTTCAGCCATTCTTCCTTATTAGTTTTGTTCCTTGAATCCTCTATATCTCACATGAGGCTGTACTAAGGAAACTGATGAATCTTACTGAAAGGATAACGGGCACGTAAGCCAAGATAAGCACATTTAATAGGGGAAAATAACAGGCTATAATAGTAAACCTGTTATTTGATTTTTAAAAAATGCAGTTAACACTGATGCAAGTGTCAACATCCATGTCAAAACTTTTTTCATATTAAGGAAACATAAACATTCAAATGTTTTAGACCTGGGCCACAGCAGCCATTGAGTTTGGGTAAAACCAGCCAGACAAATTAACAGCCAAAGACTCCTGCTCTGTCCAGCTCTGCAAGGAAAACCCTTTTGCCTTTTCAGGCAAACACAAACTAGGGAAATAAAATGAAGTTCTAATGAAAGTAGACTGAAAATTATTTTCTTTTTATTCTTTAGCAAGAACTCTAGGGAAAAATATTTCTGTGTGGGTTACAGCAACACACAGCTGGTCCCAAGTACAAATCCAGGGCAAGCTTCCCCAACAGCAAACACGGATGGAAATACAAACTGCAAACACTTTAAGCCTCCTTCTTTCTCTGCACTTTATGCTGACTTTTTTGAACTTCTTGAACAGCTTCCCTTTTTGGAAGAAAACTGCTTCAGCTCACTTAATAATACCTTTACATTTCTGTACTAAAACTTGTAGAGAAGAAAAGCTTTCCCAGTGATATAAACCCAACATCTTTTATTTTTGTTTCACCTTTTATTCACTCGCAGTAGTCTCAGATTTTAACCATCACTACCAAATTTTAGAATTATGAACTGCCAGTCGGTATCACATGTGTGTATCCCAAAACAAGAAATATGTACATAGCATGAAACCTTTAGTACTGAAACAAAGAGCATCTGGATAATTTTGTCTTTCTGTTTGATACAATTAATGTCTCAAACTATTGTGCTGTCTCTATCAGGATTTCACTAATTACTAAAGCTACTTGTTATTACATGTATCTAATTACTACTATCAGTAAGTCCAGAATATAGACACACTTCAAAAGAGTGACCCTAACAACTACCACTTCTACCCACAACAGATTAGGATGTATTAAGAAAAAAACCCCAGTAGAAGATTACACAAGGAAAAAAAAAGATTATTTGATCAATTTTCAGATTCTTCTGAAAGAACTACAAAAATAATCGACAACTGGAAACCATAATAGAAGCTTTAAAGTTCGACATCCGACAATATCACAAAATCTTACTTGGGAAGTCTTGGACAAAAAATTAAACATGCTGAAAGACGGCAGGCAAGTGGTAATGAACAAGTGGGGAGAGCTAGAAAGGAACTGAAAGAATATTATTTAGGCATGGTGTTATTGTGGCATATTCCAAAAACAAGGGTGATCTCACTGAATGGAACTTGTCAGAAAGCATCACACTGCAAACGTGGCACAAATGTTCACAGAAAATGACAGCTCTGAGAAACAGATGTATAAATAAACTACTATGCTTAGAACAATGTAAGCCGATCTTGGCATACAGGAAAGATATTTAGTGTATTTCAAGAAACTTGTTAATTAGGAATAGAATCATGGAATACTTAGGAGTGGGAACTACTAGTCAGAGGCTCTGGCAAAGAAAAGGCAGAGCACATTTGACCATAGCATTTAGGTCAGTCTCAGTATTAAAAGATCCACAACAGAGCATAGAAACAGCATAGAACTGTTTGTCAAAAGCAGCTTCCACTTCCATCTGGGAAAACGGCACATAAATTTGAAGTGGCTTAGCAAAATTAGAAATTCCAGAATGCTGGAAAGACTGAACTTTAAGGGAGAAAAAAAAAATGCTAAACATGCCAGTTTTGCAAAGTAATATATGAGATAGGGGAAAGAATACATGAGGTTTGCAAAAACATGAGTTAATAGAGAAACCAAAACTCACTGAGCACCAACACTATTTAGTCTCTTTAGTCCCCTTCAGTAACATCACAGGCACATATATACATGCTCTCTTTGCATTAGGAGTAAAGCACATTTAAACAGAAAGCCTGTGAGATCCTATCTGATAGCTCCACTGTATCTATTTCATCTCCCCAAATGGTTTAACTCTAGAAAATTACACAGTAATGTGACAGTGAAGGCTCCGATGCTATTTCCATTTTAAATCATGCCTCAAACATTTGTATTCCTCAGGGAAAAAAAACCAAACACAACTGTATCTATTAGAAATACAACATCTTATGCCTGGATTCCACTTAGAAGCTGAATTTCTGTGAGAAAGTTACCATAATACTTAAGCTATTCGAGTTCACAAAATATTTCCTTCCACATTCCTTTTTTTATTAGCAAAATGCACCTAAAATATCAAAAATGTTTTAAATCAAAGTTAATTGAATATGGTATCGTGCATAATAACCAGACCTTTTGTTGCACGTGAAGAAGTGTTTGAAAATAGCAGAACTTGCAGCTGTCTGAAAATTACAAGTCCAATAGCCTTAAGTCATAACTTCTCTCAACTTGAGGCTTGGAACGATGCTGTAAAATTTCTGCACGTGTGGTATCTGAAGGGAGAGGAGCGATAGAGACCTTTTGGGCTTTAACACCTTGGGATCTTCTAGCTCATATAAAGCTCACCGTGCTTTCAAGTTGGAAATTCCTCTAAAAACAGAGTGCAACCTATGCCTTTCTGCAGAGATTTGTAAAACATTACTGTTTAAACAGTGATGTTAAAACTGTGTAAGCCTGAACCAATATGATTATTGAATTTGCATTAAGTAGTTAATGAGATATGATAACTAGGGTGAAAAACTACAGCTGTGTTTTTGGAAAACACCTAATCGCATCTGATTGAGTTTTAAGAGGGAAGAGGAAAATATCTAATTTTCCAGGATATCTAAAAGATCAATGAAGAAAAAAAATAGTGGAACAAAGATTTTCTGTACGACTGGTTCATTAACAGACTCCTAACACTGACCAAATGCCTTGTTTTGCAGGGAGAAAGGACATCTGCAAACCCATTTAAACTGAGTAGTGTCTCTGTAACCCAAATCCTGGCTCAGCTAGCAGCCTGGTATAGTTCTTTAACACGGCACTTCACCTGGACTGATGTATTCTGCTTCTCAGCAGAGATTCCTGCTCTTCCTTAGGTGATCCAGAAAGGAAAATTGAGCAATAAAGCAATAAATGTGGATGTATCCTCTGAATAATGAAGTCCAAGCAGACATCTTTACATGCGCTACCATAAGTTTTTGGGAAGAGCTTGGCTCTCTCCAAGGCATTATCTCCTGTCACCCAGCATCACCATGTCCTTGGCACCCCAAATTGATTAGGGTGCAACTGGGGACAGACCATGGTCCTGTGCTCCTCCCAGAGCTGCAGCAGGAAGGGCACTGACACTGCCCTGATGGCTCTGGTTTTAACTCGACAGTGTGCATTAGTGCTTCAGTTATTTTCCTTTTCCCCAAACTCTAGCATCTGATACAGCCCCTCTGTGGCTCCACTGTGGTGTCTCTCTTTTTTTTGTCTCCCAAGGACTGCCAGGAGCAAACCTCTGGATGTCGTGCTCCAAACTGTGCCAGGTGTATCACACACCAAGCCCTTGTTCTTCAGTAGAGATTACTGCAGAGGAACTACTAATACCACCTCCAAGAAGATACACCACAAGTGCAGTTACCTGATCTCCACTGCTCAGATCGTCCTGAAACGTTTAATTTTCCTTGCATGTGCTCATTCAGCTCCTCTCGGCTTCCCTCCTGAAGTTTCCATTCTGAGAGCAAGCAATCCCTCCCTCTGGATACATGCTTTTTTTCTTTTTGGATGCTAGCAAGCAATTTCAAGTAAACTTGGAAATGAATACATTTAATTAGTTTTAATTAAAATATATTAAACACTACTAAATTTTTTGTAATACTAAATTTTTAAAAATGGCTAATAATTTATTAATTGCATATATATAATCATTTAAAATAGTCCACTTGTGCAATGCATTTTATAGCCACATAACACATAGCAATATAAGATGCTATATGGACTCAGATTAGGGTAAATCTAGATTTTTCATCTGTATTATTTCCTTTGCCATATGTAACCAGATTATGCTGTTGTCATTTAAAGAACACATACTTTGCTGTAAATGAGACATGAACATAAAAGGAAAAATAAAAACTGGAGAGAAATTACTTGGGTTTTGCAGAATAAAAGTTGCAACTTTGATACAGCACAGTGAAGGTAGGTAGGTAGTTCAATACAGAGCTAACATTCAAGAAATATAAATCCTTGATAAGTATAGAAATAATATACCCTCAAATAGAAGTGTGAGGGTAAAAAACCTTGAAATCTCCACTTATATCTCTAACTTTCCCTACATTACATCAGAAGGTGTGATGACAGGACAGCTCAGGTGCCTCACTCTGCAGCAGGAGGCAATGAGGCTCAATAGTGCTCTGGATTTTTGCCAAATGTCATTCTTTGTCAGCTCTGTGGTAATTAGGAATCTGTCTCTTTGCATGAGGAAGCAAGACTTCTCCTTGCATAGTGTTTCTTATAGAAATCAAACTGCCTTAGATATGTTCATGTATCGTGTACCTCTGGCCAGGAAAGGTTCCAGGTTTAACAAAGCTTTGGCTCATTAAAATGACAAGGTTACAGCTCCTTCCTAATGCCACAGAAAGGAATGACCTACCCTTCACAGGGAGAATGGCACTAATGTAGCTGTTCAAAAAGCAACCCCGACCTCTGTGGGATGCTGGGACACCAAATGCAGGGAAGGAAACAAAGTCATCTAATTCTGGAGAATAGTGTTTAGGTGTTACCTGATCACTGGCGTGTTCTCCCCGTTAATTTGATACTAAGTGGACATGACTTATTGCCGGGATCTCTCCCTCTGGAGTTCGCTTGTTCCCTCATCTCTCTTGTCCTTTCAGAAAAGATTATCAGGGAAAGCCAAACTTACACCAATTAAGGCAGCAAAGAAACTGCAAAACTGGACATGGAGAGGCTTCAGTAACTCTGAGGAGTCTGAGCTGCAGTCAGCTTGAGACAAGCAAAAGCAGGTTTTTAATCCACATCTAAGCTTTTCCTCAGAAAAACAGCATCTAGAGTCTTCCCCTTGAGATACTACCAGTATATTTCATCTCTTCTAAATGACATTAAAAGGTAATAACAGCTTAATGCAAAGATGTGCTGCACTGAGAAACAGACCTAAGACAATGAGGCTCTAGCAGAAAGCTCCTCCGCCACTTAACAATAGAGAGTGAGAATATTTTCATTTATTTTCACTTAAAAAGGAAGTCAGAGTCCTGTGACTGCATTGATAGGAACGATGTACACACACTTCTTTGCCTTGAACTAAGGAAAAAGGAGCTGGTTCTTTCAGATGGAGTGGCAGTGCACAGAAGTCTTCAGCTCTGCCTCCCTTTGCTCCCGATAAAAGCTTGGAGCAACGAACTCTCAGGAGATTAGCGCACACACACGCCAGCTCCAAAAACTTTAGGCAGCATACATGTTCCTTTGAGTCTTGTACATGTGTTGTGTATAATGTGCTCTTTTTGATATTAAAAAGTTGCTAAGTTGTTCTCAAGCTGGAAAGGGTTTTCCATTTAGATAAGGCCAAAGCTACTGCACAGCACAAGCACATGTCTAACACTGGAGTCTGAGAGCAGCACAAGCGCTGGTCGTTCCACCAGGCACTGATAAGAATGATTCCATTTTATACAAATCCTACTGGAAGTTATTTAACCCCAACATTCTCCTGGTGGCACTGTCAGCATCACCTTCCCACATCCCACGCCTTTCTTTCATAGCAGATGGTAACCAGTTATCCTGTCCCTCTGTTTGGCTCCTTGCATTTAATCACTCTAAAAGTTCACGCCTTTTCTATATGTTGACTGCTAAAAATACCACATGGACATTACTGTCTGTATTATGCACAGAGTCAGCCCTCACATATATGTGAAAGGAAGAAAACTATTGAGATTAAAAAACCAAACATTTCTATTTGTCTCAGTTTCTCCACTGTCTGGGCAGCACCTTTGGATCAAACATGGTTCTCCCCTCTGCAAACACAGATTTGACACCAGGATCGGCTCTACCCCCGACATGAAAGAGTGTAACAATCTTGCATTTATTTATCATCATTCACACATACAGGTCCAACACCAAGCTAGAAAACACACATGCACTGCTGGATTTACCCTGAAAAAAATAAACAGAGGCTTGCTGAATGCTTTCAGTGAATGGGACTGGCCTAAGCACAGCATCCCTTCAGCTGCTGCTGAAACACAGGAATTGTGGTGGGAGGATGTGGCGGCTACTCAGCAGCACAGAACAGCATCGAGTGGTTTCTCCTCCATGAATTTGAAACTGCTCGGGGCATTTAAGTTGGCAGAACTCTATAACCCAACTGGAACCATGCCAGCAGGGTTCACATGCTGCTCTTGAAAAGTGAGCCACCGAGGCTTTAATCACCACAAGTGGCAAGGACTTAATTTTTCATCTCATTTGAAATATGCCAGGGCTCAACAGCAGACCGAGCCTCTTATAAAATGCCATCTACTAATCAACACTGTCTCCTGCTTCACTGGATAGCCTTGGATGTCTCCTGTTAGGAGTCCTGCAGCAACCCTGCTAGGCTTAGCCTGTAACCTAGGAAAATCTTAGCCCACCACAGCAGGGCACAGGACACATCCCACACACAGGGCATATGGACCACTGATACCGCAAAATTCAATCTCCAATTTCATCTGACATTCTTCACTTCCCACACCAGTGACAGCATTCTGCCTTTGGCCAGGCAGCAGGGCTAGATTTTAGGACCACAGCTGTAGCCTGGCATCTCATCTGTGTGACATTCCACCAGGAGATGTAGGAGATGTGATGGGAGCTCATCTCAGCAGAGATGGTCCAAATATACCAGCAAGGAGCTCAGCTCAGTGAGCTCATGTCAGAAGGAATATCTGTGTAAAGGAAAAACTCCTTAAATAGATGTGCTCCTTGTAAAACTGAAGTTTACACTGAGGTTTTGAGGAAATTCAGTGTTTCAGCCTGAATCACTGGCAATTTTAAACAGATACTACACATAAACTGTACTCTGTGAAAATCAGCTCATCTAATGGAATTTTGTTGTTTGCAACATCAGTATTAAGATACTTATCACTTTTTAATTCACATGAAGTTTACTTTTCCCAAGAGTCCTAAAAAAATACTGAATTGTGTCAATACACGCAATATTGTGATAAACCCTTCACATGCATTCAGTTTTTAAGTGTAACCGAACTACATAGCAACACCATTACAATAAAATTCCATTTTGTTTTTTCAGCTCATCACAACCAATGTGATTTAATATCATGGTTTTAAGGGCTTTGGAAAAAAAAAAGTAAGGTCTGATGCTACGGGAGGATAAATGAATGCCTAAATCTTACCAAAATCTAAATAGATTCTTACTTGTAATTCTAAAGTTTCTTAAACCACCCCCCTGCCCCCCTCTCCTGCCCAAATATCCCAACTGAAGTTCCCTGGTCAAGGGTATGTGATTTTAACTGTACTTTTTATCTTTAAAGATCCCAAAGAATATACGTACATGTTTTGATCAAGCCGAAAATATTTGTTTGCAGAATATTTTATACACACCCCAGTAAAAGGTAACTGAATGTAAATTTTGCTGTTCTGAAATGTAAAGCCTGTAATACAGAAAATTAAAAATGTATGACAAAAACACATCGATTTTCTTTAACACAACAAAAGAAATTAGTTATTTCTGAAAGCTTCCAGATGATCTATCACCTCCAGCAGTATTGTGATTTAAAATACTAAGAGCAGAGAGAAAGCCTCTTGAGTGACTGTGTTAAAAAGTTTCCCATGCAAAACCAAATGCATCCTTGTTTCATATTTAATTTGCAATAGGATCCCCAGCAGCTGAGCTGTGAGAGCTCTCCTGGCTGGTGCCTTGCTGCCTGCTGAGACAGGCTCCACACGAAGGGAGCACACGATTGAAGCCTACATTCTCAGAGCTGCACCTCAGCTCCTTTTAAAGTTAATCTGAACACACTGGACTCCAAAGGAAATGAAAAGTGAGTTTCTCCCCCTTCCTATGGCACCGGGACTTCCTGTGTTTTAGCGATTGGTCAAGAACTATTATTTCCTCCATGCTATTCCCAATTGTGACTGTCAGACGTAATTAGCGTTGTCCGCACACAAGCGCAAAATATTTGTTTAAATAAGCTTGGAACCAAAGTCCAACATGCACAGAAACCTGGAGAAACTTGGAGAATATTAAAATTCAAATAAGCTATGCCTGAACGAACATGCTGCTCTAAATATTTAGAAATGCAAAGTTCATTTGCTGAGATGAATATCCATAAAAATCTATGCAAGATAAGGGGTATTAAAATTATTCACTCTCCAGTTCAGGATGGATTATTTGGCCAATCTGTTAAGCTGTACCTCTCAGACACCCAGAATCAGTACCATCCTCCTCCCCTCAGGGAAAAGAGCTCATAACGTTTGAAGAAAAGTATGCTCCATCCCAACCGTAGGAATACACATGAAACACAGAGTCTTCCTTTAACACAACCCTTTGGAATGGGAAAGTAGGAGACATCAACAGTGAGAATGCAGAGGGCAAACAAGTTCACCAGAGAAAATAAATTAAGCAGAATGTTGCAGATTGTACAGTGGCCAGAATAAAGGCCATTTAAGTTGTTCTCGACCTCTTTCAAACACACACATGCAGAGCTGAACTTCAGTTTATCTCTCCATATAAAATACCACCCCTGGCAGCGTGGCGTCATCACTTATAACTATCATTGAAACATTAATCTCAAACCAAGTCAGAGAAATTTGTGACTTACTCTGTTACCACCTCAAGACCCACTGTTTTCCAGCCTTGGGCTAAGTACAAGCCAGATCCAGCCCTGCTCAAGTTTGACATTGCTCCTTAAAAACACAGGTATGCTATGGTAGGCTTTGCTTAACCGACCCAAACAATGCACATTTATACACAACATGCACACAGGGTTACATTTTACCCAGTCACGTCGTTCAAAGAAACGGAATCCAAACTAGAGAAATACAGAAAAATACAGCCTTGTCAAGCCATCAGAAAACCATTAATGTTTCTAATGAGTGCAATTACAAAAATGAAAGATTCTGAAAAAAACACAGCTAAAGATGAAGTTTAATTATCCATGCACCTGGATACATGAACCGGGGTTATGTCTCCAAATGCCTTCGCATTTGAACTCTCCCTGTTATCCATCCAACTTTGCATTTCTCCAAGTCTTGCAGAATTAACTGGAATTGCCTACACACAAAAATGAGTTATCCCTTCCTAATGACTTACCCAGTCACTAGAATTCTCTTTAGCTGAGAGTTGGAGAAAACAGGAGCATGTACCAAAGGCGAAGAGTGGAAGAAGATGATCTCTAACGTCCCTTTCAACCCTAATTCCAAGAAGATACTGAAGTCAAGAGCTGTACAGTAAAGTGCTTATCTGTGTGTGGCAAAAGACAAATAATTCAAATGAGCTTTCTTAGTCATAATTTTAAAAATTAGAAGGCAGAATTTCTTACTCTTAACCTGGACTGTACCACATGCAGAAGCTTATAATGAGTCATTCCCCTGATTAATGCAAGGGAGATACGGGGTCCCGTAATCCACTCGTGATCTTTGTCTAGACAATGATTTTTTTCTGATGCTAAGATCAAGGTTAGGCTCAGCCATGCTTGAAAAAGTTCACACAAACACCAAGCAGTATCTATTCCCAAATAGCTCCAAGCATGGGTATTTTTCACAGGAGGTAAGAAACACCTCTGACACTTCAGAAGTGTTTAACTGAGAAAAGTTACTCCGCAAGTAACACTTCTCCGGGCAGTTGTGTAATTCAGAACAACTACCCTGGAGGGCCAGCTCCTGGATTCCAGGTGTGAACCATTCCCTGTGTCCACATAAATGCCACAGTCACTAAATAAGCAGCAGGAGGATGCTGGCATTGCTTAAGGATACATGTCTCAAAATCAGACACAAGTATGAGGTCTCAACCAACATATTCTACATCCTAGTACAAAATTAAGGCTTGCTTGGGCTATGAGACATTTCTCCAAAAGTTTGGCACAAATTCCTGTGCAGGGAGGTAACAATCAAATTTGTGGCTTTGCTCCCAGTAGCTAAACTGACTTTCATTTGTTTTTTAAGTGCCAGGAATTGTTAGCTATCACTAACATTTTCATTAAGTTAAAGCATCCTTGGTGTCAGAAGTCAGAGGAAGAAAGAAAAGTTTGATTAAAGAAAAATATGAAAGGCTCCTGCATGAAAACACTGAAAATATAAAAAGTTACCTTGCAATAAAGTTACAAGGCCAGCCCTTAAAAAAGGCCAGTTGTGCTTCTCTTTTATCCTGCTTAACGAATCAGCCAGACTTTCCATTTCCCACTCTCCTCCCTCAAGTCCCCAAAACCACTCAGGGCTGTAAGGGAAAGTCTGAAAGGCCTGAGAACAGTAACACCCAGCTATCAGACGATAACCTAATTTGAAACTTATGCTTTCCAAGGCACAAAGGTGTCTGATGATCCAGCTGAAATAAAATCCTTGAGCATAGCTGCAGTAGACAGTGCAGGAAGCAACACAGGCACTAAACAAAGTCACACATTGTCAGAAAAGGGAAAAAAATGATCTGACGTGACGAGTCAAGACAAGTGACAAAAGTTTTGCTGAAAAAGGATCAGTAGGAAATTAAAATCATGACAGCATTTCTGTTCAAAATACACAAGACAATAGAATCCTTTTATCACAAAGTCCCATTTTCTCCTCCAGTTTTATTCTAACCAAAATTGCAATTTGCACATCACAATGCAGTGAAAGGATCCATGACTTTCACTCCCATTCCATGTAAATAATTTACTGCAAAAGGCTGGCTTTTATCAGTCAACTTCTGCATTTTGCAGTTTTTATTTTTGAATCCTTAAGAATCACTAACAACTTGTAAGTTATCTAAACAGGTCAGAAAAACAGAGAAATCTTTGTGGGAAGGTTTGAAAAGGATGATATTCCCTTGAAGTCACGTTAGCTTCATTTCAATTGCTGTATGCAGCAAATAAAACTAGATAGCTTAAGAAGCTAAAACAATAAATTTTCACAATGCTGAATTTTTAGTTAGTTTTACTAACTTCTTACTGTTACTTGTAAAAAAATGGAGGCAGCATCTTTATAAAATTTATTTTCTGATTTGCTTCTTCATGTATAGCCAGGTTCCACCTGGTTTATTTATTTTGAGGGATAAAGCACTTAAAAGACCCCAAAAACAAAAACATGGAAATCCATCACAAGCCTCTCCTACAATTAAAAAAACCCATTTTTAATCTGTTTCCTCCGTTCCCCACTTCCAGCTGCCATTAAGTTTCTTAAAAAATAGCAAGCGTTTTGGGTTTTTTTTCCAAAGACATCAATTATTAGGAGAAGTTAGGTACTAGTCTCCTAGACAATATAAAATAGTGCCTGTCTCTGTCTCCACAGTCTACGGATCCCAACTATGTGATTTAGTTCCTGCCACAGATGAAGTTTTACTATGGCACTTATTACATTGATTTTTTTTTTTTTCTCCAAGTGCTGCAAACTAAAGAAGCTCTCCTGTGAAAGTCTATTTAACTCCACATTTAAAAAAACCCAACTTCATTAAATCCTTACTTGCAGGATTTCACTGGAAATTATGGTTTCGATTATGATACAACTTCTTAAGAAAAGGTAAAGATACAGTTGTCCTCCCAATTACAGCTTTATCAGCACGCCTTCCAGGAAAGTTATTTTTCTGTCTAATGGCAAGATTTAAACCAGGCACATTTTCTGTACACTTTTTTTTGTTCCTGTCTCGTATTTTCCTTTTTTCCTTTGAAACCTCCCTCTCCTATTGGCTCTTTCCCAATGCCTTTCTTCTGGCTGCATCTCAAGCTTGGCTGCTTTTCTCATTTTGTCTGTTTCTCCTGTTGCTCCTTCCTTGCTGGGCTGCTGCAGACGTGAGGATCACTCCTCACAAAAGCAATCAGAGTCTGACTCTCTGAACACACTGCACACACAGCTAAAGGATGCCTGCGAGTATCAGCAACCAGGCACGGTGAGCAACCAGGAGCAAAATCTTCACAGCCTGGCAGGGCTTTAACTCTTCAAACTGCTTGAATACACAGTACCTGTTTGTCGAGGAGTGGTGCTTTCCTAACCACCTATACTGAAAAAGCTCTGTTGAAAAGATCATTGCTGCTTTAAAATCGTCAGTGTAGCTGCTAGAATGAGGGAGAGTTAGCCTGTGGGGTTAAACTAGACCTGGGGAAAGGCAGAAAGGTTTAAAAGTGCCATCAGTGAGACCTGTGTTACCAAAACGGCAAAGCGGATACCCCAGGATCCCTTTAAAAGCCCATCACACGCTGATTTACAAAGAGAGATTGGCTTCGTTCAACACTTGGAGAAACCAGAGATTGAAATCACTCTGGTCTGAGATCCACAACTTGCTACATTCAGTTCTGGCCACAGAAAGCACCGCCAGACTGAAGGGGCAGTGATAATTCTAAAGTTCTCATCTATTTCCCACTGGAGCTCGACACTTACATTTTTTGTCACCCTGATGCTTAATGCTTTATACAATCACAATTCTAGCACTGGTAGAACCTAGACACAAAAATGTGTTCTTTTGATTAGCACCTGGCTTCACCAGCACCCCCGATTCTCATCAATTCAAACAAGATCAGCAGCTACCATGGCAAACACTAGAGATGTGCTGAGATGAGCTGTAATTTGACAGCTAGGTTTCCATGCTTCCAGATGGCTGGAAACATCAGGTTTTGGTAGGTAACAGGTTCTAACATCACATAAGCAGCAAAGAGGGGAAAAGGCAGGACTGTAAGAAGATCAGCAATTTTATGCTTTGATCTGACAGGGAAATAAAATGCTCTGACAGGAAAGGCTACAAATAAATCTGAATTTGTAAACTGTGCCAAGAACTTGTCCTGACTCAATGATCAGAAATACAATGCCAGTGCTTAAGCACACATTACCAGGAATGAAAGACAACAAAATGTAGTGCCTGGTAAAAATTACATTCATTTCCAGATCGTTTTTAAGGGAAAGGAGCTGAACACCTCTAGGAGTGGGAGTGAAGCAGTACGAAGCAGAGGGCAGAAAAAAATGCAGCTGGAACTGAGGAGAAAGTCTGACTCTCTAAAAGCTACCCTTCTCCCCACAAAATACCTAAACTAGTGGGAAAAGACTCTCATGTCTTCTGCCTCATATCCCGCTCATGTGCCCCAGCACAATTACGGTGTAAAAGAGGAACGAGGGTCTAATGCAGACACCACGGACTATGAACAGCATTGCACACACAAAACCAACGTGCTTTCTTCAGTTTTCCAGACAGAGAAGTAGGGATGAAGTCTGTGACTTCAAAAAGTCACAAAAAGAGAGCAGTTGACATAGAGTGGTTATTTAAAACAAATAATTTTTTTTTTTTAAACGAGGTAATAAAAAGGGGCAGCAAGCACAAGTAGAAATTAATTCCAGGAAGTTTAAAAATAAGGATACTGTGGCACATGCAGGAATCCCACCTCACTTTTCTTTGTTTTAATCATGGAGAATGCTACATGTTCTTACAGCACCAGGACTCAGGGCTCTCAACATTATCACAAAATGTAACTGTGATTATTATTAGCTGTGGAGAAGTATCTGGGCTTTCTCAGCTGGCCTAGTTTCAGCATGAACTGTTTTGCTTCAAATGCAATCAACAAATTCCATGAAGTTGATTTATTATTGCAAAATGTATGTTCTCTTGCATTAAAGCACAAGAAATAAAGCATGACCATCATGTTTTGTAACTAATTTATTTTTTTCTCCTTTTTAAATCTGTCTTACAAGTTTACCATGACATTTTAGTGACAACAGTGCTAAACTAACTCAAAAACAAAAAGGAGACTAATTAAAAATAGGCAGACAGCTAACATCATGATACATTGGCATAAAATTATCCCTTCAGTGTCCTTTGTAAAAGTACTGCTAAAAACCCAACATCTTCCATGGCAATACTGAGTCAGATTGTTTTATAATATACAGAATTATATATGCAGATCGTCACAGCTCCAGCATTTGGTTAGAGTTTGCACTCCATATTAAAGGCAAGATACATTTTCTGCTTTCTTGGAACAACACGTATCACTGAACTGAACTCCCGACTGACACAAATTAGAGATCTTGAAAACTTATTTGCCTTCCTCCCTTTTCCCTACAATTTCAGGAATCACTCGGGGCTCTTTCAGAATTTCTTACTACTGAGTACAGTGAAGGAGATGGCTCCTCTCAGGCTGGTTGGGTTTTTTGCTCTTATGGATTCTCTGGCAATGATAACTAAGACATCTCTTGAGCTGCTGGGCAGCCTCTGCATAGCCTGAACCACCACCAGTTCTGGAGTAAGTGGAAATAAGGAGTTGGTTGCATGTGCAGAACTAAAGGACTTTTGGGAAGGAGGGTAGCAACACCTACTGGTCGTGGCGCAGACTGAACACTGCTTTGGTTTGGTTTTTAAATTAACAATACTGAAAAAAGAGCTTTTTTTTTTACTAAAAGTCGTGGCTACATTATTACTAAAATATATCAGCACTCGTAATTTCTGACCCCTAACAGTAAACAAATACTTGTACCTGAGCTGAGCTTTAGGTTTCTATATAAAATGGGACATAACGGGTCCTGCTAACGACTCCTTTAAGTCACAGAAAGATTTACATCACACACCCTAATGTGCACAAAGCCTTCCTCCATTACTAATTATTGACTACTCAAAGCAACTCAAATATTATGGACTGCACAATCTGAGCAGCTGCATATTTTTTTTCTACACTATAAAATATTGCAAAGTATTTAAATGGCTTCTGCAATTCTTCAGTATTTCTACAATGCAGTCCTTTAATTTGCAAAAGTAGGTTTTTCTTCCAAATTTTACTTGGAATAACATAGAACAAAACATATACAGCAGTTTTGTGATCCACCTCGTCCCTTTCAAAAACAAACCACAGCGCACGAACACCATTTTCAGAAAACACTTAATTCAAAATTAAAACGTCCTCAACTGTAAATCTTTTAAATCAAGTATAACAAATATGCATTCAGCAACTGTTATTTAATGCTTCCTTTAAATTTCCATTAAAAAAAATATTTTATTCATTTTTACAAGTTGTGTGTGTCTATAGGTCCTCTGATATACTACCCTTAGGCATCAGAAGTTTTCCTGGTTCTCATCCAACTTTGGAAATAATATCTTCTTGCTTCAGGTGTTAAAAGGATTCATACATTATTTATAAGGACTGCTAAAATCTAACTCCTGGATCTAACTTGCCAGAGAAAGAGTATAAAAAGTTACATATAGAAAAAAAAGAAAAAGCACAACTGTCCCCATTTCAATTTTTAGCCTCTCTTTGTGTGTATTGTCAGGCTGAGTCTGTAACTCTCATCTCTCCCTCCCCATGCTCAGATATTTGTCTACAGCTGCTTTGAGCCTCGCTGGATTTGACTTTTCTTGCATATTTTAAAGTATGATTTTCCAAGGGAAAAAAACCTATAACAAGTGCAGAACTGCTGGGCAACTTGTTACACTTCAAAGATGCCAGATTTCTCTGACAGAATGGTGTTTGTTCACTTCCTGAAAAATCAGGCTAAAGAAAGTAGCCAGAACAGGGCAGCTAAAATCCCTATTCACTTCTCAAAGTCTTCTTCCTCTGTACTCTTCTTCTATATACACTGTGCACATAGATGATATTTACATTTTGTTTGCCTCTTCCTGGTTTGAGAGAGCTCACTGTTAGATTTTTAAGACAACCCTTTTAACAAACTTCACAAGGGTGAGAATTTAGGATCTCCTTACCAAGTTAAGAAAGTATTTCTGTTTTGAACAGCAGTCCCATTTCCTGGGTTGTATTAAGGCAAGAAACACTGAAATGCTATTGCTCTATAAAACACAACTAAAGGAAACAGAAAACTGAAGTCTACGGAGCCTCAGAAATACTCACCAGGATAAGTAAGTCCTCACCTTGTTACTGGAATAAGCATATTTGTTCAGAACACACAAAACTCAGTACCTGTTCCTCAGATACCTGTTCCTTATCACAATTTCACTTGGTCTAACTGGAGCATGCAGCAACTGCATCCTTGTAGCTGAACATGATGTAAGAAAGCCTGAACTCACACTTTCTAAATCACTGGAATACTGCCTCGTGCCACATTTGTAGCAGCACAGCAATGGATTTCTTTATTCAATAAGGTGATGTTGTTTATGTTAATCCTTACACCAGGTAGAATTTTTACACCTATTTCAACGGGCAGACTTTGAGACCTTAGTTCTTAAAAAAAAGAATATGCAAATAGAGCATGATAGACGTTCTGTTCCCAAAAAATTCTCAATTAACTATCTTGTGCAAGTTGCACCTGTTCCTTAGACTCTTTCGGAAAATTAAGTTCTTCTGCCTGGGATTTTTATACCCACAAGCTTATATATATTTATTTCCTCACAAAGTACAGTTGTGTGCTGTTCACTATTCAAACGGAGAGTCAGACTGGGCCATATTTCTTAAAGGTTTATCTTATTAGCAATCAAGTCTCAAACAGCTGAAAAATAGAGAAAACAATTTTGTTTTTTCCCCTGCCACAGTCAAAATTCTCAGGTTAGTTCCAGCTCATAGCACTTTTATAGTTGGCTTCACTGCTTCCTCAACCTTTGCCTCTGTGGGACAAGAAAGGGAAGGAGCAGCTGGAACAGTGAAGATGAAACCCTAATCAACATTAGCAATCAGAATTAGAAGCCAGTACAATGCCTCTAAAATACTCTTACTTCCATATTTTGAAGCTGAATTCATTTTAACTTGAAAATGAGGTTTTTTTGGTTGGTTGGCTTTGGGTTTTTTAGTGAAATTTGTTACAAGTAAGGAGAAACAGCTGTCAGGAGCAGGAAATGCTGTGCCAGTCTCACCAGCTCTTCCTTTTCCTACCTTTACCAAATTACAGAAGCTCTTGCAGGATGCATAAGGGGGAGGCTAACACATAAAAGGTAATGCAAAGCACTCATTTCTACTGTCATCTGAAAACTTAAAATTTAGAATGCATTATAGAAACAAGGGTTAACACGGTGAATTTTTGGCACAAGTTAATCTGGAAAGTGAAAAGAGTGGAAAACAAACTTGCCACAGCACTGCTATCTGTTTTGCAACCTTGCTTGTGTAACACCCCCCAGGTCCTTCCTGAGCCACTGCCGTGGGGCAGCACAGCTCGAGCTCCTGGGGGATGCCCACAAATACCCAAACACACCAAAACTGAAAGCAGAGGATTAATTTCGCACCTTCTTGAGAGGAGACAATAGGTGGCAGGTAGTCAGGGATGTACTCCTTCCTCTCTTCCGCATCCTTACTTCCCGGCTGGGGGAACTGTAGGACATTGTTCTTGCTGACAGGGAACGAAGGGATTTGATGTGCAAAAGTGACAGGTTCAATATTGTGTATGTAATCTTCCAGCTCATGCAGGTTAACCCCCATAAGCTTGAAAGCATCGCCTACGTCATCCAAAATTGGATCTGTGCGGCCATCTGGAACAAAAAAAAACAACAGAAGAACAATATTTTCACAAGAATCGAGGTTAAAATATTTGACCTGAAGATGCTTCGAGACTAGTGAGTCCCCCAGCTCACCACCAGTAAGACAGATGGATTTACCACCCCACAGTTCTACCAGGTTTACTTTCAGAAGGGTTTTGTTTTGAGCCATCACTTTGTTTCAAATCATACCATTAAAGAACTGCACTCCAAGAAGCAAATCAAGCCAAAACGAGGGAACAGCAACAGACAGCTTTACCTGGCAACAGTCAATTAACACCACATGACCCCCATATGCAGAAAGTGCTCTTTACCAGTATGGAACAGATCAAACATTGTTTCTCAACTTACAAGAGGAACAATTTCATTTTTTTGAACTGACTATAGTTTACAAGGAGAAAAAAAAAGTCTATTGATAAATAAGAAACCTTCACAAAGTATCTTTCCACCAGATGAAATCTACAGGCTTCAGAAACTATGAGCCCCTTTACCTACTGGTTAGCTATACCTCCTGGATAAAAGAGAGGAATACTAAGTAGTGGTCTGATGAGGAGAGAATATTTACACTAAACTTTGGGGGCTGATTTCCTGGGGTGCAACTTAAGTTTGATTCGACAGCAAAAATCTTACTTCCTTCACAAAAAGCACAGTGAAACCTCACTGGCTAGGCAGTTGGGATCCTTATTTAATATGATCTCCAAGAAAACAGTTCAACAGAGGATGCAGTTTGTGCTACACAATTAACTTGGCTCAAAGCTTTAAATTACACTTGCAGAAAGTCCTCCAAGTACCTTAGTTTCCCTGACTTGACAAAGGAAAATCCCTCGAAAGGCCTCTGGAGGGAGAACTGGACACCTGGCTTTGACAGCCAAGGCACCACTTCAAGTCTCTCCTTGACTTTTTGTAACTACAATAACCCAAAACCAATGCTGTAAACCGCAAACATGATTTTTAATTCAATAAAATGGGATACTGAATTATTACAATTCTGTAGAATTGGCTTATGAAGATATTACATCCCTACATGATGATAAGCTGTGATTTACTTCAAAAAGGAATTATGGAAAAGCAGCCTGTGCTTATTTGAAGGAACACAATGGCTATTGTGGAGCCCTGGCTTCAGATAACGGGGGGATGCTCTTTTGTTTGTCCTTTAACCTAATCTCTTCTTGGTTTATCTTGAAGCCGAGGCAGCTGAGGGGGCTGGTTCTCACATCACTGCATGAATTCCACCCCCCAGCCACCTCATGCCTGCAGGTACATTTAGAAAATGAGAATCTTGTTCTAGAATTTCCCTTCTTAAGTCTTGTGGTGAAGATAAGGGTAATGCTCAGGTTATGGGGTTGATTCTCAGTTCTCCAACACTGGCCTCTTGTGTGACTCTGGGTAAGTCTCGCCTGCATTTTAATTCTTTCCACAGCTAAAAGGGAGATCAGACCAAGTTACTGCCAGTTTTACCCTGCTGTATCTGGAATGTGAACAGGGTGAGAACCACCGCGGAGTTTGTGTTTGAGTAATACCTGGTACATGTGCAATACCAGTTTCCTCTGCAAACTCCAGACCTGTATCCACATAATTACATGAGGATATCACCACTCCAGAGTAGTTGAGATCCTTATAGTTATTAGGGGGGAAAAAAAACATGTTTTATGCTTAAAAAATTAAATGCAGATAGTTGACACCACTAAGAAATTTTGAGTTGTTGCTTTTAGTTGCTCTTCAGGCTATGAAGGAACCTGTGAATTCACTGAAGCATCTTCTAAGGTGTCAAGATTGAACAGGTACAAGTTTGACAGGTGAAAAGAAAAACTTGGGGAAAACTTTTCAAAGGTCTTTTCCTAGATCTGCACATGATCTATCTTTAACCTCCAGAAAAGTGTGCTGACATGATTAGCAAGTGATAAATGCTAAAAAGGAATTCCTTCAACAACTGCTTTTTAAGAACACGTGGCAAAGAAGCAGCTACTAACTGTAACTGAAGCATGGAAATATTTAACAACTGTATCATGAAACAATTATGTGTGTTAGAAACTGGGTTCAAAAGGTGACCAAAAAAACCCCAAAGAAGATTCAATTTTCCCACAGCTTTGACATTTGCCTCCAAAAAGACAATGCCAAGTCATAAGATTGATTGAAAGCTAAAAACAGTGTTTAAACCTGCAACTGTCAGAGGGATGAAAGGATGGAGCAGTTAACCCTTCTTTTCAAGACAGAGTGTCCTCAGTGACAGAAGTATTCAAAAAAGTTTCAGGTCTGTATTCATATCTGTATTTAAAGTCAAACCTATTATCAACTGGAAATTATCACAGCACAAAAACGTGTTAAATGTAATTCCTCAAATAAAGACTTTACACTCATTTCAACAATTTAGCATTTCTCTTCACTCTCTGGCTTAATAAAAAAATCAGTAAAATAGCAGAAGCCAGACAAATGAAAGGGAATGCTGACAAACATGTAACCTCTCCTGCTGTTTCATTTAGTCTTAGGCTTTTTTCTGTAAGCAAATGATGCCAAGAAAAAAGTTTAATCTGTGCATACTGAACTTATCTCACTATTCTTCAGATATCTGTGCTATCCTCAGTTTAAAAACTCAGATGCTGAAGCCTCCCAGTGAAATAATTAATCCAATGTCACACAGCAAGTCAGTGCCAGATCACAAGCACTTCAGAGCTTTGGTTTCCAGTCTCTTGCTGTTCTTTATACCACAACGCTTTAAATACTATCATTGTTCAGGACTGGGAAGAGGTGGAAGGAGTTGGGAACAGTTTATCCAGCAAGTTACAACTCTCCTCCTTATACCCCATCAACAATGAACTAGGAAAATACCTTTCTCACAAGCTTTTAAGCTGCACTGTCTCCCTGAATGGGAACTGAGTGCTCCAAAACTGGTAAAACTGTGGCAGCAGCAGAGCTAAATTAAGACCACTTGGTCTCAAAACAGCTCACCAGAAACCTGTGGGAACGGCTATGCTACTACAATACTCTCAGCTTCCCTGGGCATGAGAACAAGCACCAGCTGAGGAGGAATCTGCACATGGAATTACATCCCAAAAACGTACTGGACTGAAATGATGGGCAAAGAGAATCCAGGCAGACAGAGTATGTGTGGAAAGTTATCCAGCCCTGAGCCCCACTGCTCAGCATCACCTGCAGATGAACCAACCTGTCCACAAGGAAAACCAAACCAAACAGAAGGAGGAAGATGAAGCACTAAACTCCCCTACAAACAAGGGTTGGGGCTGTGGGGAAAAGGAATTTTCAGAAGCTCCTAAAGCCTAGTTATTTTTGCAAAAGTCACAAGAATTCCTCCAGCAAACAAGCTGGCCAGTGCTCATGTCATCCAAAGGCACTGTGAGGGGGTGTGTGGGAGTTAGGGAACTGTCTTACTTTCCTTAAATTCAGTCTCAGGAATAGCTGATTTCCTTTTGTCAAACTCGCCCCCATCACCTCCTCCTCCCTGGCCGAAAGTTCGTATGAATGAGTGAATATTTAACAGGCGAGTAAGTACAGAACAGAAGAGCTTTTAATTTCATGCCAGGTTTCTTAAAGGAAGCAACTACAGTTCTGTAATAAATATACTGAGAAAAATTAATGAGTCACCACCCATGCAACATGTAGACGTGTTATAAATAGCTCAGCATTCCCCCTTACGGCTGCTATAAAAGAGATTTTTTTTTAAATTTTATTTTAACCAGCAAATTATTAGGTATAGCTCCTTGGTATTTTAATTACAGGCTCTATCACAGATTCCTTGTGCTCCAGCACATCACAAGAAGTTACTCCAGGATAACTGTTTCAAGGAGACAACGCTGTTTCCATCCAGTAGAGTCCTAACAGGTTATTCAGAAAGTATAGATGCCTTACTTAAATGCACTTAAGTGGGGAAAAAATGGTCCTATTAATGTAGTCACCAGACAGGCAAAAGCATCTTCTTGCTACTGGTGCTCAGAGTCTGCTCCTTCTCCCAGTAACCTCAGAAACGTCAAGCAAAAAAAAAACATGTTGTCTTTCTTTATATTAGTAGCCAGTAAGAAGTTAATTAGGTCAAAAACATCAACACTTAAGGTTATCAGGACAAAAAATGTACACTTGTAATGAATGTTATGGGCCCAGGATAGATCCTTGTTACGAAGTCATTCAAAGACCAGCAGAGGGAATCAGCTCATTTAAATTGATCACCAAAATCTAACCCTTTGATAGAGATTATTATTGTATAGTGATAAGAATGAAGTAACTAAAAAAAAGAACAAAACCAAAGAAAACATATGAGGTAACTTTGACATTACAAAGAAATAAAAAAATTGGCTGATGCCAGGTGAACTCTCTCCTCTGTGGTAATTGCCAATGAAAATATTGGTCTGCTGTTTGCATTCTCCCTTTGCTATAATCAAGTTTACAGGAGAGACTGTGCAGACACTGAAGCAGTTTTGGAGCCAGTTCTGCCTTGGAAAACATTTTGCAATATCGGCAATTTTTCCTTCCAGTTAAAATATTGTGCTCACCAGATCAGAACCTGCCTTTCAATAAAAATGCAGTTGCATTAATAATACCAATTTCAATATAGTCACTAATATTTTTATATGTATATATAATTAGTATTTAGTCCTGCAAAGAGCAGAGACTTGGACTCAATGATCCATATGGGTCCCTTCCAACTTGAGATATTCTACAATTCTATGTTTGCATAAAAATAATCTTCAAAAAAGTAGTCAAACAATATGAAACTAAAGACCAACTTTTAAACTTTATTTCCTAACTGTCAGCAAATCTCAGGAGAAAAAGAAATATAAAAGCACAATATATCCAAGCATATGCTCAGCACTCAAAATTGAAGGAAAGAGTATTGTAAAATCCACTTCTAGATTCAAAATGTTAATTATCCAGTTTATTACACTTCTTGATTTAGCAGCAGATAATCTAAATTTGTCCTGTTGAAATATGCCCAGGTGCCCTCAGTGATAGAAGCTAAGTAGCTTCTATCTGACTGGTTTTTAGAGCAATGTAACAGGAAAATGAGGCTTTGCGGGGCATGAGCCACAATTCCCCTCCTCATCCCTCCCATGAACTGCACCACCCACATAAATATAATGGAAACTGAACTCCCTCACTGGAATGTTAAGTTAAGAAGTAAAACATGATATATTCTGCATGTCTATAACCCACCACCCCACTGCCAAGCCACAATATCTAAATTCATGGCAAACAAAGCAGATTCTGATCTGTCCTCATGGACAGCTCCCCAGTATAAAAAAACCCAACGTATACAATCCAGAGCAGATAACCCAAAGCACCAGCTCTGCCACACCTCTATCAAACCTGTGAAACAGGAGTGCAAAACAAAGTGGCACCTAACAGGGAGCTTTTCCCTTTTCACCTCTGCTTAAAACCAACAACAACAATGCAGAACTCTGCTCTCAGAAACCACACTACATCAGTTTGTTTTGCAGCCCGATACCCTAATTACATACTCCAACACTGGTTTTCAAATATTTAATTTAAATTTTAGGATAAAACAGCACCCAGCACATTGAATGGTGTTCCTCTGACAAGCTTTCCACAAATCTGAGCAGCATAATATGGTGTACCTTAAGAGGAAAACCCTGATTTTCTCCCTGTAAGTTCAGCCTCTCCTCCACCCCCAACACAGCATTCAGAAGCATTTCACGGCATCAAACACATCTCAAACCCGCTTTGCAAATCCTTTTGCCTTCTCTTTGCAGCCACAGAAGCTCCCATCAACTACAGCTACTGCAAATGCAAAGAAACAACAGCAGAAAAGTAATGAAAATCTTGAATGCAGCTCTCCTAATGGGATGTAACAGCTGGAACAAAGATCTAACCCAGCTGGGAGAGCCATCATTTTCTTCTGCAAGTGAGAGAACACGTGAGCAGCGATGACAGGCTTTTCACAGCGATACCACGGTGTCTCAACTACGTCAGAGTAAATCCATTCAGTTTGGAACACAAAGATTATGTCCCTCAGCTGACAGCCCTGCTAACTCAAACCCCACTGGTTTGACTCCGAGATAATGCCCTGACAATAAAGATGCTACAATTGGAATTTAATTAATTCTACTTATGCAAAACCATGGCAGAATTCAACTCATTCATCCAGAGCTGGGTTTGTACAGTAACTTATTTTAGGAGCAAAAGGAAACAATTCTGAAATCGCAGGGAGATGTCAGCTTGGTATTAAGATGTCGTTTTACAAACCTTTTTAAAGAAAGAAATACAGGGATCATTTTAAGAGAGGCAATACAAAAAATACCACATCACTGGCATGAAAACAGCATATTCCCCATCTCTGGAAAAAAAAACAACAACAACAAAAAAACAACAACAAAAAGATTGTGATACTTGTGGTACTTCCTTCCCCATTCCTAGAGTGGAAAAATGCCTTTCCCCACCTTTGGTAAGGAAACCCAAAGCAAGAGAGGGATAACCGAGCTCTGCAAACTTCCAATCCACAGCATCAGAAGGAGAAAGTTTTATTTGCATCATCTCTGTGTCTTTTCTTCTCAGTTGTACAAACATCTTCCCCAATATTTGTACTAACCCTATCAAAGGACAGCTCTGACCAAGCCCACGTGAGTTTCTTTTTCACCCCATAACTCCATCCTCCCAAACCCTCTCTGTGGTCTCCTTTAATTGCTTTAAAGATCATTTCTATGTGGATTGGCCTACAAACTTCAGAGCTGCAGCAGCTGCACTTGTGCTGCTCAGAGATACGGGTTAATATTGCACGGTCCCATTTCTGGATGAACTTGTTCTCAAATTTGGGGAAAGCTTGTACAAGTAAACCTATTCAACCTGAGAAATCCAGTTTGCAGCACGAAGTCCCTCCTAAGCTTGGTGACACTGGCAGTGCCAGACTCAATCTCAATTATTCCTGAAATGATGGAGCAGAGACAGGACCAGGTACACTCAGCTCATCACTTGCTTCATGGGAGATCCCTGCAGCAGTGAAAACTTCTCTTCCCTTCTTCAGAGAAGGTACACAACTTCCAGCAACAGCACTTTTAGCCTGTGGTTGCTCCTCTCCTGACCAAGCCACCCACACTGAGCTTCCCAGCTCCGCACACTCTCCCAACTCATCCCTGCAGAGCAATCCAACACACAGAGGCCTCACAGTTCCTTGGATCTTGAAGCTGCATCCAGCCCTCCACCAGCTTGCCTCTGATTTTCCTCTCACCTGTGGCTGTGACACCTCATTAGCACAGTTCCCACAGCTTGGACAGAAGTGCTGGCAAATGTTCCCACTGGTGCTGCCATCCCTGTTACCTCTCCAGTAAACTCCTGCAGGCCCCAGCACATTCTCTGAACTGGTGGTGGCTACAGCAGCCCCAAATCCACCATCAGTGTGTCACCTTCTCCCTACCCAGCACTTCAGGCAAGCAATCAATTATCCATTCCAGCTCCAACCCCTGCCAGACCCAACTACTCTGACCTCTGCCCCATGGGCTCTCCAGGACTTTTCCCTCCACAAGTACAGGACACATGCAGCAGCTGCCCCCAATGCCACAGCTCTCCAGCATGCCAAAGGAAGGGGGAACATGTCCCTTTTGGCACAGGAGGCACAAGCAGCCCTGTTTTTCCAGGCACAGGCGGCCTATACCCACCTCTCCAGGGTACCCTTGCTCCCCAAAGTCCCTCTGCTATGGAGATTTCCCTTCATTTGCCTCCTAAAACTTACAGATCCAGCAGGACCTCTCTGCATACCAATCTCTGCCCCATGACACCCTCCCTGCCCCACACGTAGGGCAGCAAAGGCCTCCTCCACACACACAGACTCATGACCCTCCAACCACACTGACAGCCTGAGCCTTGCTCCACATTCTCCACAACATCTCCTGTGTTTACACCCAGCAGTGACCCTGACAGCCTCCCTCTCCTGCCAGACTGCCACCTCCCCCCACCCTTCCGACCCTTCCTGACACTCCCAGACCCAGCACACCCCTAACACCCTCTCATCCCCACTTGCAGCATTACTGACCCAGCAAGGAACTGGACATCCCGTCCTCCCACACCCCATGTTCTTCAAGTACCAGCACGACATCCAACCCCTCAGTACCTCCACTGCAGGCTCTGCAGGGACACTCACAATCCCAAGGGACACACAACTGCATCCTATACTGTAGACCCAGACCCAGCAGTGGTACTCCCTTCCCAATCTCATCAACACTCACATACCACACTCCTGTGTGACACAGCCAGCAGTCCTTGGCATTGATTCCCAGACTTCTCTTCTTTCTCTTCTCCCACTTGCTGTAAACTTACCCCTTCCACACTCCCACTCCAGCACCATCTCACCCCAAACCCAGTGAGGCCCTGGGCATCCTGCCCCCCACCGTCACATCCAGCTCCTTCTGCAGCACCTCAATGGCAGCATTGGCTAACTCCAGTCCCCCACATATGCAGCCAAACCTCTTCCACTGCATCCACATGAGGACGCTCACACCTCATGCCACGTGCACTAAACTATGCCCAGCCGAATCCACCCCTTCTGCACACACATACTCCACACCCATCATGTGCAGCCCTGTCACACTCCCACATCCTATGCACTACAGCTCCACTTCCCCCAAGAAACATGTTAGTGCATCCCTGCCTTCCCACATTCCCCATACACATGTTCCCAGTCCCACAGTACCACTGCTTCCCCCCTCTATACACACATTCCCAACCCAGAGCACTCCAGCCCCAGCAATAGGACTTCCAGCCACACCTCTCCCTACCCATGCAGGAGGGAGTCCAAACTTTGCACCCTCCAACCTCAGCACTTCCCCTTGTGCCAGAACAATGAACCCTACACACACATCCCCACCTGCAGTGGGCCCCGTCCCCACTGCCCCCAGGGCACAAAAGATAACCCAAAGATGAGCCACAACAACACAGCACCACATCCTCCCATGCACACATCCCACCAGGAAAAGGGAACTGGCTGCCCCTTCTCCCCCCAGTTCACCCCCCTCCCAGATTCAGAACAGCCCAGCAACGGGGCCAACAGTCCCCTCTCCCCCTCCCCAGCACCCTACACACTGTAGCCGAAGACTGGGACAGCAGCCCCATGTCCCCACACCCCAGACCCACAGCCACAGAGCCTCCTTTCCTCCACCTCCAGCCCCACAGTCCCAACTCCTCGCCGACACCCAGACCCACTGCACCACAGTCCTCCCCGGCATCAGGGCTCTCTTGCGCCTCAGCAGTGCCCCACGGCTTCCCTCCCCATCCCCTCAGTCCTGTGCACTGCTCCATAGCCTGGTCCCCCTTCCCCATAGCCCCTAGCCCCGGCCCATGGACTGATCTTCCCCAAATCCACACCTCGCACCCACTGACCCACAGAGCCCAGCACTGCCCAAACCCCACCTCCCCGCACTCTCCTGCCCTACCCAAATGACCACACCTCCATGACCCTCCCCTGCCAAGCACCCCCAGCTCCTGGCACTGCCTGACAAGCAGCTTCCAGCTGCCCCTCCCATGCCTCCACGGATACCCCACCGCCTTCCCCCACAGACCCCCTCCCAGGGCCCCCAGGGCTGCCCAAATCCACCTCCCTGTACCCTCCTGCCCTGTCCCCGAGAGCCCTGCCCTGCCCAAATCCCACCTCCCTGTGCCCTCCTGCCCTCCTCAAATCCCACCTCCCCGTACTCTCCTGCACTGTCGCCCAGACCCCAGCACTACCGAAATCCCACTTCCCCGTGCCCTCTTGCCCTGACCCCCAGACCCCAGCACTGCCCAAACCACTCCCTTGTGCCCTCCTGCCCTGCCCAGATCCCACCTCCCCGTGCTCCTGCCCTGCCCCGGCAGCCCCCAGCGCTGCTTCCTTGGCGGGATGGCCGAGATTGTCAGGGCTCACAGAGCTCACTCAGTCTGGGCTCTGCTCAGCAGGGCCACTCACAGTGGCCTCCCAGGACCGTGTCCAGCCGCATTCCCCCCGGCCCAACCCCAGCCCTCACTCACAGAGCTCGCAGTAGCGGTGGCAGCCCCGGCCCAGCCCCTGCAGGTACCGCTGCAGCACGTCGGTGAGGAGGTCGCAGGCCGAGACCTGCACCGAGTCCCAGCCGAGGGCCTGGCAGATCTGCGCCACCGACACCCGCAGCAGCCAGCGGGAGTAGGTCTCGCACATCCCGCCGGGGCCGGGGGCCGCGGGAGCTCTCACGCACCGCCCGCCACCGCCGCCATCGCCGCCGCCATCTTGGCGCCGCCCCGCCCCCGCCAGGCAGCGCCGCTCCAGCGCCGAGCGCATCGAGCGGGGCGGGGCGCGGAGCGCGGAAACAGCGCCCGGTCGGCAAATGCCGCGTCCCGCAGCGCTGCGGGGACGCGCTGGGGTCGGGATAATATAAATAATCAATATCAGTATCTCAGTATCGCCAGATGTCTCCCCGTGCCTGAAGGGAACTTACAGGAAGGTTGTGGCAAGACTATTTACAAGTGCACGCGGTGACAGGACAAGGCGGAATGGCTTCAAACTGAGAGTAGTTTTAGATGGGATATGGGGAAGAAATTCTTCACTGGGAGGGTGGTGAAACACTGGGCACAGGTTGCCCAGAGAAGCTGTGGATGCCCCAATCCTGGCAATATTCAAAGTCAGGTTGGATGGGGCTCTGAGCAACCTGGGTTAGTGAAGTGTCCCTGTCCCTTGCAGCGGGTGCAGCAAGATGATCCCTTCTAACCCAAACCAGCCCGTGAGTCTATGATCTCTATACATAATCTCAATACCTCTAAATAGATATAAATATCCCAATATGTCCCAGTGACAGCTGTCAAGACGATGGTGCCAGACTCTTCTAAGTGGTGTCCAGTGACAGGACACAGAGCAATGGTCATCAACTACAACACACGAAGTTTCACCTCATCACGAGGAAGAACTTCTTTACGTGGAGGGTGGCAGAGCACTGGAACAGGCTGCCCAAGAAGGTTTTCTCATTTTTTCTTTCCAGCTGGATGGAGGAGGCAGATGTCAGTGCTTGCCCTCGCTGTGTTTCCCCTCACTGCACGGTTGTCTCCTCAGGCAGATCACACCTACAGCCATCAGGTGTTCAGTCAGGACCTTGGCATTAAACTTTCTGGGTGAAGACCCTTAATTAAATAACTGGACAGCAGATCGAGGGAGGCTATTCCTCCCCTCTGCTCTGCCCTCTGACTGCAGCTGGAGTCCTGCACCCAGTTCTGGGGAACTCAGAACTCAAAGAAGATGGAGCTGCCAGAGCAAGGCCAGCAGAGGTCACAAATATGCCCCAAGGAGTGAAATACCTCTGCCCTGGACACAGACTGAGCGAGCTGGGATTGTGGAGTCTGAGGAAGGCTTCAGGGGGAACTTGGAGCCCCGTCCAATACTTGAAGGGGACTTGCAAGATCACCTGTAAGCAGACAGGTATGTAAATGATGATATTTAAGGCCAAGATTACCTGGGCAGTAGAAACATTAGCATGAGAACACCAAAGCAATGAGGAAAAAGTGTTTCTGGGTGAGTTGTTTAATTGGGGGGAAAAAAAAAACAAGTAGGGAAAGGATGGAACTACAGTGGCAAAAAGGATCCAGAAACAAAATTTACAGTAACTGAGTGGTGTAGGAGGCACAAGGAGAAGCAGCAGAGCTGTTACTCAGTGGTGGCTGTGGAGATACACAAGGGCTAAACTGTAACTCAGTAGTTGCATGTAACTAATCAGAGCACAGAGGACAGAACTGTAAATAATAGAAGTCTAGTACTAGAACTTAATTAGTTCACAAATTTGCGCTTTCGTTTATTAGTAGTCTGTTGATCAGTCAGTCAAGAGCCCGGTCTGTTGTATCAGTCACACTCACATCTCACATCTGTAGCCTGAAGAGCAGGACCTGGACCCAGAACAAAGTCCTGAAGCTCCTGGTCTGGTCAACAGCTCAAGGTCCTGAGGGTGGTGGCCCTCAGGCCTCCATATTGGGACCAGTATGAGCTTCTCTGGGCAACCTGTGCCAGGGGCCTCACCACCCTCACAGTAAAAAACTCCTTCCCAATAGCCCCTCTAACCCTGCCCTCTGTCAGTTGAAAGCCACTCCCCCTTGTCCTGTCGCTCCATGCCCTTGTCCAAAGTCCCTTTCCAGCTCTCCTGGAGCTCCTTCAGGTGCTGGAAGGTCTCCCTGGAACCTTCTCCAGGCTGAACAAAATTCTCAGGTTGTCTCCACAGCAGAGATGCCCCAGCCCTCTGACATACATATTTCTATACACACACTGACCATGCTGTAAACAGTGGGCATTCTAAATATAGTTACTCACCTAATGAGATCAGTTAATTTTACAACGTGAACATCTGGAAATAGTAGCAATACAAAATTCAAATAAGAGAGATCAGTGTTGCAACTGTGTGATGAAGAGGTTATTCTAGTATCCTCCTTCAGCCTACAATACAATGTACCTGTCAAAGCAGGTCACTTCACTTTCAAAGACCGCATGAAGTCAGAAAATCTCTTCCACTCTTCAAAAGAAACATCCACTTACACATTTCACATGGCAAATAAATCAAAAATGTAGAGCACAGCCTTTTAAAAAATAAAGTTTCAAAGCACACCAAACCCAACCCAGATATTTAGACTCCAAGAACATTTGCTCCACAGACAACCAAAAGGATCTGTTTCATGGAGGTGGTTTATTGTAAGAATTTACAGATTTCTGGGGCTTTTCCACTTCTTCACAAGATAACAGAGCAGTCTTGTTAACACAGACACAGGCAGGCTAAACCACATATGCTCAGAACAGCTCCTCTTCACCTGTGAGGAAAATTGAAACAAATTAAAACCCTGTCATTTATTTATGTATTTATTTTAAACTGTTATCTCCCCCAGTTTGAATACTTCACTAATATTCCTTACCACCCCCCAAACTATTCATCAAATCTATTTTTTTTCTTACATTTTAGATTTTGAATTTTTCCTTGCATTTTAAATTTTGAAGATGTTCACTTTGCTACAGAAACCTCTTTAGGTACATCTTACATACAGACATTTTTAAGTCATTGCATTAAGTCAGGGCTCTATCCAAAAATTCAAACAGTAATTGCAAATGAATCCAATAATACAGAAAAAAAAACCCCAGAGAAAATTATATCTAATGTGGGTTTATGCTCCATACATGGACATATTTTCCTTAAAATTACTGAAAATTAAGAACTCTCTGTTCGGGCATTCAAACTAGAAATGGGCAATTTCACAGCTCTTTAGGAAGAAGTTTTTGTCTGACCAAGACCACCGAATTCTGACTTCCTCATTTGACTTCAGATTTTCTGTGTTAATTCATTTTAAAACACAATGCAGTTTCTATGACATAACTTTACCTCTTGGATTTGGCTGAACCGCTTTTTCCGATTAATCCCTGGTTATGGTATTATGAGAAAAAACAGAACAAGCAGGTTAGGAAGCAACTCATGCAAATTCAGGCAAAACTCTGCATGGATTTATGACCACGAATGTATTGTGAGGAGCACAATACAGCACCAAAATAATATAAAATACATATTCCAGGCATTCTGTAAATACACAGGATATGAACACATGTATTTCCATACAGAGCACGAATTTTTAACTGTTACAGTAATACACATGAGCTACATGCAGTTACAAATTGTGGTCTCAAGCCCACGAATTTGTAACCTGCAGCACACACGTGCACAAAACCTCAGTCTTAGGCAAACAAGCAAAATACTGAACTTCAAGCAAAATACATATTCCATAACAATAGATTCTGGAAATTCCCTCCTTGCAAACACACTCCCAAACTCTCAGCTTCTGAACACTTGATTTATCCAAAATCATTTCAGTCACCCCATTTGCTCTCTCCCACTCAACACTACTGGGCTATTTGACCAGGCAAAGTAGGAAATGTCCAGGTAAAAGGGAGGAGGGGGAAAATCCACCAAAGGCCAAAAAAGAGGAAAACCCTCACCTGGCTAAGCAAGGACATGTGTTGAGGCTGAAGATCTATTTTACCAGCTTTTTAACTCTATCTGGTCAGAAAGAACTGCCAAACTTTGCTCTGGTTAGTAGAACTGCACAAGTTGAAAAGCTTGGGAGCCATGCCACAGACTGTCTTCCCTCTGGTTTTAGGGTCTACAATCCCAAACTTTGCCCATCACCCTGGCACACAAGCAGGACATGACTGCAACAGCTCTGACTGCATGTTCATACAAATACTCACAGAGCAGCAGCACCAGAGATGATCTCAATAAGCTCCTTGGTGATGACGGCTTGACGGGTGCGGTTGAATGTCAAGGTCAACTTGTCAATCATCTCGGCTGGAAAAAGTAAGATTGGAGTTTAAACACAAAATGATGTTCAAATGCAGATAAAGAAGAAGCTGCATGGGCAGAATATCCAACTGTCTTGTAAACCACTGCAAAAATCAAGAGGCTTAGTGCACCTGACATTTTTTCCCTACAGGTAATATTAGCAGTAGGCAATCTAGGAACCTCAGAATTCACCTTGTCAGTGAAACATCTGCAGAACAGCTGGCAGACTTGTAAATACCAGGTATGACATAGCTTATTGTAACATAACACAAGCATGCATCATTTGCTTTGAAATTAGATTTCACTGTCAATTAACTACATTGTTATTTCCTTCAAGTTGAGGCAAAAGGAAACAGATTTTCCTGAATTATTATTTTTTTCTCAATTATTTTTAAACACAGAGGGTATCACCTCTTTCTTTCAAGCTGGTCATCAGAGCCATGCCTACCCTTCCAGGCAGCTCAGTTGCACATCACATCAACTTCACACAATCACCAGTATCCTTCCAAGGAATACTCATATATTCTCTACTTGCTCCATGACACGTGGTATTTAACTATTATTCAAATTCCCCACCTTTAATTGTGCTGCACTAATTATATTTGATGAACCGGTAGGTACAGATTCATAAAAATTCAGGAAATCCTCAGAGCAGCCACATGAGAGGAGCATAGAGAATATTCAGCCATTACAAAATTAGTTTAGTATTTCATATGCCTTTTAAATAATCTGTTATTTCACTTCCAGTCCTGGGCTTCTTTCTTGACAGCAATTCCTCTTTCCAGGGGCTAAATATAATTCACGTTTGAAATAGAATCTCAGCTGAATTGGCTCAAAAAAAAACCTACTCAAAATGGAATTAAGAGAGAAAATAGCTGATTTTTGAAGCACAGAATTACACAAAGGGACGTCAGCACTTTCCTGTTGAACAACTGAAGTCCTGGAAAACCCAGGGAGTAGCTTACAAGCATTCTTGCTGGCATTGTCCATGGCAGTCATCCTGGCGCTCTGCTCGCTGGTGGTGGATTCTTTCAGGGAGTAGTACAGAATGTTTGCTAGTGTGAACTCCTGGTAGTTTCTCAGCACATCGGCATCAATATCATCATAGATACTTAGGCTTTCTGCAAAACATGAAAGAGCAGACTTAGAGACACCCAAGATTTACTACTTCCAGCAAAATACAGTGACATGGAGAAGACTACTTGGCTGGGCTGTTTCAATACTTAAGGCAGCACAGAGGGATTTTCTTCATATATTATGTGTACCTTCAGAATCTCTCTGCTAGTAATAATTTTGTTATGTATTTTATGTGTTTTAATTCAATTTAACATTAGGAAAGTCAAGTTCTGACCAAAACAAAATACATTATTGCCATATTAAGTTTAATCTCCCCATACAATGCTGCAGAAACATTCTGGGGTATTTTTAGCCAGCAGTGCAAAGTCACTCAGTACTCAGGTTGGTCATGCTGGAAGTAATGAACTGACAGAGTTTACATATGCACAGTTCTTGCTTGAGACAGAATCTCAAACCAGAATTAGTACCACCTTTCCTTTTAACCTCCTTGCCCCACAGAACCTTTGTAAGTTAGCCTTGAACTGATCTTGGCCAAGATAAAACCATCTGTTAAACTTATGATACAAGCACCATAATAAGATGTTTTAATACCATATTCCCATTTTCAGAGTACTTTTCCTATGATTTAGCACTGCATATAACTGGTGGTTTCTAGTTCCCTACTTACCAGAGCCAGCCACAGTTTCAAAGGAGAAGATCGGCTTTTCATCGGTCTTGTAAGAGATGACAGACCTGTACAAAAAGAGCAAAATAGGCTCTTCAGTTCAACTAACTCTAAACTGAATGGTTAAAATCAAATTAGAATACACAACTTCTGGCTTTCTAATGCCACAAAGTTTTGTGATAACCCTGATGAAAAGATCTCAGATACCACATGGACACACCGATGTGCTGACTGTAAATAGAACAGCTTTCACTATACACAAGTCAAAAGGGCGTTCCAACCACAGCCACTAGAAACAACAACCCAGAAGTTCCTCACACACAACAAGATCAAGAAGTAAAGTGAACATGCCAAATCACAGTCAGTTTTCATATAACTTCATCTGGCCAATATACTCTTTGAAGCATTCTACCAAATATTTTTCTACTGAAGTTTCAGTTCAACCTTACCTGAAACGATTGTAGATGACAGAACCTTCATCAAATTCATAGCCAGAGTTTAACAGCTCTAAAGCAATGACTGAAGCATCTCCAAAGCTCGGAGGTCTCCGTCCTACCTCTTTGAATGTCAGCAGGAAATAGTTGCCATGTGTCCTGCAGCAACAACAAACCTGTGTTAGAACCAAGTGGATGCTCCACAGTACAAGGAGGCAGCAAGACTGACTTACTAGGAATAACTGTCTGTAACTTAGGAGCATTCAGAACTAAAAGTTTTATTGAATTAAGGTCTGAAAGAAACTTTGCCTTTAGTTAAATTACAATAGCTTCAAAAGTTGCCAGCTTTCAGACTTTTATTTCAAGAATATAATAGTGCTGTGCAGCAGTTTCCCAAATTGTGAGATGATCAAAACCACTTTTAGGGTATTTGCAGATTTTTTTTTTTTTACAGAAACTTGAATTTAGCACAGTTCCCTTATACGGAATTTCCTGCCAGTGGCACACAATCTTCTAAATGGCCTTGAAACTTCTGCCACAGACAAACAAATAAAACTCCAAACAAAACTCTTTTGTGGTGTGAGTTCTGGGCCCCATCCTTTTTACCTTTGAAGCAGGCCTCTGATCTTGTCACCCACTCCAACCACCATAACCTCTTTCCCTGCATTTGAGAGGTTAGTAATCTCATTCTTCAAGGTTTTAGCAATGGACGTATGGATAGCACCACACAGGCCTCGGTCAGAGGACACACCAATAAGGAGGTGTTTCTTCTTGTCCTCAGGTGCCTTTATTTCTGCTTTCTCATAGAGAGCTGGGAAAAAAAAAAAGATGATTAAGTTTCTCAAGGGTGCCAAAAAAAGCAAGTAAGTAATAAAAAATACCCTGAATTATTCTAACTAAAAACAATTCCAAAGGGCCTTCAGACCTCAGCCAGATTAATTTTATCTCCCTCACGATTGTTCCAAGTTTGCACATGGTCAGACCAGATGTGAGCGAGAAACAGTTCAAAGCCAGACACAGCTCTGATCAGATGTCACTCAGTGAAGTTCACTGTGCAAATTCTTTTGGAAATAGACTACTGGAAGGTTAAAAAGCCTCAGCATTTTATCACCACTGTGAAAACCTCCTCTTCTGCTCCCACATGACAAAGTGCAAGAACGTTCTCTCACACAGAGCCCCTATTCCATAGACCCTCGCAGGCTTCAGTTCCCTCTCAGCTCTTGCGTATTTGGCTGCAGAAACCATCTTCATGGACTTGGTGATCTTCTGGATGTTCTTGATGGACTTCAAACGCCTGGTGACTGCAAGGTTAAGAGTTGAAGGTCACAGACTGTACTGGGCATAATGACTCAAACCCAAACAACAAAATGCCAGCAAGAGCCATCCAAAACTATTTTGCCATGTTCCTCAAAGAAGAAAAATAAATAGTGCACAAATAAACCTCAAAAAAGACCTCAGTATTTACTCTAAGAAAGCAGTAAAAATGTGGCTAACACAAATTCATCTTTACAACAGAGATGTTACTTCCTTCAGACATAGCATTCATTTAATATTTATCCCAACATGGAGTCTATTTACAATTCTCTTTGCTTCCACAACCACCTGTTTCACAAATATATCATTTGAGGTATAATATAATCTTTCACAGATGACAAGCAGAGGAAACAAACAAAAAAAGTCTCTGTAGTGTGAAGACAGAATAAATTTCCTCCTCTGTTTAGACTGTGGTAAAATGACATTTATAAAAACACTAATGAAAAAAGAAACCAGAACAGGTATCCCACAGACAACCACAACTCCAAGGCAATATCCTTATATAAGAACTACGAGGAATGGTTTAAGAAAGTATTACCAAACTAGACCCATTCAGCCAACCCTTTCTCCCCCCAAATGCTGCATAAAAGCACAAGGAAATAAACATAAGAGAAACTAAATTAATTCTTAGAGATAAACAAAAATCTGTTTCAGCACATATGATACAGTTATTTTTAAAATAACTGAAATGACATTAGATTAGTGCCAAAACCCCTTCAAGCGATTCTGTTTCTGAAGGACAGTTGTTTAATGTAATTAGGACTGCAGGCCTATATATCATTGTTATGTATCACAACCATTTTACCCAACAGAGGTTAAGCAGAATTACGTTTTAACATATGGTTGTCCTGCAATGTTTTTCCTCTCTTAAAAGCAAACAAAATCTTTACTTACTGTCTTTTAGCGTTGCCATATTCCTGACTTGGCCCCTGAAAAGGAATGCAGGATAAATTAGGATAATTCACTAGCTCTCCAGCAAACTAACACCTGCCAAGGGCAAGTCCCCTTCAGAACAATGAAAATTCAAGATTTGCTGTTTCTTAAAAAACATCTGTGGTGGAGACAAGCCACTCTGACCTGTGGCTTGTATGCACACCTTCATCCTTCCCTCATTTATACAATTTCACAGAATCAATTAGGTTGGAAAAGACCTCTGAGATCATCAAGTCCAACCTATGACCGAACACCACTTTATCAACTAAACCACGGCACTGAGTGCCACATCCAGTCTTTCTTTAGACACCTCCAGGTGATGTGATACCTTGATGATTTCTTGCCTTTTTTTTTACCCGTTATACCTTTTTACAGCTTCTGTATTCTTAGTGCTTTTTGCCTACATACTTGGACTTGTTTGTTCAGCCAGGAGACGAAACATCTTAGAAGCTTCGTAGGTAGGGATCAGTGTGCCCCAGACCCCAAGGTCCTCTCCAGAACACATTCTGTAAACCAAGATAGAACCATCCAGAGGAAGGTTCCTTGGGGAGGGGGGGCTCATTCAAGCCTCTCATTGGGGAATTTTTGATAGATATGCTAATCAGTAAGACCTATAATGACATACCAGGATCTTTTGAAGGTGTGCATTGAGGTGCATTTGACCTGGACATAGTGCACCTATGGATCCTTAAAATAAATACCAAGGTAAAATACCTTTTTCCCTTCTAACCGTGTTTGACTCTTGATTTTAAGACCAGGAAAAGGCATCACAGGGATGGTGACTCCACCACCTCCCTGGGCTGCCCATTCCAATGTCTAATCACGCTTTCTGTGAACAAGTTGCTCCTAATGTCCATCCTACACCTGCGTCCTCGTGTCCTGTCGCTGGCTGCCTGGCAGAAGAGGCCAACTCCCACCTGACTGCACTCTCCTGTCACGGAGTTGTGAAGTGATATGGTTACCCCCGAGCCTCCTTTTCTCCAGGCTGAGCTTCCCCAGCTCCCTCAGCCACTCTTCAGAGGACTTGGGCTTCAGACCCTTCCCCAGTTCCACTGCCCTTCTCCCGACTCGCTCCACCACCCCAATGTCCTTCCCGAACTGAGGGGCCCCGAACGGGCCACAGGACTCGAGGCGGCGCCTCAGCACTGCCGAGTAAAGTGGGAGATTTAATGCATTATCCACCACCTCGGGCAATGGCACGAAGCAAACGAGGGCATTAGAAGGGCAAGTTAGAAATAAAAAAAATAATTTTAAACAAAGCTGCATATAATGCAATAATAAAATGAAGCAAAGAAGGCCGCACTAATTCCCGTCCAGAGCAGGGTCTCCTACAAACCTGTCCTTTAACCCTTGCCTGTCCCATTCACCCACCCCGGCCGAGCGCTCCCTCTCACGGCGGACGAACCCTCCATCCCTGCGGGTTCCCGCTGCCCTCATCTCCCGGTGCCCGCTCCGCCACCACCCCTCAGAGCCCACAGCCCTTCACGGGCCGCCCAGGGCCACGACCCCGCCGCCCCCAGGCACCGCACGGCCGAAGGAAACCATTCCCCCCTCACCCCGCAGAGCCGCCCCGGCCATCGGGACGCGTTCCCCCGTCCCCACAGCGCCCGTCCCAGCCCGTGCGGGTACCATTGCGGCTGGACCAGCGCGACCGCGGCGCCCCGGGCGAACATGGCGGCGCCTCCACCACAGCCCCGCTGAAGGTCAGCGCGCCCGCACCGCGCCTGCGCCGCCCCGCCGGGATCCGCTTCCAGGGCGCCGCCGCCATTTCCGGAGGGGGCGGGAGCGGGCCCGGGGCCTCGTCGGGAGCGGGGTTGGGACGGGACCGCCGTCATGGGGAAGTCGGATTTCCTCAGCCCCAAGGCGATCGCCAACCGCATCAAGTCCAAGGGGCTGCAGAAGCTGCGCTGGTACTGCCAGATGTGCCAGAAGCAGTGCCGCGATGAGGTAACTGGGGGTGCTCGGTGTGGGGGTCCCCGGTGTTTCGGGCGGCTCCGATCTCCGTCTGAGGACCCCCAGTCCAGCCGAGGGGGGCGGTTTTCCTGGGGTCAGGTTCCCTTGGTTGGGGTCAGCTCTTGTGGCAGCTCCGATCTCATGGAATCACAGGATGGTTTGGGTTGGGAGGACCTTATAGATCATCCACTTCCAACGCCCTGCCACGGGCAGGGACCCCTTCCACTGTCCCAGGTTGCTCCAAGCCCCATGCAACCTGGCCTTGGACACTTCCAGGGATCCAGGGGCGGCCACAGCTTCTCTGGGCAACCTGTGCCTGGAGCTCACCACCCTCACGGGGAAGAATTGCTTCCCAATATCTAATCTAACCCTACTCTCTGTCGTTTTAAAGCCATTGTCCCTTGTCCTGTCAATCTCCCTTGTAAGTGTCCCCAGCTCTGGGGGCTGCGATCGCCATTGTAGGAGTTCCTGATCCTCCTGTGGGGGCTGCAGTTCCCTCAGGGAATATGGGGTCTGATATCCTTTGCGTGGTTCCCCAGTCGCCTTGTGGGGGGTTCAGGGCTGGCTCAGGTTCTCTTTGGGAACATCACCAGTCGCCTTGTGGGGGCTCTGATCCCATCTGTGGGGTGTGATCCTTCTAGGAAGCACTCTGGCCTCCCCTTCCAGGAGTGTGGGGAGCCCCGATGCTCTTTAGGGGAGCCCTGATGTTGTTTAGGGGCTGTTTGCAGTCCCTCTCGTATGGATCATGGTCCCCTTAGGGGCAGGTTGGTGGGACATGGAGAGTTCCCAGTTGCTGTGAGTGGCGTGATCCAACTGGGATTTCCAGTCCCCCATGGGAGAAATCCTCATCCACTTTGGAGAAAGTGTGTTGGCCCTGATCCATCTTTGAGGATGTTATTTTAGTTTTCCATTCTCCATGAATAGCCTCTTTGATGTGCCTTAGGGAAGGAGAGCATCCTGTGGATGTTTATTCTTATCATTCTTCAGCTGTGCCCCTCTCCCTTTTATCCAAGAATGGCAAATCCTATTCTCTTCCCAGTGACTACAAGCAAAAAAATGTCACTGATTTACAACTACATCTTTTTGTAAGCAGTGGAGAGGTCTCCCATGGAATTAAATTTACTCTAGATTTAGTCATACTGTGCTGAATGACCAATATATTAAGAAAAAAGATAAGGGATGTAGCCAAATGTCTGATGTCATTCCACAGGGAATGAAGAGGCCTGGTGGAATGTCCTTCATAACCCTGCTTGTATTGTCTGGAGATTCTAGGCCTTGGAGGAGTTTTGATTTTGGCTTGCCTGGTCGGGAGCAACCACCCCATACCAGGCTGAGGCTGAGTTAAGGTGTTTTCTGTGAAGCATCCAAGAAATTTCACTCATAAACCGTTATTTTTAATACTCTCTTCAGCTGTGAGTGTTGCAAATTGAGACAAAGGCAAGCAAAGTATTTATTTTCGCTTTATAGAATGGCTTCAAGTGTCACTGCATGTCTGAGTCCCACCAGAGGCAGTTGCTGCTGGCTTCTGAAAATCCTCAGCAATTCATGGATTACTTCTCTGAGTAAGTTTTCTGTGATTTTAGTCAAATTTGACAGTTTTATCTTGTGTCTTAATCCTGTTTAAAGTTGCTCTGTGTTACAAATACATCACCTTTTTGCCCCAGCTGCAACACACACACGAGCTCAAAGAGCTATAACAGAGAGAGAACGAGTCAGGGGAGGGACTGACATCCCCCAGCTTCTCTCAGGCCTTTGTCCAGCTGACCTACATGACAGCTGGGATGATTGGAGCTGTCCTCAGCATGAGTCTGAAGTGAGGCTTTATGCTCCAGCCCTGGAATTAGCAGGGAAATGAGTGATCCATCTGCTCCATCCACCCCCTCTGCCCTCTGTCCTGCCCTGTGCTCTGTGTCAGTCAGCCTGGGAAGACACCTGGTAACGAAACACCAGCAATTAGTGGGAAGTGTTGAGATTCCTTTGCTCCATTCTATCCCTTTGAGAGGCTCTTACTCTTTTGGAGATTCAAGGTGTGTGCATGTATTGTATTGTGTTTCATTCTCCATTTAATCCTGCCCTGAAAAAGGGAAACGTGTCTGAGTATCATCATGCTCAGCTCAAAAGAATAATCAGGTTTATACTGCAGATGTTTGGTTGTTAATGACAACAGAGAATTGCTTCCTAGTTGTTAAAGTTTTACTAAAATTTTTTTTTTTTCCCTAAGGGAATTCCGAAATGATTTCCTAGAATTGCTCAGGAGGCGATTTGGTAAATATTTTGCTGTTTGTTTGTTTGCTGGTTTTTTTTAGTGTATTTTGTTGGTTCAGTGCGAAACACATAATAATAATAATAGTAGTAGTAATAATAATAATAATTCTTCTGTATTTTAGGAACAAAGAGAGTCCACAATAATATAGTGTACAATGAATACATCAGCCATCGAGAGCACATCCACATGAATGCCACACAATGGGAGACACTGACTGATTTTACAAAATGGCTGGGGAGGGAAGGTGAGTGTGCCTGCTCAGGACTGGGAAATCTTAAAATTATTGGGTAATTGAATTCCTGATAATTGATCAGTAGATAGTTGTGTTAGTTCTTTCTCTTTCTTCCTCTCCCCTCCTGCATACACGTGAAAAGATTTCCAACCATATTTCTGTGCTAACCATTAGGAGTTTGCTTATGAAAAATGTCAGAAGTCTGGGATAAGTACATCAGTTGTGAGCCTTTCCTTGTTTCATCTGCTGGTCTGTATTTACTGGATGCATTACTAAATTCTAAATCAACTTCCAACAGTTGTCATTTAAAAGTTAAAAGCTAGGACATCCCTTAAGACTACAGAATATATCCACATTTGAAGTGACAAGAAGAAAGCAGTCATTTTCATTCCTGGCCTAGTGGAAGGGTTAAAGCTAGAGATCTGCAGTTCTGTGTTCAGTGGGAGGAAGAGAGATTAAATGGCAGTGTGGTGTGACAGAAAGTTTACTTTGGCTCTGGGTGCCCGTGTTCTGCAGGATACATCCACCAGTCACAGAGTGTTTGGAAAGTCACTCTAGGCAGAGTCAGTAACAATAGCACAGCACTGGAATATTTCCTTTAGTATGATGCTTTGAGTGTGTATCATTTATACATGTTATATTTTTGTCTTCTTCCTTGTTAATACAGCGGGAAGGAAACATTTTCTTCAATAAGGAAAGTATTGTAAAACACTTCATGCACTTTGTGACATACGCTGGCCTATGTCTAAATAGATCTGGCTAGCTGAGGGCAGAAACACACAGTACAGATAATTCAAAGTCAGTTTTAGCAGCCCAGTGAGGGTTGTGTTGTCTCTGGTAAAGTATCTGCATTGCTACAGTGAACATGGACTAAAACTGATCTTGATATTGTTAGTATTAATCTTACTTTGTCTTGCCTTGACTTGTTAGGTCTTTGCAAGGTTGATGAGACTCCAAAAGGCTGGTACATTCAGTACATCGACAGGGACCCAGAGACCATTCGCAGGCAGCAAGAACAAGAGAGGAAGAAGAAACAGGACCTTGATGATGAAGAAAAAACTGCTAAATTTATTGAACAACAAGTTAGAAGAGGTTTGGAGGGGAAAGAACTGGTGAGGAAAATTGCACTGTGTGTGAACCTTCAGCTCAAAACTCCTCGTGGTTAAGTCAATGAGGAGTCTGATGCTGCTGAAATTCTTGCACTGGTATTTCCTTTGCTTCCTGACTTGGGAGTTACGTTGTACCCAGCTTGCATTAGTACTAAGGAAGTTATAATTACTGCTCTTCAAGTTATTAGTGGTTTAAAAATCACTCTTGAATTTAGGAAGGGAGAGTAAACAATCCAGTAACCAGCATCACGTGTCTTCATTTATGGTATTTCACAACTTCTCGGGCTGCAGATAACATGTACCTTGTAAACTGAGGAGGCTGAGATAAATAATCAGGGGGATCTGGCATAATCAAATAATAGTGAAAAGTTCTATTTTGGTGGTGCTGGCATGGTTATTTGGAATCTGTTTATTTGGCATCATTCCGTGACCCCCACACATGTTGTTGCCTGGGGCTGGAATCTCCCATTTGATCCTGGGTATTGATAGGTACATTTAAATGCTGTTGTAAACAATTACCTGCTTCTTAATTTAAAACTAATTGAAATTTAAATGGTCTCAGCCTTCGGTGCTAAAAAATTGGAAAGACACCAGAATTTCCTTCTTTGAGTTATCAGTCTGTCCAGAAACCAGTCTGATCATGCTGGTTCAGGTAGAGGAAACTGCTGCAGCAAGGTAACTTGCCTTTTATGCTGGAACTGAGCAAGTTTAAGCAGCATCTCTCTACAGAGTCTTAGTTGGAGAATTTTGCAGAGGAGCCTGTAATGCAATGATGTTTTCAATTTTAATCTTTTACGAATCAAGGCAGGTTGAATGTTGCAGTTACTGGTAATAATCTCACAGTAATCTGTAAGACTGAGCTAATCAATGATCACCAAGAAATGATCTCTTGACTCAGTTTTCTGTTTTATTCTTTAAATGTGCTTTGTTTTTTTTTGGCAGGAAATGCCAGTCTATACTGAACTGAACAGAGAAAACGAGGAGGAAAAAGGTAACCAGATTTTGATGGATGTAATCTTTTAGAACCTACTGGAGCTGATTTTGTGATTCAAATGAAGTAAGCATTGAAAACTGCTTGGTACTTCATAAAGTGCCTTGAGATCAGTTATAAAGAGCACTGGAATATGGAAATGCAGAGTATTCTGTATTACAAAGTTTAATTTATTTTAAAAGCTACACCAAAATATAGAATAGTAAATATTTTCAAATTTATTATTTTTTGTATTTGCAGATTTTAAAAATTGTTAACATCTTTCAGTGCAGTTATTTTTAAAGATAGAAATAGAGTAATGTGTCTTTATTTTTTAGTTACATTTAATTTAAACAAAGGAGCAAGTACTTCAGTCGCAGCATCTTCTAAAACAAGGTGAGAAAAGAATTTAAGGCCAACCCCTTACTGTTACAGAGCACTTCCATGACAATGATATTTGTATGGGCAGGAAGATATGTTTTGTTCTGAAATATTTGGAGTCTAATCTCTCATCCTCTCCTGTTACTCAGAAGGGGCTACTAGGTGACTTCATGGTTCATTTTGTGTTTAAAATGGATTAGTGGGTATATCTTAAATGCGAGCTGTGAGGAGCCTTCTTGAATTCACTGTGCTTCATGGCAGATGCCCATAAAGTTACAGGTTCCTCCATGGAGGGCGGGAAAGGGATCCAGCCAAAGCATTTGAAGTGATGCCATCTAGTCCCAGCTGCCTTCTGTGAATGGATATTTGTGACTTGTTAATTTTGGTTCCTAAAAGGTTTGATTGCCTTGTCTAATTGGAGACAATACTTTCTCTGGTCATCATTAAAGCAGCTAAACCTACCTGAAATAAATCTTCCTAGAGCTCTGGAATTTAATTGTCACTGTGTAACCATAAGCAATGCAGGACAAAAGGGATCAATAATGCAAATCATACTGACTTACAGCAGTCTGTGGAGCTGTTTGATGAGCAGTACATCTTCTCATGTGAGGCAATATTGTAATTAAATGTATTGCAGGTAAAAAGAAAGCTTTCCCCTCATCACACTCAGCTCTTAGACAAGATATCTGATGGGATATATGCCAGGCAGAAAATGAGACAGTAAAGCAGTTCTTTGCAATAATAGATATGAATTTCAGGCTTTGAGGAAAACTTGTCAATTATCTCTAAGCATCAAGTTGTGCTTAAGATGAATCTGAAACTTAATTCAGACTCTCACTTGAATAGTTTTAGTGAGGAATACTTCAGGTCCTTGCTAAAATTTGGCCAAATGTGAAATTATATATCAAGTAGTCTAATTCCTTCATAGCATATGAGAAATACTTATCTGTAAACTTTGAAATGGTAGTGTAGTAACTTCACAGCTAGATATGTTCATCTTCTTAAATATAGGCACTGCAGTTGTTATGTTTTAATTGTATGTTACCTTTTATGAGATGTTATTTTAACTACTTGCTCTTTGATATGTGAATTAATGTGCTAATTCTTCTAAAACTCTGCTGTGATTATTCAGACTTCCTCTGAAATACAGTTTTTCTCTCACAGTTGCTTCTATTGCAATTTCTGTATCTTCATTCCCATGGGGTATCTTCCCTGTGGGAGTATATCCAACATCCTCACCCCAGACAGAACATGCAATTTGTCCTAAGGCCATATAATAATTGCATCAGTGTTCACCTCAGAGCAGCTGCCTTCATCTTTTGGGTTGAAACAATACCTACATTTTTTTATTGTGTTCAAATGTCTGTTATAAAAATGGCTGAACTGAAGCTGCCCGTGGGCAGTTCTCACTTTACCTAGATGTTCCCTCATCCCTGAGTTGCAACTTTTTGTGCTGATTTCTCTTTTCTTTCGCAATTTTTAGGCTATTTGCCTATTTTGGTTATGGGTTGTGAAGGTGGCATTTGTTTGCTGAGTGTGGAGCTCTTTTCTACAGATTCCCAGGTGTTTCCTCCCATTGCCAGATAGGCTCAATATCTCTGTCTGGAAAGAATTCTAGATATCTGCCATGTCTGGGAGTTCCTGTCCGGATGGCTTCTCTAAAATTTGTCCTTTCAAATTTGAAAATGTTATTTGCAGACCAGCCTTTCTCTTCTTCATTGAACTCAAGTCCTTGATCAACTCTTTGCTTGTGCAGTGGTGAACTGGTTCTTAGGTTGTGTCCATTCTGCTGGACTGCCAGCAGTGACCCTTAGTGGACATGGAGTTTGCACCCCAAGAAGATCAGTTCTAGAGGAGGAGGTGTGCAGGGTCTGGAAGGGGACTGGGACAACTGAAATTAAGCAGAGCAACAGGCCTTTTTGCACAGCCAGTTCATCAAATACGTCTTGGTAGAGGAAAAAAATGTAAGATCTGCTGTGAAAATACCACCTTACTCTTCCAGCAGTGTCCTTGGACAGAATGCACTGAAGATGGTGGAGGGAGCAGTTAAAAGAAAAGAAGCAGCTCATAGCTCTGGTCAGCCCAAAGAGAAGAAGAAGAAATCTGCATTGGATGAGATCATGGAGGTAATAATCAGGCAGGATCTGTTTCTGTGTGCCCCTGTACCTGTGACAATGTCCACTTCACCAGGGCGTGCCTTTGAAGTGACCTCAGACCTTCGGTTCATACAGAATTCCAACTTTCACATCTTACCAGGCAAAATAATTTCATTTCCCCATAAAATTGGTTTCATTTCCTCATAAAACTGGCTGCTCAACTCTGCCTGTTCCCCAGATGACTGAGGTGTTGGAAGTAAAGGAATACAGATTTTGCAAGAGAAGAAAATACCTAGAAACACTTGCCAAAAAAAATGCAAATCACCATCATTTTATCATGAGTTCCTGGATTCATCAAATTGATTTTTATGAGGCAAGACCATACTGACTTACCCTTGTTTAGGGTTTTGGGATTTTTTTGTTCCCCATATGACATGGGGCTGGAGAATTGGTTCAGCTTTTCAAAGGCTTGGGAAAGCTTCAGTGGAAGGAGGAAGTAAATGGTGATTATTTGTTGTTCTGTAGCTTGAAGAGGAGAAGAAAAGAACATCTCGAAGAGACTACTGGTTACAGCCTGTAAGTGACTTGAAAGTAATTATTGTTATTACTATTACTATTATACCAAATATAGCAAATCCTGCCTTTCTAAAGCCACTATTGATTGGTGTAAAGATCCAAAAGCAGATTCCAAACTAAATTCACATTTATTTTCCTTTTCCTGCTCTTGACTCGTTGAGGGCTGTCACATTAGATCGTGAATTCAAGTGTAACTGTATTTGTCAAAGAAACCCCAGAAAGTCTTGAGAGATGCTACTTTGAGCCAATAATTTGACAATATACACAAATTCCTGAAAGCCACATCTTTACTATTGTTGCTTCCTGCACTATTCAGCACTAATAGTGCTGTACTATTAATTTAGATTGTAGAGTTGTTTGCACATTTTGGGCCTTTATTTTAGTTTTTCTCTCCTTTCAAATCTCCCAGGAAATCATTGTAAAAATTGTAACCAAAAAGCTTGGAGAGAAGTACCACAAGAAGAAGGCAGTTGTTAAGGTAAGGTGGGCCATGGGGGACATGTGGCATTGGTTTGGCTTTTCTGGAATGAGGTGACTTACAAAGATTTGTTTCATTGTGCAGGTTGTTCTGCCTTAAGGCAACACTGTTGGGGGCTGAAATGTCACCTCACCTATATTGGGACCTATTCTGGGCAGGGAGTGAACCTCTGAGTTGGTTTAATGTCATTTTTTCAGTGATCCTTTCTTAAGCATGCTTTTGTCCTGTGTAGTTTGTCCCTATTTACACATCCATCTTGGAGAACAGTCACTGTGTCCATGGGATGGGACCAAGAAGAGTGCAGTTGGATTTTAATCTGAGACTAGTCAATTCTGCTCTGATATTTAAGCTGCAGGATCTCATTTGCACACAGAATCTCCAGGCTGGACCCCTTGCCTTTTTGCTGCTTTTGAAAATGTAAAATTGCAGAGTCACAATGCCAAAGTTTGTTAACTTTGAAATGTAAATTTAGAGAAAAATGTTTGGTTTTTCTGATCAGCCTCTGCCTTTCACAACAGGAAGTGATTGACAAATACACAGCAGTTGTGAAGGTGATTGACTCTGGGGACAAACTGAAGCTTGATCAGACACATCTAGAAACTGTGATACCAGCACCAGGTACAGCTCTTTTCTTCTGTTTTCAGCTTCTGCCACTGCAAAACTTACATTTCAGTTCTTGTAAACTATAATTCATCCATTTGAGGGTACCATAACCTCTCCTGAGAAGACAGGCTGAGAGAGTTGGGGTTGTTCAGCCTGGAAAGGGGAAGGTGCTCTGAAGACCTTAGAGCACCTTCAAATACTTAAAGGGGGTTTATAGGAAAGGTGATAGGACAAACTTTTTAGCAGAAGTTTGGAACCCTGTTGTGTAACTCTTTTCCTATTTTTATTTCAGGCAAGAAAGTGGTGGTGTTAAACGGTGGGTACAGGGGAAATGAAGGCATCTTGGAATCCATCAATGAGAAGAGGTTCTCAGTGACAATAACCATCGACTCTGTAAGTATCAAACACTGCAAGGTCTTGTTTGCAGAGAGCTTTCCATCTGCACATGGAGAGCTTTCACAAAGAACCATGTTATCCTTAATCCTTTTTGTGGATTTGTGGTATGCAAAATTCTGTGGACAGCCCCCACCTATTCCCAAGCAGTAGGAAACACATATTCCCCATCACAGACTATTTCTCCACTGTTTGCCTTCAAAAAGATGCCAGGGTGCTGAATTAAGCAAGTTTTGAACTTGAAAGAGACTTGGAAAATATTTCGTGTGTTTTATTTTGAACATGGCTATTGCGGTGCTGTTTTGTGGGAAGGTAAAAAATACAAAATCTGCAAGGATATGAATTTTCTCCTGCCTTTTCCAGACTGAATGTGGGGCTTTATGTGCTTATTTGTTGTCTTGTTTATGGTTAACAGTTATGGTTAACAATCAGTCCATGCCACCATGTCTGTGTGGCTCTTTCCTTGTTCTCCTCTGCAAAACCGATCTTTAAACTCATTGATAAAGCACAGAGGATATTGGCTCAAAGTCAAACTTCTTAAACACAGCTTGCAAGAGGGAGACCCTCTTAGATCCCATTCAAAGAAGGGCTACAGAAACCCAGCCCAGACTGGATTCTGGAGAATTTGGGAAGAGACTCTGCAGATGCCCTGATGACAGGAGGAACTTTGGTGCTAAAAGTATCCTGAAAGTGAAAGGATTTCTGAGACAGTGTTGAGGCCCTGTCACATTCTCTGATCAGGTTGTAAATAATGAAACAGGAAACATTGTGCCGTGAATAGATCCTCTTTATCTCTCCTACTAATAAACTCCCTGTTGGTAATTGAAGAAACAAACAATTTTATGTTGTGATCGTAGTTTTTTTCTCTGTTATTTTCCAGGGACCTTTAAAAGGGCGCAGAGTCGAAGATATCCAGTATGAAGATGTTTCCAAACTCGCCTGAGGTGCTAAATCATGGATCAGAGAAGATTTTGATTCTCAAAACCTTCTTTCTGACATCTTTCAGGCAGACACAAGACTCTACCATGTCAGGGTTTTAATTGTATATGTATGTATTTATAATGTATATGGACATTAACAACAGCAAACTTGATTTATTTAAAGATAGATATCGATTTGTTACATAAAATGTTTATGGAAATATTGTCAGTGGAAATTTTTCATCTGATTTTATATCAAAGTTACAATGTTTGCTTCAATTTCATTTTGTAAAATGTAGCAGAGAGCTGCAAACTGAAGTATGTGGGCAAGTCCTGAAGAGAGAATTACCTGCAGGTAGGCAGTGTGTGTTGGGAGCCAGTGGAGTTTCAACAACACACTGCTCAATCCACAGCCAAAATGGAGTTCTGGCTGCAGGAACAAGGGAAGGGATTAAGGGAATAGCAGGAGGATACCAGTGCTGCAAAGGGATTATTTTTGAATGCTGTAAGAATGGTCTGGTTTATTAAGTGCAGTCACCAGCTGGTTTTTGATCAGCACGTTGGTGGCAGTAGAATGCAAGTCATTGCTCTTCCAGCAGGTTTGTCAGGGCTCCTGATAATACTGATAGGCAATTTATCTTCATATGGACTCCATATTGAGCTGCTCCATGGATGTCACCTGTGGAGTGTCTTGGGATGCCAGCTGAAGTGTGTGCAGATATGAGCTGGGGGTTGCTCTTCCGGTTTTTCAAAGCTTTTCCTTTCTTCCATTGTTGCTCTGCTACATGAGTAGTGTTACTCATGCTAAATGATATAGCATTACTTGTTTCATTTTTTTAGAAGCGGCACATTTTGTACAGTGTTTAATTTCTAAGGCGCTTCAGGAATAAACAAACCTTTCTTAGGCTGGTGTGTTTCTTACCAATCTTTCCAACGTGTGAGGCAGCTGTTGATTTAAATCCAAAGAGCACAGTGAAGTGCTGGGTTGGTGAACCACATTATTTGGGTAAAAAAATATGCAGGTTGTCCTGGGCAAAATAAAACCTATCACCTGAAGGTTGTGTGTCGTGAACCTTTTCCCTTTCTTTGCCTTGAAAGGTCTTGTTGATTCATGATTTCCAGGGGAAACCTGCACAAAACTGGAAGCCTGCAGAGATTTAATGAAACAGCTGCTGTCTGAGGTAGCCTGGAACAACTTCACACAGGACATCAGCTGTCTTTTCAAACATAAAGAGTGGAGAGTTATGAGAACTGGGGGCAGAAAACACACTTGTCTGTAAATTCTGTGCAACCTGGGCTGTGTAAACAGCTCTGCCCTTTCTCAGAGAACAGGTACTGAGGGAGAGGAGGTTTGTAGGAGGGTAATGAGGGCAAATTACAGAACAGAACAATCTCTGTATCACTGAAAATAATTATGCTTGACAAATTAGAGTGAATATAGTAGACAAGTTAAAAGTTGTTCAGAGAAGACCAGAGAATGGTAACTCACTGCTTGGTTGAACTGGGGAAGTGGCTGCTGCAGGATGTTGTGGAGGGCAGAACTGATGGGTGAGTTCAAAGAAGTAATAAATGATTTGTAGGAAGTTGCTGACACTTTGGAGAGTAACTCTGAGGAGACATTTCAAAACCACATTGATCCTGTCACTCCTGACACAGCTGCAGGAAAGATCCTTGATCAGCTTTTAGTGCATGAGTGAAGGAAACCAAAGTTGAGAAGGGCAAGGAGACTGCTTGAGTTCCTTTCCTAGGACTGCTGTAAAGGATATGGCCAATGGTTTTAATAAGGTGTTCAAAAAGTAGAGTTTTAAATCCAGCTTTTGGTACCCACACAGGTATATTTGTTTCACCACTGATCTCATTCATTGCTGAATGCTCCTGAAAAGTAAGTGATCTTTTGGGAGCTAAGCCCCCTGGAAAGGAAACGTTTAGTACTGATGGTTATTTCTATATAGTCTGTATGTTTCCTGCTTTCCTGGGTTTGTATCTGCATGAAGTCCATTCTGATGATGAAATTTTCACCAAAATTGGGCTGGCTGAGACTCATCTACTTAATTTCCTGGCAATATGGCAGCATCAATTTTATTTCAAGAACCCTCCTCACCACTGGTTAATCCATCTTTAAATACTGGAGACTGCTCATGATACCCATTCCAGACCCATGTTCCTTTTCTGTTAAATCTCCTTTGTTTAATGAACATCCTTTTTTTTGCCCAGTCCAACATTGGATGAACTTACATTTTCCCAGCAGTCTGAAAACACAAAGGTGTAAGTATGAAATACATATTAAATCTGGTCATGTGTGTTAAGCACAGCAGGAGCCACAATGCTGTTACACCTCTACTATGAAATGGGTATTAGAAAACAGTAGAAGTTTTTAATGGAGTTTACAGCCCATTAAATCAGACACAGCAAGAGGAAGACACCTCCTCCAACCCAGCATGTCACTTTATTACAGATTTCATTTCTTAGCAGAAAAGGGAGTTTACATGTCTTTGAAACACTGATAAAACAAGGCAAACAGTGGTTGGGGTTGCCTCCAGTCACCCTGGTGTGACAGGCTGACTGCTGCTCAGAGGACTCGTTTGGGCACGAAGGAGCAGATAGGAATTTTTTGTACTAAACTGGAACATTCAGGGTTTCTTCATGAAGCTGTAGAGGTGGGGGACCAGGTAGTCTCTGTAGTGGCCGTCTATGAAGCCTTTGCCGCTGTTGTGCACAAACCAGCACAGCACATCAGTGCCCAGCACACGGTCTGTCCTGTAGTCCTTCTGCACACCCCTGCAGGGAGAGGACACCCAAAGCAGGGTCACAACATGGCAAGAAGACAAGGAGATACTGGGCATCCTGCTCAATATTGGTGCTGCTCTGCCAAAGCAGGGAGATGTGTCTTCCGCCAGCAGGAAGCAGAAATAACCACAAAACACAATTAATTTTACAGTTCTGTGACCTCAGGGGCCTTTCTGTGGAGGTTCTAGTCACGTTTTGAACCTGACAAAATCAGATGCTGAGCAGCTCTAAGAACAGAGCTGATTTAGAAAGAGAGTAATGAAGCACATGATTCCTACCTGGTAACAGTGAACTTGTTGCCCTTCACTTCCATGATGGCTTGTGGTTTCTCTGGAGCTTGCCCAGGTGTTTGGTGGTGGATTGACACTTCTGGTTCAGATGCAAACTGACCTGATCAGGGAGAGGTTTAAAGCTGTTTGTGTGTCCTGACCTTTGAAGTTCCATGTCAGCTGCTGCCAGGCACTTTTGGAAAATCAGAGTAGCTCCAGCAGGCAAACCAATCCTGCATGGATCATGGGGCACTCTGTCTGTCACTAATTGGGAAAACAACCTCTGCTCCTCAAAAGGAGCCCTGCATGTCCAGGACTCAGGAGGTTGATTTTCCCTATGAACTGAGGCCTTGCTTTTGTATTATACCACTGCCAGAAAGGGCTGTCATTTAGGAAAGAGCTGAATTACAGATGTTTGTGCAGAAATCTTCTCAGAAAGGTTTGAGGGGTTTGTTCTGGTCTTTTTATTTTCAACCTGCACCAGTTTAGCCAGGCGGTGAAAGCCCTGTTTCTGTGCCACCAAGTCTAGTCAGGTCTGTTTTGAAAACACCCTCCCCATCTGGAATAAGGAATAATCTCCTGGTCCCTGATGTTCCACAGTGTCCTTGGGGCTTCCAGGACATTACGGGAGTTTCCCTATTCTCTTTTTCACTTATTTCCACACCTTTTCCATCAGGACATAGTCACCAACAAATTAACAGCATGAAGATATTCCAGGAGATATTTAGGCTGGATATTAGGAAAAGGTTCTTCACCCAGGGGGTGGTTGGACACAGCAACAGGCTCCCCAGGGAAATGGTCACAGCACCAAACCAGAGTTAAGGAGCATTTGGAAAATGCTCCCAGGAACATGGGGAGATTATTGGGAGTGTCCTGTGCAGGAGCTGGACTTGTTGTGGGTCCCTTCCAACTCAGGATATTTTACGGGTTTATGAGTCTATAAAATTCATGCAAAGATCTAGCAAAACCCCTTCCTAGTGCCCCACCATTCCAACTGTGCAGCCCCCAGCCTTTACCTATCAGCCCATGGGCTGCAGGAGAGAACTGGTTTTCAGGAGGAATGTAGATTCCCAGGAAATCAACATTCACCGGGTGTTTCTTCCACACGCGGTGCAGCAAAACCATGAAGGACATCTCCTCCCCCACAGTGATGGTAACATTGCTTTCTTTCTTCACAGATATGAGGAGCCTGGCAGAGAGGGACCAAGGGGCAGGGTCAGTTCACCTGCCCTCACAAAAGCTCTCAGCCCCTTGAGATGCTCTCAGGCATCCAGAACAATCTCATGGGGATGGCAGATATGTCAGAGGATCCATTAAAACCCCTGAGCCTTGAGAGAGGTACCCAGAGGTCTGGCAGGACAGTGCCTAACGAACAGATGCTTCCTCCCCATGTTGAGGCAACCAAATTTCCACTAAAAATTTAAGATCTTTCTACAGTGAATGGAGACTCTGGATGTGGTCCTGCTGCCTAAACAGTGCTGTAGTGTCCAGCATGGCTGATAGCTGTTAATCTGCAGGGGAAGCTCTCCTGGATGATGTGAATCACGGCATGGCAGGAACCCTCAGAGTATCTCAAACAGCATTAGGTGGGAACAGGCAAAAAAATTATCAACTCACTGTTTCCGAATGATGTGCCCTGTGTCAGCCCAGGTCAGTGTGATGGCATACGAACCATCTTTCAGTGTTATCGTTTCCGTGGTTATCTCTACTTTCAGGCCTTTCTTTTTGAAATAAAACCCAATTTTGCCAAAGTATGTGTTAAGTTTCTTATTCTTTGCTTTCTTGGCCCCGACGAGCTGCCCGTTGACCACAACTCCTGCGAAGAGCAGTGAAGGAAACATTGCCTCAGTCTTGGAGCGCTGCCTGGAGGCTTGGAGTTCTGATCTCAACAGGGAGCACGACATCATCAACAGAAACAGGAACCCTCCTGACCCCCTGTTTTTCTCATTTTTCCAGCCAAGAGAAGAGAATAATTTATTAAATTGCCTCCTGATGCTGCTGTTCAATGCCTTAGCACAATAATCTGGTGGGAATTGCTGTTAGATCTTGCTGGGAGTAGGAGCAAAACCCCTTCAGGTGTAGTGTAAGGGATGCATAGGACAAGATGAAATGGCCTCAGGTTGTGCCATGGGAGGTTTAGATTGGATATTAGAGAAAATTTCTTCACTGAAAGGGTGGTCATTGGAAGAGGCTGCCCAGGGAAATGCTGGAGTCACCATCCCTGATGATGTTCAAAAAACTTGTGCATGTGACACTTGGGGACATGGTTTTGTGGTGGGGTTGGGAGTGCTGGGTTAAAATTTGGACTTGATAATCTTTATGGTCTTTGCCAACCTCAACTGCTCTGTTATTTCATGATCTTGGCTCCTTTCCCAGTGTTTGGCCATCCTCACAGTGAAAGGATTTTTCCCAGCAGCTCTCTCCTACTCTGAGTTTCACCTGTTGCACCTTGTTTCTGTAGGCTCTTATCCCTTAGCTGTGCACCTTGGAGATGTGTGAGGTTTCACCTTCACCTTCTGATTATGTGATTGAGAACAGCAGCAAGATCCACCATGGATCCACCATGGATCCACCATTTCTTTTCTTAAGCTTGACCAAACCCAGATGTTTCAGCCCCTCCCTCTCTGTTCTCTGTTCCAGCCCCAAAATCATCTTGATGGCTACCACTGAATTCAGTCCAGCCCAAACTGGACATGATACTCCAGATGTGGAGGGAAATAACTACTTCCCTCAGCCTGCTGGCCACACTCCTGCCAGCACACAGTCCCCCCTGTAGGCAATTTCCCTCCTCCCTCTGAACACCTTTCAGACCTGAGAGAAGAGATTTGTGCTGTAAAATAAACCGAGTTTTACTCCCTTACCAGTGCCAGGATCAGAAATCAAGTTCAGGATCTTCCCAGGCTCTGAGTTGATATTGAAGCAGATGTTCCTTTGGCTCTTGGGCAGGTGTATGATGAAATGTGGGTCATTGTCCACTGAAAAAGAAAAAAAAAACAAGTGTGAGAGGCAGGTCAGCACTAGAGGGGAGGGTCACAAAGTCTTTTCAAAAAGATTTTGAATCACTTTTTGGGACTCCTCATAGTAGAATGAGGGCTCTTTCCACCCTAAGGTAGCTGAGAAAGTTCTCAGATGCTCCTCACAAAAGCCCCTCTGACACCACCTCCTCATACAGTTCCCTGGTTTAAGGGAAGGATGTGACATTCCTGGCTTGAGGGGAGCAGCCAAATGCAGTGGACCAAACTGATGCCAGGTAAAGACACATCCTGCCCACTAATCCTACTGAGGAATACAATCCAGGACTTGTTCTCACAGTATATTTAACACCCTGGCAGGATTGGGCCCCTCTGAAAGTCATGTGTTCTTTAAAATTTGCCTCAAATGAGACAAAACACCTGCACCCATCACTGAAGGCAGCTGCTTCCAGTCTTGTCTTGCAGTGCAAAACTCTGCCCAGCTCCTGCTGGGTTGGTGGTGGCTGACATTTCCCTGTGCTGAGAAGGAGTTTGAGCGCTCTTTGTGTGATCACTACATAAATACACTAATTGCACACAGAGTTATTGTAGTAACACCGTGTTTATGGGCAGTGATTCTCACAGCTGGCTTGCTCAAATAGGCACTGAACTGTGGCAGAGGCCCAAGAATTAACAGGATCCATCAGTCACAAGTGCACTCAGAGATTTTTATCTACCGCAGAACATTTATCTGCCATTTACTACAGCAGTAACTCTACAAGAGCTTTCATCTGTCATTTACAGTGGAGGTAACTCTGCTACTGCAGAGAAGCTGAAGTTAAGCTCAGCAAAGAGCCCCAGCCTCAGGAAAGCACACAGCAGCTCATGGGGTCACTTAGATACTTCAGATTCTATTAGGATCCAAATAGTTTTATCCTTGTAGCTTACAGCATATTTTTACAGGTTCATCTATTCAAGGCCAAAAATGCTCCATAATTTATAAAGAAAAAGCTTAGGCTGGAAGGGACCTTAAAGACCATATTGATCCAACCCCCCTGCCAGGGGCAGGGACACCTTCCACTAGACCAGGTTGCTCAAATGCCCATCCAGCCAGGCCTGGAACACTTCTAGGGATGGTAGTGAGTCTTTGGGCAAGGAGTCTTGATGTGTCTGGTGTTCCTTTGCAGAGAAATGCTGTAGGTTTTACCTCTGTTGATGCTCAGGGAGGACACAGGTGGGCTCCTATGCTCAGGCATGAAGCTGACTGGCACAGCTGTGACATTGGCCCAGCCTGGGATCCCTCTGTTGTTATTGGGTGCATTTGGAGTTAATCCCAGAGTACCTGTTAGATGACACTCACAGTTAGGGTTCTGTAAGTGCTGACATATCTAATAGTGTAATTTTTAGACTGCTGCAGTAGATCAAAGCCTGATGTTGTTGTACTAATGTAAAGCAGGTGCAACACCATTTACAACAGGTTTGTGTAATGACATAAGGTTGGATTCTCTCCAGTGTCTTCACCAGTAAAATATGACTTGGCAGGGAAGATAGCTCACCATAACTTATTGGTGAAAATATGGAGCCTGGCTTTTTATCTCTCATGCATGAGGGCAGTCCCCACTTTTGCAAAGCCTCCAATGTAAGGGCTGAAATGTTTTGCCAAGTAAAAACCTGAATTTTAAAAATTCAGCTTATGGTAAAAGCTTTGCTGACTTTGGTCCTGAGTTTGAGGTACATGAGAAAAGGCAGGACTCTTCCTGCATGCTCTGGGATGACCCACATGAATAAAGGCTGCAAAGAAGTGCAAGTATTTAATACAACAACTGTGATCATGTTCCTTTGTACTAGAGCTCTCTGTGCCTTTGCCATGATGGAGACAGGAGAAAAGAACTTGTCCTCTCTCTCCCACTCAGTTCATAAAGCAACATGATCTTAAACAATCCATGAAACTTGGTTTGTTTTAATATGCTGGGCTGACATTCACGTCTGCTGACCCTGCTCTGAAGAGGAGTAAGAGGAAACAGGAGTTGGGGGACAGCAGCAGGACAGAAGATTGCACAGGTCAAATCTCTGTCAGCATCCTCTTTCTTGTGTCCCTAATTCAGACCAGAGACTGCTTTCACACAAGATGAGAGACACAGTATGGTCAGAGTGAGACACTGACCTGGGCAGCAGCCCTTCCTGGGGTCTTTGGGCTGGTCTGCCAGCATTATCTCATCCTTTTCGGCGTTCTCTATCAGCATGGCTGTGAAGGGGGTGACGATGTGATGGTCCAGAGACATCTGCAGGATGGATTTGGTGATGTTCCTCTTCAAAGCTGCAGTGGGGGCTGCGTTTCTGTGTAGAAACAGAAGCAGAACTCCTGGTTAGCAGCTGTACAGGGCAATTGCCATGGCAATTCCACCATGGAGGCGTCACAGAGCCAAGTGGTGTTGCAAGAAGGAAAGGCTGAAGGGATTAATCCTGAACTGCTCCATGGCTCTCACTCAGGCTCTATAGGGCAAATCTCCATCATTTCATTCCCTCAGCCCCACAGCCAGGACTGTTTGAGCACATTTCTCCCCACCTCTCTGCCATCATCTGGTTGACAGTCAGATAGGCCCACAGCTTCCTGGTGAAGTCAGGATCTGCGTATTTGTCCTTCTTCATGAATCCATCCAGCTCTTCAACATCTCTCAGGGTTTCCATGACAAGCTCTGCATTTGCCTGTGGAGTCAGAGAGAGAGAAAGATAAGGGAGGGGAGTCAGGAGAACGGGGTGCTTTGAATTCACCTCTTGTTTGGGATTATGGACCCACTCTGGCTCTGCTGTTAGTCACTTCTAGATCAGAAAGTCCCAGCAGCATTGGCCTGACTGCCATGGAGAGGGAAGATGTAGCAGGAGTGTCTTCTGTTAAAGACACTTCTGTGACAGTGGCTTAAAGCAGCTCAAGGAGCTGTTAACAGTAGCCCAGGAGGTGCTGCCACATGCCAAAAGAAGATGCTCTTGACAGAGCTCTGTAATGCTCCCCTCAGGCTTTTTCACATCCAAATCCACTGAAGAACAAAAACCAAATTCTACTTTCTACCACAGACCCTTGGACTGCACTGTGTTTTGGCAGGAAATAATACTGAAAATGTTTGATTTTTTTCCAGCAACTAGCAAATGATAACTCCTAAGCCCTCTAAGAGTGCAGATAATTCCATTCCTCCTCAGAAAGAAAGATCTGGATGTAATATTCCCATCCCACTCCACCTGGAAGAGCAGCCCTGAAAAGTCTCATCGCACAAACAAGGGAAGTGCTAAGACTTGACATGCCGTAGATCCACCAGCTTGAACTCCCTGACAGTAGGAAGTTCAGACATCAAAGGAGTTACCTTAGGGGATCACTCCTGCATCTCCACAAAGCATGAAGGAAAATCCATGGTTTTGTCTCCATTGACTCTTTTTAGTATATTGATTAGAAGGAAGTTCATCTGGCAGGCTGCAGGGTGTAGGGAGTGACTATTCCTGGCTGTGCTTGAAGCTATTGTGAAACCCTATTGGAAAAATCTCCCCATGAGTTTTCCCATGTTCCCACCCATAACCCAAGCGGACAACACACTCTGCGGGCATTAACCTTCAGCAGGGAGACTGTACACAGGAGGGAATGGACCAGCCCAAATCCCTGGAGCAGGTATCCCAGGGACACCTTCACTTACTGCAGTTGCTGTGACGATGCTTTCTAAGTGCTGCAGGTTTTCCGTGTCAACCTTCCCAGCCACTACTATCTCCGAGCCACCAAAGTAGTTGTGGAAGCTGCTCTGGGTGACATCTGACACTGACTCCTGGGGGTAGTTGAACTGAATCTTCTTCAGGAGCGGGGTGGAGACCTGGTTGTAGAAATTCTGAGAGGGAAGGAGACAGAGAAGGGAGTTTGTTGTACATGAAGTGACCCTCCCGCACGTGCCACTCTTACTGAAAGGACAGAGGGTGACAAAACCTGGAGCCCTCATGAGCAAGGGGGAATTTCCTCATTTCATAGAATGCAGACTTCTTCATACTTGGACCTTAGCACACTTGTAAGGGGGTACAGCAAGAATATCTGGTCCAAGTCTTGTGAAAGTTAAAGGATGGTCAGAAATCCATGGGCTGTGCTCTTCCTAGACCTAAAAGTCTTGAGCACAGTGTGGCCTCAATCCATTATCAAGTTGGTCAGCTCTGGGCTGCTGTGTAAGACACCCAGATACTTCCCACCTAATTCCTGTACAGATGGTGAAGTCAGGGAATAGTGACAGTATAAGGATGTCAGAGTTTGATCAGCAGCAATTCCTGTTCACAGATTTGGAGCCAGAGCTAGAGTTGAAATTTTTCTTACATTGGCTAAGTCTGGATTATCATTTAGCATTTGTATCTAGGCTTTTTGTTAGTGAGGAAATGGCCTAAAGTAACATCCAGGCCTTAATTTTAATTCAGAAAATCTTTTTGTATACTTAAGGCTGTTTTATAGAATATTATTCCTACTCAGGGAAGTAAAGTATGTGTTATAGATATTATTAAAACTGTAACTAGGACCACTTAAGCTGAAATGTGATTGATATCTTGCAGGATTCTCAGAGGAAATGGTGGGTTTTGAGACCCTCTTGCTAGTGGAGTTACAGCTGTGAACAGAACAGGAGAGTTTCAGAGGGAATGAGGCAGAAACTCACCTTCATTTGGAGAGAAGTCTCCTGATTTCCAAAAATCCTCTGGGCCATGCCACGGTTGTCAGTTGCGATTCTCTGCAGGAAATCGTAATCTACATCAAACCCAATCCCGAGGCAGAAGAGAGAGAATTCATCCTTTATGCTCTGCTTCACGTTCTTCTGGATTGTTGTCAGCTTCAGCTCACCTTGGAGACACAGAAAGGGTGACACTCACCTGAGCAACAGAAAAGTCTCCATGGAGGTGAGCACATTCCTGCTCTCCCTGTGTCTCTGGTTCTCTCTGGATATTAGGGAAATCTAGACAGCAAGCTCAATGCCAAATTTCCATTGCCTACAGCAACATTTGAGCTTCTTCTGGATAGAGATTAACTTGTTTTCACTGAAGACAATTCTTTTGGATGCTTTTTTTTGGTGTCTGATGCATTTTCTTTGTATATCCAGGGCTCTTAACTTTCTTGGGGATTTGTAATTCTAGCGCATCTAGAGTTCTCCCAGAATTAGTGATTCAAGACCTCTGCAGATTAAGATACCTCCATGAAGATTTTATTTATACTTTGTCATACTTAAGATGTTCTCTGTCATCATTCAGACTGGGTTTTTTTTCAGGCTTATTTTTAATGGCAGACTTTTTGAAGCGGACATCTTCAAGTCAGCAATTGCTTTGACCTCTACCAAATCCAATCCAAATTAATTTGCTTTCCACTCTTTTTTCCTGATTTTGATGTTATGTCTGTGACTGCATAGATCTGTGCAGGCTAAGGTCATGGGAAGAAGAAATTTTTGTAGAAGTGTAGAATCATAGACTCATTGAATGGTTTGTGTTGAAAGGAACTTTAAAGATCATCCAGTTCCAATCCCCCTGACCTGGGAAGGGGCAATTTCCACTAGACCAGCTTGCACAAAAGCCCAATTTCTCTAAGGCTGTTTTGATTACCTGTCCTACACGACTTGTGCACCTCTGTAAATCGCAAGAAATTCATAACCTGCATAACAAGCTGCTCATCTTTTGAAAGCTTCTGTGCAAAGCCCCATGGCACTTCTAGCACTTGCCAAAAGGGCAGCACAAAGAATCAGAAGAAAGATGAATGGAATTTTTCTTTAACTTCCTGCCAAATTATCTACTTGTTGCCTTTCTCAGGCTTACCCCACCAGCCTTTCTTCTCACCCAAAGCAGGATCCTTACCTACTGTCGGGTCTCCATCAGACACCAATACAATCATGGAGACTGAGTTAGGGTCCAACATGCCTAAACTTTTGGCTTCATTAAGGATGAAAGTGGCCCGGAGAAGAGCTTCATTGATATTTGTGCCTGTCAAAGACACAATGAAGAAAACAAGTTTGATTCTTGTTGAATCCGGATCAGTTCTAAGATTCTAGTGGAGTTAACACTGACAAGAGCTGAGATCAAGGCAGCAAAACCCCTCCTCTTTGATGTTTAGGTACACCCTTCTGCACTCTGGCTCCCTTTTTCACCCAAGGCTGTCATCCTCATGAGGCCCCTCCATTGCCCCTCACTAATTCCAGTGTGACCATTTGTGGTGTTGGGAACTATTTGCTGTGGGGAGAATTACTGGGTTTGCAGGCAGGTGATTGAATGAGAGCACGGAAAAACTTCCTTTTCTGGCTATCAGTCCACTCCTTGAACAAGAAGAGGTGTATGTTTGCTGAGCTTATCTAAGGTTTGATTTGTGGCATAGAAGGGGCAGAGTAAGAAATCAGTATGAGAGGAACAGAAATCTGAAGGCTGAGCAGTCAGAAAATAGGTATTTTCTTTGTCAAGAAAGAAAAAATCAGCAGCTTCAGAGACAAGATAATAAAATGCTGCACTGAAACTGGCTTTGCTGGATGATAGCTGGTCTCTAAGCTTATCTGTCAATTCTTTTGGGGTAACAAAGTCAGGCACTCACATATCCAGCATGGTTTCCTATTCCCAGCCCACTGATGATTTTGGACAAATCTATAATTTCATGTTCATTCTAGTGAGAACTTCTGGAAATGAAGGTGCCACAGCACTAGAAGGCTCTGATGTTAGGGAGAGCCTCTCCACGCTATTGATGTACAAATAACTGAATAACCAAACCAGAACTGCACTTCAGAGAGAGTGCCAGATTAAAATCATCATAAGCCTCTTCCAAAGACCTGTACAGCTAAAAAGGGCATCTGTCCTTGTTTATCAGGCAGAGAATGAAGGCACAAAAAAGATAAACAGTTTGTCCACATGGCATTTAGTAGCTCATAGAATCAACAAACCGTTAAGGTTGGAAATGCCCTCTAAGATCATCGAGTCCAACCATTAACCCAGCCCACCACCAAGCCATGCCCTTCAGCTGTTCTTCACAGGACTTGTGCTCCAGACCCTTTCCAGGCTCTGTTGCCCTTCTCTGGATTCACTCAAGCACCTCAATGCCTTTCTTGTCGAAAGGGGCCCAAAACTGAACACAGGACTCACTCAAGGTGCTGCCTCATCAGTGCCCAGCACAGCGGGAGGGTCACTGTCCTGGTCCTGCTGGCCACACAAGTGCTGATACAAGCCAGGACACCACTGACTTTCCTGGCCACCTGGGCACACTGCAGGCTCGTATTCAGCTGGTTGTGAACCAGGGGCAAGTGATTGTGATTCCCTGCTTGGGGAATATTTCATCTGCCTGCTCGTCCAGGCCTATGAGATGGACTTGATCTCTCAGGGATATCTGGGATCTCTGAGGCAGGAGGTAAGATAGATTAAAGGCAGCTGTTCTGTGGTCTATGTTCTATCTGCCATAGAAGGAAACGTCCCCTAACACAATAAACTGCAATTCTTGCTCTTCTTTAGGCATGCTTTTTCTGTCTTGAGAATCAGACTCCCTTTGAAGGAATACTCTTGACAGTCTGAAGGCTGTCTGAGGTACCCATTCCTGCGATATGGAACTTCTGTTAGCACCTTGCAATCAAAACCTCATACCCCCATTGGGATGGATTGTCTGGATGTACTTCTTAGCATCTTCCACCTGCGATGGGGTGGCTGAGACCAGATTATCTCTCCAGCACCGGACATTGTGGTTAAAGTCGATCAGGGAGAACTGGTCAGCAGCACGCAGCTCACTCAGTATTGCCTTCATGGCCTCGATGGTCTGAGGAGAAATTTAAGAGAAGACAGGTTTATGCTTCCTGCTTATGAAAGCCTCTTCTTAGCTGGTGACCACAGGCAAATTGTCACCTCTGTGGAATAAGCACATGAGCACTGAAATCCAAATTAGCATCTGCTGTCCAATTCTCTCCTCTTTTGCACTTCTTGCATAATGTCGAACATTTCACCAAAGAAACACAAAAAACTGCAGTTAGGAAGAGTAAAATCAGAAGATGTGTGACTTAAACAAGTGACGATTAGCCTGTATCCCAGTTTTGCAACACTGATTTCCCCAAGGAAGCAATCTGCCAAGCCTTACTATTGTGCTCTGAAGGAAATTCAGATATACCTGGATGATCCCCAGCTAATGTTTGTCTAGTCAGTTTTTAAAAACTTTCAGTGACACATGATATGCAATCTCCCAAACTCCTCACCCAGAACTACAGAGTTTTTCCTAATATACAACATAAATCTCTCCTGCTGCAAATCCATCTGATTCCATCTTATTCTAGTCTGGCTGGGCAGGAATGTCAGTTGATGAGTTTCCCTTTCAGAACAGTTGCTTGCATATTTGGAGGCTGATTATCTTTCTCAGAGCATTTTCTCTTGCAGACTAAAATATCTTAATTTTAGCATTTTTTTACCCCTCTATGGCTTATGTTGTCTAAACAATCTGTAGTGGTCTTCAGAGGGCTGTCAATAATTCATCCATGTTTTGAAAGCAGGGATGGAGTATCGCCACTGAGACTTTCCCAGGATTCAGTATAGAACATTATAGAAAAAGGGGGTCAGAGCCTTTGAAAAATATATCGTGATCTGTCAAATAAAATTTAAATTTAGAGTTAAAATCTGGTACCACCTCTTCCTTACAATATGGAAGAAGTGTTATAAACAAAGGGTAAAATCATTAAGTCTTTGATTCCAAATATTCTCCAAATTCAGTGGAGTAAAGTGTAAAGAACTGAGCTGGTAATTTTACATGCCAGTGTGCTACAGAATTGCATGGAAAAGCACATGAGGGAAGTTGGCAGGAGGTTCATTTTGCAACAGAGGTAAAACACTTACTTGTTTCATTTTCAGTCCCCACATTGAACCACTGACATCTATAACAAATAAGATGTTTTTGGGCAGTGGATCAAGATTTTCCGGAGCAAAGAAATGAATAAAATACCCATTAAAAATCTGCAAAATAAAATAAAAGAATTGCAGTGAAGTGAGTGATAGAAAAGATTTCAGAAAACTCAGAACAACAACAGAGCAGAAAATTCTTATTTTCTTAATGAGCCAATTATTTTTTCCTTATTGTCTTTTCCTCTTCTTTATTGGCCAATTCCAGCTTTCAGCTCTGCACATCTGTGTAGCCTTACACCATTTTTACTCAATAAAAGCAGAGTCTGGTTCTCACACAACTTCCTTGCACTAGCATAGGGAGGAATGAAAAATGCTTTTAAAAAGGGCTCTTCTGCCTGTAATAATTCAACCTCATAACTCAGCTTCATGTTAACATAAAAATAGTAATGTTCTGGTTGTCTCCTTGTGATGTATTGGTACAACATCCAATGGCTCCATCCTCTGATTCTACATTAAATCACCAGAGTGCTGCCAGGTATAAAGACATTGGCTTTTGGACATGACAGGAATCTTCTCCTACTATATGTAAGCCCATGTCTTAGTCATAAATTAAATAAATCCATTCTGCCCACTTAAAATCCCTCTGTTCTTTCAATTGGATACAGAGCTCGTCCTCATGCTCATTCCCCTGAAGGATGAAGTTTAGCACAGCCTGCTGAAGGGCAGCAATTCCTGTGTTCCCAGATCTCTGGTCCCAGCTGAGCAGACACACTTACTTCCAGTTCTCCCCCCGTGGTTTCTCTGTTCACATCGTACTGCACCACAAAATTTCCATCCACGGCCGTGGATGAGCACTTGGGGCATTTTCGCTGTTGAGCCATTGTTGGCTTGAAAGAAACATGAGCCTTGAAACGAGGAGAGATCATCAGTCAACCAGGGGTTGTGTGAGAGGGGGATGATTGACACAAAGAGAGTCCACCTCTCCATGAAGGTGGACTCATGAAATCTCATGATTTCACTGAACAGTTCTCTGCTTTCATTATTTGTGGAAAACGGACTTCGTCACTTGAGAAGAAAAGCAGCACTAAGGTTTGCCTGGATATGTTGATTCTGTAGTAGCAACTGTGACACAAATCACATGACCCATCTACAGCACCAAATCTTTCAACTGGAGCTGTGCAAACCTTTTCTATTAGGCAATACGTTGGCTTATTTAACATTTTCCTAGTTGAAACTATCCATAATTTTATCAACATTTCTAATAGGTTTCTAATTGACTTTTTTTCCTCCAAACAAAAGATTGGAATTTGTCTGTAGATTGAGTAGTAGGAAACATTTTCATTAGTCATGTGATTGATCATGCAGACTTTATGGCATTTTTTTTCTGTATTAACTGGATAACTTGAAATTTCCTGAGAAGATAAGGCATAATATAGACACATACTACCTCTGAAATAATTTGCTATATTAGGAATGGGGGTGAATTTGAACATCAAGAAACAATACTGCCTGGCATATTATTTAGGAAATAGAGACAGACTTTTGCTGCATTTTTGCATGCTTCCATGTACAAAAAGTGCCAGGACTGCATAGAGTGAGTGTGAAAATTGAAGATTTGTGTTTTTTCCCATCTGTGAGCGGTTACCTTTTTCTCTCCCTTGGAGATGGTGGTGATTCCATCAAAATGATCTCCGAGTGAATTAGGAACATGCACATAGCGAAGTCCCTGTGGCTCAATGATGCGGACATCCACCTAAAGGCAGGAAGGGAGGACATTTAGTGTGGAGAGCTGCCCCATTCCTGGAGGTGTTCAAGGCCAGGTTGGACAGGGCTCGGAGCAATGTGGGATGGTGAGGAGCAAATGTGCCCTGTCTCCACTCGTAAACACAACTGAGAATCTCCTGAATCGTGTCTGACTCACGTCAGAACCACTTGGGCAAACAAGCTTTGACATTTCTATACTCTTGTGTAAACTTGACTTGACTGAAGGAAAACAAACAACACTCTCTATTTATTTGGAACAGTGCTTTTCACAAAAACTCCCAACTTTATGAGGTAGCGTCCTGTGAGATCTGATGGTCTCTGGCTGTCCCTCCACAACCATGATTTGTCTTAGAATCCCAGAATGGGTTGGGTTGTAAGCGATCCTAAAGTTTATCCAGTTCCAAGTCCCCTGCCATGGGCAGAGACACCTCCCCAAGAACTGTGGGTGCTTTCTCAGCAAGGATTCACCTACACACCCCAGCTCTGCTTTACCTCCATGTGCTTGGCCAGGCGTCCTGGCTTCACAGAGATGACATGCTCGTAGGAGCTCAGCTTCCTTCGGATCATTTCGTGGTAGTGAAGCTGGAACTGTATCCTCATTCCTGGGGGCACGTTCACTTCTGTTTGGAAGTTTTCCATATCCAAGGCATTGCTCCTGAAAAGTCAGCTGTGGGGTTACTTTGAGAAAATACAAGGAGAGGAAAAAACTTCTTTGCACTTTGGCCTAGACTGAGGATTTTTCTGTGTGATTCTAAATGTGGCCTCTATCAGGGAGCTGCAGTTGTCTGTTAGCACAGGGTGTTTTAGCAAGCTGAAAGCAGAAACACAGTCTAAGTCCATGATAATTAAATATCAGAGCTGCTGCAAGTAAGCATTTTCCATCTCAGGATTTCCCCTCATCTATCTCTTCCTGGGATGGGTCATCTCAGTTCTCCTGTGAGTAAGTTCAGTATAAAACCCAAATGCCAAAGTGTTTATACCTGACTATTCCAGCAGCTTTGCCTTTGGCTTTTGCTTGAGCGTACATTTTTCTGGCTTCAGATTTTTCCCGAATATGGCTGGTAAACGTGATACCATTGATATCCCTAGGAGACAGAAGCACAGTCAGTTTGCAAAAGAAACAACTTTACAACTGAGGACTGTTTCTTCAGTTTACATCAGCGCAATCTAAGCTGGTGGGAAATGAAGTAACAAGGCTCTTGTTTAACCCCAAAGTAATGGACTCTGATTTTCACTAGAGCTCTATCTTTTTCCCTACCTGCTTTTTTTTTCAAGTAGCCAGAACCACTGTGCTCTGAGAAGGACCTGCTCTCCTCCACCTCCTTCACACTTTCCCCATGCTTTGGGCAGGGAAGGCACTTACCGAAGTCATGGCTGGTTTGGAATATGGATCAGGACATCTCCTGACCAGCAGGTTGGCTGCTGCCTCTCTGAATGGGTACTGAGCCAGGCCAGTTTCTGTTCAGTGAGGGCTCTAATTTGGGTCTCTCTCCCTTGATCTGGCAAGGTGAGGGCTTAGTCTATTTGAGACTTTTGTCCAGTTTTGTTGATACTGACCAACAGCTCAATAATTAGTGGAGAGGAAGACCTGGACAGACAGACTGACTGATGACATGAGCCTTTTTTCTTTGAGAAAGCCTGCAAAAATTACACCGAACCTGGAAAGTAGTAAGAGCCTTTTGCTTTTACAAATACTTCCTTTCCAGCTCATTGAATGCTTCCAGAGGATGAGGCTGATACCTGACCACTACTTACATGGTAAAGTTGTCAATGAAAGCTCCTTTGGGGACTTGCACGTCAAATACGATGGGCTGAGGTCTCTTTGCATTGTTCACCATCTTGGCTTGGATCATTGTGTTGGCCAACCGAGATGTGATGGTGGATTGAACTTTGTAGCTGTAAAGACCTATCTTGTCATCATCCTCCACCTGCAATTGACAAAATTGCTCTATAAATTCAGGGCACTGCTGGAAAAGATGCCCTAGAGGACAATATCAATCATTTTTATAGACTCAGTGCTACTTTTTAATTGCTGCTCCTTACAGTATGGCAGCTAGAGGGGACATGAGCTCAAGTTCAGGACATCTCCATATTCTACCTGGCAATTGTGGCAGGATATTCATGTGAATAAAGTTCATTATAACTTTTCAGCTGAAAGAGGGTATTTATTAAACTGGAATGTTTTCCTTGCTTTTCACCACACGAGTCCTTGGAATGACTCTATGAGTGCAATCCAGCATGGAAAGCTACACAGTAATCCTGAACATCATATAATGAGGAGGAGAGAGCTCACACTTTCAATAACAGTCCTAAATAGAGGAGACTTGAAGCATTGGTTACTGACCTAGTGTTATAAATGGTTAAACCACAGCCGAGAGAAAACAGTGTTTAAGTGTTTTATTAAGACATTGTCTTTGTCTAATCACTTTTGATGCTTATTTCTTCATATTTACCATACCCTTCTCCCTCCAAGAGCAGATGTATCAACAGTATTGTGCAAACAGCTCTCTGTTTAAAGAAAATAGGTTAATACCCAACCAGCAGTAAAAACAAGGAACTGAACAAACAGAGGGATTGATTTCCAAAAAATGGTTAACTAGAAAATCACTTTGTTCAGTATTATTTACCACAGAGGAAGAAAAATACTCACCAGATCTCCAACGTAGCCCCAGTCAGATGTGCTCCTCTGGAAAAGAAGAACATGGAGGGGATATTTCAGCAAGGCGAAGAACACTGACTAGCTGTTTCAAGACAGGGATTAGTGTCTTAAAACTATCTTCTAAGATCATGAATCATAGAATCATAGAGAATCACAGAACCATTAAGGCTGGAAAAGACCTCTAAGATCAAGTCCAACCATCAACCCAACACTGCCAGCACTACCACAAAACATCTACATGTTTTCTGAACACTTCCATCAATAGCGATTCCAATACTTCCATGGGAAGCCTGTCTCAATTCTTGACAACCCTTTCAGTGAAGAATTGTTCCCTAATATCCAACCTAAACCTCTCCTGGCACAACTTGAGGCTGTTTTCGCTCATCCTGTCTGTTGTTCTCTGGAAGGAGAGCCTGACCCCCATCTGATTGCCCCCTCCTGTCAGGGAGTTGTGGGGACCCAGAAGATGCCCCCTGAGCCTCCTTTTCCCCAGGCTGGGCCCCCCAGCTCCCTCAGCTGCTCCTCATCAGACTTGTGTTGTGTTCCAGACCCTTGCTGGGTCTGCCCTTCTCTGGACATGAATGAGAATTGGTTTGAGTTCCCAGACTAAGTGTGAATATTCCTTTTGTCTTATTTTATGTATTTCTACATGGGATGTTGAAGCATGTGATCTTCCAGCTGTGCCTCAGAGCCTATCATAAACAGGACAGCTTTCTTCCTCTGTCTTTTTTTTTTTTTAGAAGAAAACATTCTCTTCTAGAAAAACATTCTTCCTGAATGCAAATCATGCTGGCAGAAAGTCATCCTCAGACATCTTTGTTTTTAACAGGAAAGTTCTTTTTTTTTCTATGAAAAGTGGAAAAACCTCAAACCCCAGACTTCTTTAGCTCACTTTGTTGTCATTTATATTAGAGAATATTTATTTATGTATTATGTGCAATATCTATGAATTTAAAAATCCATTGTGTAATCGATATTACATTTACCTTCTTGTGCCTATGGAAGTTAGTTATGTGTGCATTACTTAGATGAAATTGCTCATTAATGATTGTGGTTTCCCCCCCGCCTTATGAATTATTCCATTTGGAAATTTCTATGGCGAGGTGCTGACATCTTGTGGCCATTTGAATAATTCAGTTTAATTCCCTAAAAAATCCCCTTCACGTATGGAATATTTATATTAATCCCCTGAAAGGGAATTTGGCTCACCTAGATGCAATTGTTTAATGGAGAGATCTACGTTCATATTATCATCACAACTATGCCGGTTCAGCTCTCCAGGGTCAAGAGGACCCAAAACCACGGAAGATGAGCATGAAAACATCTTTAATCCCATGATGCACACAAAGATTGCTCTGCAGTTGTTAACTTCATTTGAAACTAATTAATATACTGTTCTAGGGAAATCTTGTGCTGTGTAAGAGATGATGATGATGTCACAACAAGTTCATTTTAAAGACATGGTTTTAAGGACCCTTTAAAGGCAGATGGAGACACTGCAAGATTTTTGCCTGCCTGAGAATAAATGCAGGTTTTTGTTTTCTAGCTCTAAAGACTCTACCTGAACCATTCTGCCTGGTATTTCAAGATCTTGAAGTTCATGGCTCTCTAGAGACCCTCTGCAAAGCTTGATGGACTGATCTTGTCTCAGTCCATCCTGACACCCCACAAACTTTACTGTACAGTGCACTGTACCTTCACACCTGATAAAGAAACAGACCATGAAGAATGATTGTTGGCCCCACACATACCCTTGGCATGGGGAACACCACCAGCTTGAATACAAATTAAAATTAGACCAACATTAACTGAAAGAAATTTAATTTTAGAAAGATGAAGACCAACACCTTAGCACAGAGGGGTTATTTTTTTATGGGGGTACTTTTCTGGTTCTCAGCTTAGGGCTCCTGACCCACTTTAGGAATGGTGGTTAAAGCTTTCAGGATGCCCAGGTTTTCTGCCTGATTGTTCTTGGAAGAAGGGGGAGGCACTGACGGAGATGGAGCTTATCACTGGCACGCATAGAGACTTCCATGGATTTGTTAGAAATCAGACATGGGGTGGGCCAGCCATACCCCTGGGAACTCAGGGGTTGACGAGGGCAGCCAACAGGTCAGGAGAACAGAGCTGTACCTTTATTTTCAGGTACCTGAACCCCAGAATCATAGAAACACAGAATCACAGGATGGTTTGGGTTGGAACGGACCCTAAATATCCTCTAATTCCACTTCCCTTGCAGGGACACTTTCCACTGGATCAGGTTGCTCCAAGCCCCATCCAACCTGGCCTTGAAGATCCTCCATTCAGGTCTGAGTGCTGATGTGATTATTGACAACAGGGACTTCTGTGGCACACGAGGCGCCTGGTGTTTCCAGCATGAGAATTCATGGCTGCTCCTTGCTTTTAAACCACATCCAGACCTGTTGATCACTGCACAAAACAGGATCTTGAGCTGTATCTCATGTGTGGCAAATTGCTAATTAGAATGAAGACAACATGTGCCTCAGGAACTGTTTGAAGGACAGATGCTGGGCTCTGTCTTCACATACTGAGATGCATCTTCTCCTGACACCTGGGCAGGCTATGGATATTTAACCCTTCACAGTGTTCAAATCACTGTGCATGGACATTGTGGCTATTTAGTAAAATAAGGAGAGCAGAATCACAGATGTTCTGCATTTGACATAAATTTCTTTTCTACTGGGGCACAAAAAATGTTGAAAAGCAGATACCCAACATGAGAAACTAGATAGAAGATGTGACCTGCAAGTGTCCAAGGCCAGATTGGACAGGGCTTGGAGCAACCTGGTCTACTGGAAGGTGTCCCTGACCATAGCAGGGGGTTGGAATTAGGTGATCTTTCAGGGCCCTTCCAACCTAAACCATTCCATGTTTCTGTGATTCTGTGATCTACCTGGAATGCCCTTCCAGTTCTCTGAGGTGCTGTTCCTTCATAATTCACTTGTTTTCCTGTAATTTCCTAAGCAGTTTTAAACACACTCCAAATCCATTGCAGCCTCTTCACACTCCTTTCAGGGGAGCCTCACTGTGAGATGCAAGAAGAGAAATTTCAGACCTAAGAATTGGTAGAGTTTGTCTTCATAGTGCAGCAGATGAATCCTTGTCTGTTTGGTTACAATTATATGCTGGGAGCTGGGGGAGTCTCCAACCAGCTGATTTAGGAAGAAATTCTTCACTGTGAGGGTGGTGAGGCCCTGGCAAAGGATGTGCAGAGAAGTTGTGGCTGCCCCATTTCTGGAAGTGTTCAAGGCCAGGTCAGGTGGGGCTTGGAGCAACCTGGTCTAGTGGAAGGTGTGGAAGGTGGAACAAGATGGTCTTTAAAGTCCCTTCCAACCAAAATCATTCCATGATTCTATCATTCCACCCTATCTCTTTCCATATGTCCTTCCTGTGCTGCTTCTCTTGGAGGGCAAACCAGGCAGGCAGAACAGTAAGGAAAAAGGTGTGATCTCACCTGCCTCTGGACAGTCAGAGATCAGGACCCAGATCTGGGGATTCTATTGCAGAACATCCCACCTCACAGGGTGCATCACAAGTCTAGACACATTATCTATCTCCAAAACAGAGATAACAGCTGTGCACCACCATATAGAGGTTCACAAGGTCACCTGCATTCCAGCCCATGGAACGATCTGCTGCTGTGGTCACGAGGACCATTCACATACCTGAGGCACAGCATTTTGGGAATTACTCAGGAGCAAAATAGCAGAACACCTTATCTGTACCTAGAAAACCATCCTCTGTATTTAGAGGCAATCAATAGGGCCTGCAAGGAGCTCTGTTCCCTTGTTGCCAATGAACTGGTGAGCTCTTTGCAGAAAAGCATAGTGCTGAAAAAATAATATGGGAAACAGTCTTCCTTTAGCAATGAACAGTAAATAACTCTGTGCCTGCACTGGCCAGGAGCTGCTGTCTCAAGATGATTTGCACAGTTCAGTTTAATCTCATTGATTATATTTTACTGTGACTCAGCTAATGTAAGAGCAGCTGAGATGTTAGTTCTACTGGTTTGCAAAGATTCATTTCATAGGTAAAGGATGGGAAATAATGTATGGGAATAAAAACAGCAACTGGTATAATGAAACCAGTGGTAGAATTGCAAATTACTGCATACATATGTCTGTGGCTGTATGTATCCAGAAATTTTGGGAACAAAGGCAACATAACATATGTGGCACTGATACAGACACATTGGAAAGAAGTGATGCCCCGAAGAAGTGCAATAATGGGGGGATTTCATTATCATGCTTAGGTCATGATTAAATTATTTGAATACTGGACTGGCAAATGTGAGCAGGCTTGATTCATACTCATACTAATATCTGCCATTTTCTTCCACTGTTATGCAGATTTTAGGTATCAATAAGTTCCATCCAAAGCCTTAGGATAAAAAAAAATCAGGTTTGCCTGTGTGTAATTTGAAAGATGCTGGGAAATCCAACATTACTCAAGAGGATCTTTCATTTTCACTACATTGAACAAGCTCAAGAAAAGCAGCACCAGAGCTTGGTGGAGGATGAGGTCCACTCTGATCATAATTTCTTTCATACAGTGTAATGAAAAATTAACACATTCAAACAACTGATTTCATGAGTATTATCATTAACTGCTACTGTGTAAAACACAGAAAAACGCTTGCAATGCTGCTCTAAATGTTTCTGTTTCCCAACCCAACAGACTAAAATAACCTGCAACCCATCAGTGTGCTGGAAACAAATTTTCTTCCCAGGTCTCAGATGCCACCAGCTCATCACTGAGTGTTGCTCTTTGACCAGAGTTAAACATGAATGAATGGACTGAAAGTTTTCAGCCTACACTTGTCAGCGTCTGAAGTCCTTTTCCATTTTCTCATGGAAAAGCCTGACAAGTATCAATGGGACTTTCCCCACACATGAAGTTAGACAAGCATCTCCGTTGTTTATCACCCCAGGAGCACAGATGCAGAACAAAGCCTTGTTGTGCTTAAGGGAGAGCAGAGCTTAAGAGGTCCCAACCAGAGATATGGAAGTCTCAATGCCTATAAAGACCAGCTGGGCCCACCTGACTGCACACTCACAACCCTGGACATGGAACAAGATACCTGGAGAGAGCTCCCAGGCATTCTGGCTTCCCTCCTCTTTGAAGCATTTCTGGGTACTGTACCTGGTACCTGCCATTTCTCGCCTTGGAGCTTGAGGGAAATCCATCAATTTCTAGATCAATCAGGTTTTTCACTTCCTAGAGGGGAGAGAAGAAGAAAGAAAGAGTTGCTGCTGCCTTACTGTTTGATTTATAATTTGATTTATTATTGATTAGCACTTTACAGGAGAGTTCTAAAAGGAATTTACCTCCCCTGGATGGAAATGGGGAGCAAAAGCACAAACCATCTCAGCCCAAAATCCCCACACATTCAGTTTCCCTCAGTGGCCAACCAGTTCTATAAACTCCTATAAGATCATGACCTTTACCATCATTTTACAGCCTTTCCCTCTGAAACAAGGAGTAATATTTAACATGAAATGACCACAAAGAGCAAGAGGCAGATGATTATCATCAGGACGGGTCTAGCCGTGGAAACTACAGCATTTCAGACACTGATCTCACTCAAACCAGTAAGTTCAGAGAATTTCTGCTCAAACCAGTAGAAATTTTCCCTGGTTTTATACCAATCTACCTGACAACTACATTTTTCCCACTGGCAGCAAAAGAACATCAGGTCTTTTCCAAGGGCAAAGCTGCACTGATTCATTTAGAAGTGTGGGTCACACCACAGCAATACTCTTAATTAAATTTTGTTATGAGTTTTATTTATGGAAATAAAGAAGTTTAAGTACATGAGTTCCTTTGCAACTTATGTGATAGCATACATACAAAGGCTTGCATAAAATGAATTTAAATTGTTTAAGCACATTGATGTTAAATTGATAAGGCATCTACAATTAGAAAGAACCACAGGTCTGGAATATTTTTCCTGGGAATTACAAACCTGGTTTTAAAATCTCATTGAGTCAAGAAAATGGCTGTAAAAATAAAGAAAAATAGGATATCCCAGCTCACTGAAGATTTTTATTAGTTCTGCAAAGGAAAAGAAAGCCTCATATCATCCCTGCTGACTTCACAGAAATATTTCAAAACTACAACGTGGAAATGGGTGTAGACACCAAATCTAAGTTCACCTGACCCTGGGGGTTTAAATTTAGATTCAGTTTCAGAGTCAAAGCTATAACTATACTTCTTTTCATCATTGTATTATGCCAAGAAATTAGAGTCTCTTATAAATTATCTCATCCCTCTGCTGAGGAATGTAAAGTCAATAGGATATTCACTCCATATTTGAATTCCTGTTAACAATAACCCAATTCCATGCAAAGATTTTCTGAAGTTCATAGTGTTCCACACAGGAGACTCCATCCACAAAGATGTCTAGGTGCCCTGTTTCTGCTTATTCCATGGAAACAGGGTATAAAATATGCTGAAGATCTGAGTGTAGAAGCCCACTTGAATGTTTAAAGGTTAAAACCACACCAGAAAAGGCAACACTAAAGCCAAAACATGAAACCAGCTTGAAAAGAAAATTGGCATTACTCTCATACTATCCCAACTTCAGTAATATTAAAAGAACAAGACTACAAATGACAGATGAAGACCAATTATCAGAATATTTACAGTTAAAAGTAGAAGAGAACTCTGAAGCAGTGACCCAGTTCTGCTCCCACTGCAGCTTCTGTGTGGACTTCAGCAAGCAAGGGAGCCCTGGGCCCTGCCTCCAAATACTCACATCTGGGATGTCGTCGATAACAAGATCAAAGCCTCCGACTCCACAAATGAGGAACAAAACCAGGAAGCTGCTCAAATACTTCATTTTCTTCCCACTTGTTTCCTCCTAAGAACAGCCTGCACAGGTACAGACACAAGTTCTTCCCTTCTCTGAGACAAGTTCAAGGAAACAGCCCAGGTTTTTGCAGCATTTTGAGCAAAGTTCTGAAACGCTGACTTTGTTTAGGCCGTAGGTAAATATTTGCCTTGCAACGCAAGTCTGAGCTGTGGTGCCTGAGCAAGGGTTATCCAAATAGTGTCTTCATTCACCCCTGCCCCCAATAACAGCCCTGGCTTGGATAGGGTCACTCCTTGCTTTTGTAGCTTCCCGTGATGTTTGACTAATTTCCTGCTAGGCACAGAGCTTGCAGTATCCAAAAACTTCAAAAGGTCTCAGCAAGAACTCACTCCCAGTTTGTCTGTTTATAGTAAACGAGGTGAAGTTTGGTTCTCAGCATGATGGAGGCAGCAGTGTTGGGCTTCTCCAAGGGCCCTCCCACCCAGCCAACCCACAGGGGCTGGAAGAGACCTTGGGGTTGGATCCTGACCCACACAAATACCCTTTTCTCTGTTCTGCTGGGAAAGGATCATAGCTGCTGGTGGAATAGTTCTAATTTTCCAAAATTAGTCCCATGAGAACATCTGTTGATATTTTCAGATGCACGTTCTATGGATCCTGAGTGCTTTTGAAACAGGTTTTTGGCCTCCCTAGTTCTTTGGGTACTTAAGGTGATGAGATAAAGTAAGACAGCAAAGCAAAAGGGGAGAAGAAGCGAGGAAGACACCTTTTGGCAAAAGTTGCTGGAGTATCCTTTCCACTCTTCCACAAAGAAAGGATTTTTTGAGACATCTGAGCAGCTTCAATGCAAATGACAGAATTACTATGTGAGCTCTGGGACAAAACAGCAGATAAAATTATATATTATATTATATTATGTCATATTACATTAGATTATATCCCATTACAGTACATTACAGGACATTACATTTTCTTGTATATTATATTGTATTACATGATATTCACTATATAATACTAAAAATACTCTGCTATCTTCCCCTATGTTATGTTTCACTTTGATGTTTCAGTAAAAGATTTCTGTGGCACAAGTCCACTGTTACTCATCTTTCCCCATCTTTTCCACAGATTGTTTCTCAGTCTGATCCCTGAACTTACATCCAGAAGTTCACAAGGAATGCCAGCCTTTCAGCTCTCTGCCAGGTAAGAGAGGTGAGAAAAGTGATGTGTTTGGAGGAATGGAGTGTACAGGAGGAGAATAGAGAGGATGGGAGCAGGGTTTTTCAATAATCATGGAATCGTTTAGGTTGGAACAGACTTTCAAGGTCATCTACTCCAACCATTAACCCAGCACTGCCAAGTGGTCCTGAAGTTCCACATCCATGTGTTTTTTGAATACTTCCAGGGAAGGTGATTCCACCACTGCCCTGAGCAGCCTGCTCCAGTGCTTAACACCACTTTTGGTGAAGAAATTTTCCCTAATGTACAACCTAGATCTCCCCTGGTGCAACTGGAGGCCATTTCCTCTCATCCTATTGCTGGTTACCCAGGAGCAGAGATTGACCCTCGCCTGGCTGCACCCTCCTGCCAGGGCTGTAGAGAGTGACAACTTCACCTCTGAGCCTCCTTTTCTCCAGGCTGAGCCCCCCCAGCTCCCTTATGGTGCTCCACACCCTTCCCCTGTTCTGTTCCCTTCTCTGGACATGCTCCAGCGCATAAATTTCCTTCTTGTAGTGAGGGGCCCAAAACTGAACGCAGCATTCAAGCTGTGGCCTCACCACTGACAATTCAGGGGGATGGTCACTGCCCTGTCCTTCTGATTCCATTATTTGATACAATCTGGCAGTATTTAAGCTAATGACCTCATAGTTATCTTGGGAAAACCCTGCATAGGTGGGATCACACCTACGGCTTTTCCAGGGCTGCAAGAGCAGCAGAGCAGGGCAGCCAGTCTTTGCTGTGCTGATGGCACCTACTTTACTTGAATTTTGTGTATAAACTGATTTTTGTTCACACATGTGCCCCTAGTTCAGGGTGACAAGTCCTTTCTCAACAGAAACTTAAAGCTGTTCAGGAGTTATCTGTGCCCCCGGACCAGGAAGCGAATCACTGCTGCTCTGAAGAGATTAAAAAGTCCCTTTAGAACAAAAATCATTTTAAAAAACAAGTTTGTAACCCCTTATTTCAGTCCTCTCACAACCACTAAATGTGGCTTAATTTTTTTTAAAAAAGTATCATGATTGGGAAATTAGTGTGACCACTAGATGGCACAAACTGCTCAAATATACTGTTCAAAGGAGCCCCAAAAGCTAAAACCTCTCAAGAAGCTGCAGACAATATACGAGAGGAACAAGCGCTCAGGATGCCCAGAGCCCTACCATCAGTTTAAGTGAACCTTCCCACAGTTTCATGAGGAGGACAGGATCTCATCAGGATGTTTTGTACTTTGTGTCCATTGTGCTGTTCCTTGAGTTGTCCTCTCATGGCTGGGATCCCTCTGGAAGGAAGTTTTCATGCTCTGTCCATCCTGAACCGCTTGGAATTAGTGCTGTGCAGAGCCTGTCCCTAGAAATAATTAAATTGTGTTAGTTTGGCTTCCACCCGGGGAGAAATGTCTCAATTTCTGTGTCTGATGACATAGCCAGCTTCCTCTTCCCATATTCAATTTCATATCTGGAAATTTCCAGTGATTCAGGTGAGAACAGGGTGTACCTGCAAGACAGCAGACTTGGTGTGACTGCCCTGACATTAATCCCATCACCACCAGCCATTCTGGGAAATGATATATAAACATGCAGCAGTCCCCCAGCCACAGTCAGACATGCCCAGCACCAAGGCCCTTTGGCAGAGACTTCAGGTGATATTCATCAGAATAATACCAGATTTGGGGGTTTTGAAATGCTCTGCTGGGCCATGGTGCACACAGCTAATGGCAACAGGGAGATCAGCAGCCACTGGGACCCCAGAAAACACCTTTCTACTCTTCTCTGCCCTCATGGAACCCTAGCAGGGGTGCTGCTTCCAGCTTTGGAGTCCTCAACATGACAAAAATGTGGACCTGTTGGAGCAAGTCCAGAGGAGGTCACAAAGATGCTCTGAGGGCTGGAGTACCTCTGCTATGGAGGCAGGCTGGGAGAGCTGGGGCAGCCTGGAGAAGAAAATGCTCTGGAGACACCTTATTGCAGCCTTTAAGTACTTACAGGAAGCTTATAAAAAAGAGGGAGACTGACCTTTTGCCTGGGCATTTAGTGACAGGACAAGGGGTAACAGTTTTAAACTAAAAGAGGAGAGGTTTGGATTAGATATTAGGAAGAAATCGTTTATGCAGAGGGTGGTGAGGCACTGGAACAGGTTACCCAGAGAAGATGTGGATGCCCCATACCTGGAAGTGAGCAAGTCCAGGCTGGAGCAACCTGGTGGTATCCCTGCTTATGGCAGGGGGCTGGAACTAGATGGTCTTTACTGTCCCCTCCAACCCAAACCATTCTGTGATTCTTTCAGGAACACAGGCACCTCTCATTAGTGTCAGAACTGGGGACCAGCAGGTCCCATCCAGATGTTTCAGAGGAGATTGCTTAGATTAAGACATGAAGGAAGATATGGAATGCAATTCCCTGAAATTCATGGTAATTAATTTTACCTCTGGACATTTATCTATAACTACACCTGTGTAACCCTTTGGGACTCTTGCCAATTTCTTGATCCAATTGCTGGCTTTGAATGCCACTAAATGGTACAGTTTGTTGGTGCTTTGGATAGATTTAGCTGCTGGTTCAGACACTTCTGGTTGGGCATTTAACCCTGCATGAGGTCACCAAGGTGCCCATGTTTGTGTGTTAACACAGAGAGACTCCTTGGTATGAGATGATCTCTTTCAGGTGAGATGTGTGTGAAAGCACAGCTGTTGGATCATGCCTCTCTCTCTCTGGCTTCTCTGCTCATGCTGGCTGCAGGCATGCCAGGAAATTGAATTTGCTGAGCCCCCATCCAAAGAACAGCTGCTCATCTTGCTAAGTCTGCAAAAAATCAGCATCGAACACGTCTGATGTGAACACACCTGGGTAACTACTTGTCCTGGACTCCAGCAGCACCCCTGGAACAGTGCCTGCCATGTTCACACCCCAAACCAGGAGACTGTGTTCCAGGAGGGCAAAGAGGGGATAATGTGAACAATCAAGACCCCAGGCTCAATGTTCACTCAGCAAGCCTAACTGCATCTGAACCATGTTAAAACACACCTTGGTCTTACCCACGTGCTGTGTCCTTATGTGCCCTTGCTGAGGGGAGAATAAGCAGAACTGCTTTAGGAAGGGCAGTGCTTTTCCCAGCTCTCTCTCTCATGCCCATTGGTTATCCTGTACCTGCTTGAGGATCCTGTTTGGCCTTGAATATCCTCCTTTCACCAGGTGTGCTTAGGCTCAGCTTTATTGCAGCATCTTTGCAGAGTCTATGTGTATTGGCTTAAATGACTGCTTTCAGCATTTCTAAGCATACACTGCAAGACTTTTACACATCTGAGTCCCCAGGGTAGTGAAACATAGACAGAGCAGGCTGAGACCATCCTCATGCCAGTAGTAAGGACACAAGAGGCTGCAGTCCTATTTCCAATGCTGCTTCCAGGCACTTCTCTGTCTGAGCTGGGTGAGACATGCAGGAGCTGAAACTAACTGGAAACAGATTAAAAATACTTAAAACCAATTTTTTTTTGGTGTGTCCTTAAACCAGACCTCAGCCTGAGCTACAGCTTTAAGTCTTCACTGATTCCCAAATGGATGGTTGAGACCTCTTCCACTGCACTTTGAAATGGTGAGGAGCTGAAGAAAATGCCTCAACTGTCTTCTGGCAGGGGTCAAATCAGTAGAGGAACCATTTGAAATGTCTCTGGGGGCCTGAAGCCTCCTGTCCCAACCTCCCTCCAGCCTTCTGCCAGCATCTTCTCCATCCACATCAGTCTTTCATCATTCCCTGTGGTGCTGCCCAGTTCTGCAGCTCCCACTGAGGATGTGGCCACTACAGTGGCCTTTGTACCTACCAGTGGTCCCAGCAGGAAAAGGACTGGACAGGTTTTTGATTCCTTCCCTCCTGCTGGCAATGTCAGCAGAGGCTCGTGTGTGAACATGGTGTCACCTCAGCCTAAATTTGAGCCATCAATTTGCTAACAAGGAGCTCCAAAGGTGCTGACCATGACCTTCTCTTCGCTCCATCTCCAGCTGCCCTCTTCCCTTCTGAAAGGGGAGCATCTCAAAAACACATGTGAGATTTGGAGGACACAAAGCTTCAGCAATGCCAGCGAGAGGCATTGAGCCACTCACTGGACTGTTACTGCCATGGATGGGAGATGAACCACAACAGCTCCAATCCCTGGTGACCCAGAGCTGGAAAGGAAAAAGAAAATACAGTGGTTTGAATCATGTCAGGTTTGTGCGTGCAGCAGAGATCATCTGCCAAAACAAAACAAACCAAAACACTCCCCCCCAAAAAACCCACAAAAACAACAACATAAAAAAAGAACAAAAAAGAAAACCACCCAAAACCCAACCAAAAAACCAAAACAAACAAAAAAGAGGAAGTTTGGGTCTGCTAGATTTGAGAAGTTACTGCTGGCATAGAAAAACAAAATAGCAAATACGCCTGATTTGGGGTGAGGTGAGCGCTGCAGATACAGTTCCCGAATGCCTGGGGGTGAGACCTGCTGGGTCGGTGCCAGCTGGCAGTGCCATGCCCCCAGGAACATTCCTGGCAGCTGCCAGGAGGAATCCAGCCTGTCCCACGAGCATCCACCTTTGCCCGAGCATCCACCTTTGCCCGGGGCTGGTCTGGCAGGAGAGACCTCTGCCTCTGGGAAAGGGAGGGAAGAGCAGGAGGTCACCCCAGCTTTGTCCAGCTGAGAAGCACAGTCTGGATGGCAGGAGGGGGGTGGAATTACGTGTCTTGGCCACCTTTTCAGTCGGGGCAGCTGCCAAGGTGAGGGTGAGGAGGGAGCCCTGCCCTGCCCTGCCCTGGGGGCACCTTTCCTAAACCAGCCAGGGCTCTCCAGATGGAGAGTAAGAGAAGCTTTCCCTTCACAGAGGGTGGAACCAGAGGGTTTTACCACCCCTTGGGAAAGCCCCAACCTTGAAGCACCTCCTGGGCTCCCTAAGGGCGTGGGAAGGAGACACTGGATACCATCCTGGCCCTTCCTCAGCACCCAGCCAGGCGTAGGAAATGTCCCCTCAGCAATCCCCTCGCTGAGAGGGGCTGTAGGTGCCGAAACGACAAGTGGCAGCACCTCGGGGTCCCCCAGCATCGCCCCTCTCCTGCGGGAGACAAGAGGGGGCTGATGAAGAGCGCGGAGTCCAGAGGGGCACGGCGGCGGCTCCTGCTGAAGGATGCGAACCCTGCAAGGATTCCCTGCAGCACGGGAGGCCGCCCTGCGTGGAAAAGGGGCCGGTCCCGAGCTGGGAAGGAGGAGGAGGAGGAGAGGGTGGATCGCCGTGTCTCCTGTCAGGCTCCCGCAGCCGGGCCGGCAGCGCAGGCGGCAGCGGGGCTCTGCTCTCACCGCGGGGCAGGAGCCCCGGCGCTCCCCTCCACCATGATCCTCTGGCTGTGCCTCTGCTGGGGCTTCTCCCCCTCGGCGGGACAGCCCGACTCGGAGCTGATGGCCAGGTACCTGGAGGAGCAGCTGCTGGCGGACTACAGCATCGTGGAGCAGGTAGGTTTCAAGGCGGTGGTTGTTCGGGAGCAGCAGGTGGACGCGGCTGGCTTATCCCCTCTCCACCAGCAGTGTTGACATGCGGGGCAGTCTGATAAAAATGCGTTTATTCCACCTGTCCCTGCAGCTCAGCTCCGTGGGAGGTGCTACGACCAGCGCGGAGTTGTGCTGGAGGTGCTAAGCCAGGAGATGACCCTCCCGTGGTGGTGCTGCTGCCCCGGGACGGGTTCGGTCTGACATCCATCCCCACGGCTGTGCTAACGAGGCATTTCACAGGGACAAGGGAGTTAACGCAGTGCCCTGGCCACACTCCAGTCTGAGTAATTCCGAGTATTTCAAGCTCCGGGGAAAGTTTTTTCTGCCTATGGTCTTACTGTAGTTGATTTTTTAACTCGTGCTGGATGAAACAAACCACACGAATTTCAGCTTCTAAAGCGCTTCTTGACAGTGAAAGAAAAAATATATTCTACAAGTGGGGGCTGTTATGCTGTGTTATTGTGTGGCTTAGATTTTCTGAGGAAATGGGTTTGAAAGAGCAATGAACTTTTTGCAAGAGTTTCGCTGGTGGCTTGGGAGGCTGTGATCCATTTAAAGTGGGAAGTGTCCCTGCCCATGGCAGAGGGTTTGGAACTAGATGATCTTTAAGGTTCCTTCCAATCCAAACCACTCTGATTCTATAAAAGCCTGAGCTTCAGGTCTGTGCTCACGTCTCTCAGGTCCATAACAGATACCATATGTGACTTTGGGTCACTTAGGCCATCAGTCATTTATCCAAATTTCATCAGATCTGAGAGGCTCTGTGGTATCTGAGACACCCATGTGGGCCTGACAGATACAGCACAGGAACTATGGAATACCTGTGCCTTGCTGGAGGTCAGGTGGGATAATCCAGTGTGTCTAAAATGTCAGTATTTGACTGTATTTGTCATCTTCTGCCATGCAGTAGGGTGGAAAGAATGAGACACTTCACGTGTATCTGTACCCATTGCACCTAGAATAGGAAGAATCTCTCCAGAGGCATCCATATCTTTCCCCTCTCAGGAAACAACTTTGTTGTCAACCCTGTTTACCATGAATGCATATTCCTTTCTGTGGAATTCAGCCAAAACCCAACACTGTTGTACAAACCCACCTGTCTAAGTGGGAGAGAATATCTCCACCACTGCCAGTGGTATCTGGGATCACTCACCTGCTTTAGGGGGAAAATCAGTTGCAAAGCTCAGAGAACTGGGTCACAGTGCTGAAATAACCTGGCTGATGTCGTTTGAGGCAAATGAGGGTGTTTTCACAGGAGCTGTGTTGCTGGCAGGTCAGTGGCAGCAGCTGCTTCCACCAGAAAAGCAATGATGTGTAAATAGGTGTGGTGACCTGGTGCCCTGGGACAGCCAGCTCTAGAAGAGGACATTTGTCTGTCCTCACTGAACACCTGAGCCAGGCTGAGAACAGGCAGGTGCTCCCCTACATCGAGACACTGCATTAGAAACAAATCCACAGCACAGCTTATATCCCACACACCATGCTAGGACTAACAGATGGCAATAAGTTATGGGGTCACGACGAGCAATTATCTGGCTTTAATGAGTGTGTTGGAAGGCTTTAAAGCTAAAGGTTGATGGTAATTTGGAAATGGTTCCGTTAGATGATGCCAATGAAGCTGCCTGATTAGAACAGTCCAAGGGACTGATCACAAACCCTGCAGCAGTGCTTTGGCAGTAGTCCTAGAAAACAGGATACTGCTATCTGGTGATTCTTAGCTCCTCACTGATGTACACTGGGTATCCCCAAGACTTTAGAAGATGGTTCTTGAGGGAGCCAAGTCACACAGAGCCTTCTTATGCAATTAAGCAAGCAAACAAAATGGGTTTGTGGTGGGGAAAGATAAAGCCAGGAACCAAGTTTCCAGTTTCACTGATCCGTCTTTAAAAACCTCTGTGACCATTCCATACAGAACAACAGGTGGATTTGTTCCAAAAGGCAAACCTTCAGTACAAAAATACTGAGGGGTATTGATCTCTCATCCCTGCCTCTGCTCCAAGCAGGACCAACTTCACAGACATTTATCTGTCTTGTCCTGAAGACCCTGCAGTGATGCAGACTCTGGAGCCCCTCACAGCAGGCTCCTGAGGGGCTTTATTTGTCTGAGATAACAGACCCAGACAGAAAGTTTCTTCCAAAACTTAAGATGCAAACAATTCCTCTCCTCTCCTCTCCTCTCCTCTCCTCTCCTCTCCTCTCCTCTCCTCTCCTCTCCATTGAGAATTTCCTAAGGGACCTGTTTTCCCTTGGTTCTAATTTTATGAGATGCTGGCTAAAATAATGCAGAAGGAAATAGCAAAGATTCTCATGGATGAAACTTTAATTTCCCCATTGAGCATTCCTGAGTTTTTCAATGCATGATATAAACAGACACAAAATCATCTCTTTGGCAAGGGCTGCTGCTATTTCAGTGAAAATCAACAGAAAGAGCAATTCAGGTAAAAAAATATTGTTGCATTCTTCTGCTCTCTGGGGTTCCACTGACATTTTAAGATGGCATTTGGCTTCCCTCACTGACAAAAGACTTGCTTTGGGGAGGGATTTGATTTGGAGAAGTTGTTGAGCTGAGTGAGCTCCTCACCATGTGAGGAGAAGTCAGAGGAGTTGATGAGAAGGGTGATACAGTGGGCTATTGCACTGTCATAGGTGAAGCACTTTGCTTCATAATAAGGTCTGTGGCTGAACTTAAATATTTTTATTCCCTCTTTTCACATGACTAGTGCTTTTCTGTCTCTGAACAATAAATACACAGTACCTGTGGAGAGTATTTAGGCAACAGATCTGTTCTTGAGCTAATATTTATCCAGCTGAAGCTGTAACTTTAATTTAAATTAATTATAGAAGCATAGAATGATTTGATTTGGAGGGAACCTTAAAGATCATCCAGTTCTGAACCCTTGCCATGGGCAGGGACATCTTCCACTAGTCCAGGTTGCTCCAAACTTCATCCAGCCTGGCCTTCAATATTTCCAGGGATGATTTTAGCATCCAGGGCCGGGGCTAAAGGCTGAGCTTCCTGCCATCATATAGAGGGTCCCTTGCCAAGCACCATTTGCAATACACCCAGCACCTCCTTGCCTGAGACAGCCACACTGCAGTGCTGAGCTTTGATCAGTGGGTCTGTTAATGTAGAAGAGACTCGGGTCTATTTTAACCAGAGGAGCATTTGAACCTGGCCATGGGTGATCAGTCACACAGCCCTGTGTCTGGGATTAAACAAGTGACATGTCTGCTGTAAGATGAGTAGGCTCCACTAACTCCCTTAACTCTTTGCAGGTTGCTCGCCGTGTCCCAAGACAGGCCAAGTTCCTGCAGAGGCTGGTATGTATCACACCCTGCCTTTATTTTACCTCACAGGAACTGCACTTTCCCTGCATGTATGTGTGTGTGTGTGTGTGAATCCCTGTGCCCAGGAATGAACTAACTATGTGATGGTAAAATGAGATTCTGGGTAACAACAACAACAAAAAATCTTCATTTTGATCAATGCAACAGGTGCAGGTTCTTCTAATACTTCCCAACCCATCTTCTCAAGCCCAGATTTGGAACAGGAACTCTTAATGTTGCAAACCTTAACCACTCAGTGAACATTAGCCTGATGAAATCTCATTGAATTTGAAGAGAAAGGGAGATTTTGCTTTGAAATTTGAAGATCTGTTGTTCTCTGACAAAATCTACTGAAGAAAGGAAGAAAACAAGGAAGCCAATATCCTTCTTTCAGCACGGAAGTCCAAGATTTAGATGTAGAGAGGCAGCCAGTGGAATTGCTGTTCATGGCCAGTTATTTTTCCTGGCTTTTCTGGGGACTTCCCAGTAGAGAACTGGTGGAACTCATTTCACACACTGAGCAGCCATCACCTTAACAGTTTCTGGTTCCTTCATCTTTGACAGATTGGAACCAGCAGCCTAGAGAGAAACTCTCAGGCTTATTACCAGTTTATTACTTCTAATCTGAGAGACAGTCAATTTGTTTTGATGAAAGCAACTGATAAAGGCAAAAATACGGAATGGATTTCATTTATATTCAGCTCTTTTTCTGTCTTTCCAAATATTTCATGTAAACAAGCATAAAATAATTTGTTTGGCAAGAAAATTTCAGCTGCCAGTTTATCATCATAACCAGGACACCTCCACAAAGCATCCAGCCAACCTGCCTCATAGCAGTGTGCTAATCTGCTGCCTTGGCATTCCCTCACTTAATTTTTAATAGGGATGATAAATCACAGTGATAATAACATTAAACAAATGGTTTGTTTTGCTTTTTTTTTTTTCCTTTGAGCTGCCTCTCATCTTCTGAAGGCCTTAATAAAAAGTGCAGAAAACTAACAGGCATTTGTGCAGCTGTAAGTCAGAGCACCAGGCACTGATGGATTGTGCAAGAGCTCCAGGGAGTGCAGCACAGGAATCACAGGCTGGAACTCAGGCTGCCCACCCAGCCTGACTGAGCAACCTCTTTGGAAAAACAGCCTGTGCCCACACCATTTATATCTTCTATATACAGGGAATAGCAGATCCCTTCCAGGGTTAGGAAGATGAACCAATTCATTCATCCTCAGCTGTATGTGATGCCCTTATTCAGTGTTTGATTTCTCCAACACAAACTCACATCCACCAGGAAGACAGAGGGGTGTTGAATGTCTTTTTTTTGTTGTGTTTTTTTGCCATTCCGCAGATTTTAATGATATCAGAACTGGAGCTTGCTCAGTGGGATCGAGATATTTGCCCCATCCCTGGAAGTGTCCAAGACCAGGTTGGACAGGCCTTGGAGCAACCTGGTCTAGTGGAAGGTGTCCCTGCCCATGCTGGGGGGTTGGAACTGGATGATCTTTAAGGTCCCTTCCAACCCAAACCATTCTGTGATTCTGTAACAGCGGTCAGCTGAAGCCAGCAAAGAGTGGATTTAGCAAAAAACACCCTGATGTGTTTTTTCATATAAAATATCATTAAGCTGTGGAACTCCTTGCTACAAGATGTTGCAGATGCTAAAATTTACATGGATTCAAAAAGCAGCTGTGTAAAATAATAGAAGAAAAATCCACAGAATACAAATATGCCACCAAAATACACCCTGGACTTGGGATTTCCTTCAGCCACAAATTACTGAAAACGGAGAGAATATTTCTGGGTTGGACTGATTTGACACTCTTCTCTAAGCATGTGCTGTTGGTCTCTGACAGGGACAGGCTACAGGGTGCCTACCAGGGTTAGAACTGCTTTTTTCTCACCCAACACCCCCATTCTCAAGTTGTTGTCATAACAAGGGCAAGTTTGTGTTCTCTGTCACGTTCGAAAGACTTTCTGAGTTCCTGTGAATCCATCAGTGCATTCACAGTGTCAGACAGGTCACTGCAGAGCCACTTGTATCTAAAGTAAAAGGCAAAGGGCTTGATCTTCTTTTGCTGAAGATCTCTCAGCTGCACATAAACCCACAGTTTATGATGAACTGCAGCACATGGGGTGAATGCAGAAGGTCTGAAGCCAGAGAATTTGCTGTAGTTTCTGATTCTTTCTGTAACTTCTGTTATTAAATAATATGTGTACCTTGCTATGCCACAGGCAATTAGTGGCATGGAAGACTGAATGAACCATCAGCTCATTATAACTGAAAACATTCCTACAACCCTACTTTCAATCAAAACTACCCATCCTTTCCACCTTCAGGATAACGAGACTGGAAAGCCATGCTTATGTATCGGAACAGCAGGATCTAGTTCTAATTAAAAGCAGTTAATTAAGCAGTGGTCTAAGGGCGGGGCATTAGATCTGTACAGGGGTGTTCTAGTCTAGATCCACAGATCCATTGCACTGATCTGCCTAAAATCAATGAGGTGAATCCTACCCTGGAAGTTCTAATCTCTTGCCATTGTGCTCCATGTGAGCTGAGCAGCGTCCTGGACACAGGACACATAAATAGATATCTATCATGATTAGGTTAATCTGAGACACATTATCAGTCTTTCCAAGCCTTGAAAGTGTAGGCAGGCAGGGCTTTATGCCAAGTCTGTTAGTAAATCTGTGTTTCCAGTGGATCTTCATTCTTCCACTTGCCTGGAATTCACTAACCCAGCAGCTTGGTTAGTTGGATGCTCAGTTACTTCTGATGCCATCAGCTACTGCAGAAATATTCTTGTTTCATACTGAGACAAACACTTGCTCCCTTTCTTAAGCCATTTGCCAAAATTATTTTTGTTCTGAAAGCCTGGACATGCAGCTGAAGAGCCTTTTCTTGTCCTCACAACTCTTACGTGACTGTGAGTTTCTATCAACCTCAATAGGAAGAGCCTCACTGTATTTGGCTCAGTGAGATTGCTCTGTATTTACAGTGTATTTTACCCTTTATCTCCCTTCTGGTTTTGAAGGTTTGGTCTTTGATTGTGTAAGCTGATGTACAGATTTTTTGTTCAAGGGCTGCTTACAGTTAAGTACACTGACATATTCCAGGAAGAAAACATTTGAGCTCCATGGAGATGTTGCTGTCAGAAAACACATTAGTCTGGAGAAATGCTCCAGCTCAGGACTTGTGCACGAAAACACATTCCCAAGAAGCAGAAATTGGCTTTCAGCTTCCATTGCTACATCATGTGTCATTCACTGCTGTCTCTGCTGCTTCTCTGCTGGAAGGAGTCCAGTTTGGGCTAAAAAGCTTAAAATATTTTGCTTGAGATGTCACAGTGTCAGTGTTTTTTATTAAGTCTCTTCATCCATTGGTGCAGACTTCCAGGATGGATTCTCAGCAGAGGAGGACTCAGTTGACTCCATTGACAGCAGTTTCTCTGTTTACATAACTTATGGATCTGACTGGATGAATTTGAAGGTGCTGCTTCATACATGGTGATGTCAGTCTTTCAAGAAGTTTTCCATCTGCTCTTGTGCACAGTACACAGGGCAGGGTCTGTGACACAGTTCTGGACCCCATGGGGACATATTTTGGGCTTCTCTTCCCAGGCCACAAGGGAATAATCCTGATCCTCTCACACAGTCAGAGTTGAAGGCTTCAGTTTAGGACACAGATGGATTTTGTCAGGGTGTTTCACAACTTAAACGTTGGCACAAGCAGAGCTCTCAGACCCTTCCCAAGCTCTGGTGAATGTCTGTGGCCTCTGTGCATGAACAAAGGCAGTACCACATTCCTGATTTACTGTTCACATCTCACCTCTAATTTTGAGGGCAAGCCCACTTGCCTGTGGTTGTCAGGAGGTCTAATACTCATCAGGTGGGAGTTTGCTACTACATATTAAATATTAAATCCATTGAAACGCTGAAGGGGTGAGTTACCCAGCTGTCTGTTTAGAGGTGACCTTTTGATTCCTACAGGAAACCAGGCCTCGGATGTCTGAGTTCCACGTGAGATCCACGATCATTTCCCGCTACGCTTTCACCACCGTGTCCTGCACCATGGTGAACAGCGGCTCTGAGGCACGGGAAGCGGTGTTTGAGATGCAGATCCCAGCTGCAGCTTTCATCTCCAACTTTACCATGTAAGTAAGTAATGCACAGAGCAAGTCTGTGGATGCCAGGGTGCTAAACTCAAATCCTCAATGTAAACAGGGAGGGAAACTATTCTGTTTTCCATCTGAGTGTATTTTAACCACTTCCTTGTCCTCCTTTCTCTGATTTGAATGAGAAAACTCTCTTCAAGACCTCGAAAACCTTTCCAGAGAAAGTTTCAGCAAAACTAGCACATGCATTTATCTCGCCTGACTGACTGTAATGGAACAGAAGTCAACTCCAACCAGCAGATAGGTTCAGTGGCTGCTGGAGGTGTGAATGATAAACCAAATAGAGAGAAACCTCATAGTGAAATGACTAATAAACTTTTGGTCTGAAACATATTTGGTTTGATCATGCTCAGATCCTCTCTACAGGCAGATATTGGGGCCACAGCTTCAGACTTGACCAAAGGGGATAGGGGGCCCAGTCTTTAAGAAATACAAATACTTCCATTTAGAGTGAATAGGAGGAATAACAGACTTTTGCTTTGTACTGGGCTGGTATGTCCAGGTAGGGAACTTCAGAGTTGGATTCTGTCCCAGACACTTGGGTGGACTCAGGAGAGTGACACCAGCAGCACTCTGAGATTCTTCTCACATCACCGTCTGTGAACTCACCTGCAGCAAATGTACATCTGTCACTGTACTTGGGTGCAGAGTGACCATGCTGACATCTCTGATCTCTCCAGGAGCATTGGCAACAAGACTTACTATGGAGAGGTCACAGGGAAAGAAAAGAAAAATAGCAGCGATGCCAAAGAAAGGCACAAGAAACCTCCGAGCCCCACAGAGGGAAGGTGAGTGTTGTGCATTTGGCTGTGTTCTGGGAAGGGATGCACTTTCCTTCCACCTTTATCTTGGCTGCCTTGGCATGCCCATCCATGGATTTACAGGCAGGTGCAGCTAAACTGAGTGTTATCTGCACTGTCTGGTGTCATTCCTATACTTCAAGCCATGTAAAATTGCGTGTGGCCTTTTCTAACCCTGCCATACAACTTGTTAAATTCCAAGATGCTCCAGGATATACTACTAGGGGAAAGAATTCTTGTTACTTCCTGAATAATAGAAAGGAAATTTAAGATCCTGTCATGGACAGAGTCATCCACTTCACTCAAGAGGGGAGCAACAATATACTTTATTTATATAAAGTAGTAAATCAACAAAGTTCAATGGTAAATGCAACAGGGGTTCAACAAGAATTGATGGGAAGGTTCACTTGATTATTTATAGGTAACAGGGTAGGCAAAACCATCAGTGGGAGGTGAAGGAGGTGATGGGTGATGTGTATGGAGTGTGAAAGCATCTTTGGATTTCCCTTCCAGGGAGAACGGCTATGAGACCTTCAAGGCCTCTGTCTTCATTCCTCGCAAGATGCAGGCCAGGTTCATGCTGCACTATGAAGAACTTCTGCAAAGGCGACTGGGGAAGTACGAATACACCGTCAGCATCCGGCCCCAGCAGCTGGTGGGGAGGCTACGAGTGGAGGTGAACATCCTGGAGAACTCAGGAATAGTGTCCCTGGAGGTGCCTCCCCTTCGAAACAGCAAGCAGAAAGGCAATGGGAAAGCTGAAGGTAAGGAGTGATTTTATGACTTGTGGTTCTCTTGTGGGGCCTTGATCACTCCTCAAGAAGTGGCCTGGCAGTGTTGGATCTGTTTTCTCTGGATGACTGTGTCTGTGTGGTATCTGTGCACGAGCCTGTGAGCACTTTGAAGCTTCATGAATACAGGGCTGATCCCATTCATCTCAGTAACAGGCCTTTCTTTTTTGCTATTGTCTTTAAGAGCTTTGAACTGGGCCTTCAGGCCTTGTGCTCAGCTCTGGAGCAGGCTCTTCCCTGGCTTCCACATCTCCTGGGAACTGTTTATTTTAAGTGAATTGTTTTTTCCATCCATCCATGCCAAGGCAGATAGGAAATCCTGCACTTCAGAACATGGGAAATTCCAAGAGGAAAATCCATGTTTTGCCAAAGTACTAAGTGCTATCTGAGCATCTGCTCTTACCTCCAACTGTCCTCGCTTGCTGTTCAGTGTAAAGGTAGTTTTTTCTGGTGTAAACCAACAGTAAGGGGCTCGGGACACTGTGATTGAAGCATGTTGTCAAAAAACTCCAAAAAAGAAGGATGGAAGGAGGACATAGGGTCCTTTGGGGCTTGACCCTCAGTCACTCCAAGCAATACAGTGCCGGCAAAATCAGTGGAGCTGTTCATGTCTGCCACAGAAAGATCCTAAAGCACATGAACTGGAGTTAAACTGATTGCTCAGTGGGATCCTACTGATTTCATCCAAATCACAGTGAGATCAAGGCTCTCAGTGACTTGGACTATCTTCAGGTCAAGCCTCATTAGCCTCTGTGTCGTACATCCACGTGCCGTGAGATAAATGTGCTCTGCTCCTCATCAGGAGAGGCAGGAAGCCTTTTTTACCTATCAGGGAGTAGCACACTGCATTGTTAGCCTATGGTTTCCTGCAAGACTTCTGGCATTGATCAAGGCTAGAGACAGACTAAGCAGAGCAGACACACTGTTGGTCCAGGGCAGTATGGAAATTCCTACATGTAAATGACATACAGGGAAAACTCATGAAACTCACTATCCAAATGGCAATCTGGGAGCACTGACGTTCTTGGCATCATGCTTCAGATTTCAAAGAGTTCATATAAAAATGGGCCTGGGCTGTAGGATTCCATAATCCTCCCTAGCCAGTAAAATGTATATAAAATAGAGGTCCCATTGCAGGATGGGTAATGCAACTGAAGCTCAGATTCCCTGTGCTTTATCTGTGTTCAGAATTCAGTTACACATCTTTTCTGTCTGGAATCATCCCATGTGGTTGTCCGCTATATTCCAGCTGTCATCTCTCAAGCTGTATCCAAAAACAAGCCATCAGAGCCATTAGCTCCTCCCTGAGAAGCCTTCCTGCTCATATGACACCCGAAGACCCAAGAGTGTGGGATCTGCACACCCAGTGAGACCTCCAGGGGAGGCTGTGGGTTTTTAAGTGAGACAGGTGCATTGTGAATCTCACATTTAAAGAGGGGCTGCTTGGCAGACAGTCTGTAAACTGGGAGTAAACCAGGAAAAAGTGTCTCTCTTAGATTCTCATGGCTTAAAATTCTTCAGTACCATTTGGCTGGGAGAGCATGGAAGCGAAGCATACCAGACCAGGTGCTGCAATACTGTGTTACCTGTGGTACCCAATTTAGGGGTTGTGACTTAAAAAATTATGACATTCGAAACAGAGGCCTGAACATTGGAAAATGGTACTGCCTGACCAGTTTGAGTTTGAATATGTCATGAAAATCCTTTTCCTCCATTTCCTGTGTTTAAGAAGATGTCTATAGTGTCTCACAGTTAATGATAAAATATGAGATTTTTATAAGTATTAATAAATTGCTTGAGAGTATGGAATGAAAAACATTCCATGCCATCAAGCCTCAGCAGACAAGGGCAACCCAGGTACTTGTTAATAGATCCTTTGGGGCAGATTAGAGTGAAATGACAATGAATGATCAGTGTTTGTTAATACACATGTAGGGTTTATTTTAGAACAACTTGATTGCACAGGAAAACAGATATGTTTTGGTTCTTATTATCTCTAGTAATATGACAAGATAAAACCATAAAAATATCACTTAAGAGAATGTACAAGAGTAGAAAGATCTCACCACCTGAAAGACTTGTGACAAGACTTGGTTGTTGTAATTTCAGTGTCTGATGGTCACAGGCCAGATCCATCAAATGGTGAGAGAAGACGTAGAGAAATCTATTGGATTTATATTCACTCAGGTTCAGGTGGGAATGCCCAGGTACCTCCCCTGTGGCAAGGAGTTTGAAATGATTGTTGGAATGTTGTGGGTCATGGGACACTTTGGGAGTCTTTGACAACTTCTAAGAAGATACAGCTGCCTATTAAATTAGCGTTGTTGAGTCAATTACGGCCTATTATGGCCCATTAGCAGAGTGAACACCTTCAGGCTCTGTGTGGATGTCCTGGCAGTCCCGGGGCAGGGGAGTTATCACAGCTGAGTTCACTTGATAAGGACAAAGAGACAAAGTTCCCTCCTCCCAGGGTTTGCCTCTTTCCTTATCTGGTCCAACACCAGCTGCAGCCTGAGCTGGGCTGTGCTCACCCCTAGGTGGGTGCTTTGCACCTCGGCAGCTTCCCCTGAATGTTTGAGCCACCAGCATCCCAGTGTCTCTTCCAGTGTCTTGTGGATACGTTCTTCTCCTGGCTCTTAGAGAGTTCTGCATGCATCCTCTCTGAGTATGGAGCAGAAACAATGTGATGACAGGTCTTTCCAGGATATTTCCTTTGACAATAACTCCTGTGCACATGGCTCCATCTGGGAGTTGTATTTTTCCCAGAGGAAGGTATTAGGCAAGTGAGTTTTGGAAAACAATCTTTTGACATGTGCAGGCGCTGTCCTCTGTCGCATGCAAACCCCAAAACAGGAGGCATTGAGGCCAATGATCCTGACATCCTCTGGTGACCTCAGAACAGAGCCACTTTCTGAATGATGTCCTGGATGCTGTCCTCATCCTGTTCCTCCAGTGTAGCTGTGTGAGAACTAGCCATGGGCTTGAGCAGGAGGCACTAGGCTGCTTGAGGATGACTGTTTCGTTCTGAAGTCAAAGGTCTTGGAAAGCTTTTTATTTCTTATAACAGCTGTCTGGAAGTTTCCACATGTTAGTGGTGGATGAACTCTGCATTTGAGCTCTAATTCTGACTCTGCCAGACTCCAAAATAATTTAGGTTTAACCGTTCCTCTGTGAGGATGATAATTTCATATGGAAAATGCTTTTTCCTGTTCTGTTTACTTCTTCAGCTGAATTTAGTGGAAAGATTGTCTGAAGGCTCTACTAACTCTCTCAGTGTGAGCACAAACCAGCCCAAGCATTTGGAGCTCATCCATGCTCTGGACTCTGAAACATCTCATAGATTTTTCTTTCTCTGTCACTTGTTTAAAAAGAACAAGGCCAATAAACAGAGGAGAATAATTGTGATCCAGATATCAAATGCTGCTTAAAAAAGAAACCTGGGGGAAGGCATAGGAACTGTGTTTAAGAATGTAAAAGGCTGCTGCAAGGAGGAAAAGGATCCTGTGCCTTCTGTGTCTATAGCTGAAAGAACAAGAAGCCATGGGCTTATAATCCACAAATTAAAATGTAAATTAGACATTGAAAACATCTAACAGTGAAAAAAGTGAAGCTCTGGAAAGGACTGGCAAGTGCAGGCACCGAGTTTCCATTCCTGGAGGTCTGGAGTGTTTCCTGATTGTATCAAAATCTAAGTAGGAAGGGATTTGGTCTGGGAACATGGGATGAATTTGATAAATTACCTTCCAGATCTGATTTTTGTTACTCTAGAAAAAGAATAAGGCTTTTTGGACCTTTTCTCTCAGACCATTTTTTGGTTTTTAACTTCTGTCCCAGAGATGGAGATGAGTGGCTATGAAGAGGGTGGGAGAGATTCCTCAGCAATTCTTATTTACAATGGCTATGTGAGACAGCCTTGGAAACTTCCTCTCCAGAGATCCCTAGAGTACTGTTTGTGTTACAAGGGATGACACTTATCACCTCCGGAGAGTGTTTAGAGAAGCAACAGAGGGAGGCAGTGTGATCCGCATCACCTAGATTCCACATTGCTTTAAAAAACAGATGACGTGTGATTTTGCTCATTTACCAGGCGGTGAAATAAGGCATGGAGTTGCTACCTAAATCAGCTGATTTCCAGCGGTCCATGGAAATGTTAAGACTGGAGCTCATGCTGTTGTGGTGCAGGATCTTGTCCTCACCCATCACTGTGTTTATGGCAGAGAAACATGGAAGTGCTGCCTAAAGGTCACGGACATGGACGTGCAGGAGGAATAAGGAGGGAGCTTCTGTTTCCAGCATGGGACAGATTCTCACTGACCCCTGTGTGAGATGAGAGCCTAACCCACAGCAGGCTTTCCTTTCAGCATTTAAGGAGAAGTAACGTGAAGCCCTCAGATCAGAAAATATAAATGAACTTTAAAGCCATTTCTATGTATTCTAGGCATTTCCCACACACTGGTAGTTAAATGGGATTTCTGGAAGCAATAGAAGACAGATGGAAAAATCAAGAAGGCAAATACAAGCAAATCTGATGCATTATGTATTAAAAACATATTGCATCTGTTGATTCATCAGATCAAAGGGCAGCTATAAACATAAAAACAGATCAAGACTGAGGTAAAATCTTATAGTGATGTTGATTTATAACTTACCTTTGCCAGGAGGAATCTGAACTGTACACGGATTTTAGAAAAAATGTCAGAGCTCTGGGTTATCATTTTATAATCCCCCTCTAAGATCCAACACTAGTGTCCTTATGTGATTTCAGTGTATTGGCTGGGACCTCCCCTTCTGTTTCCATCAGGATGAATGGACTGGAGCTGGCACAGCATGACAAGCTGTGGTTCAGAGTCAGTTCTTGATTTTACTGAAATTGAGTGGTGTCTGTCACTCAGTCTCCTTGGACAAGGCTTTTGCTGAGGACTTTTTTTCACATTCCAGCTGCTCTAACTATAATTTACTTGTGTAAAAGTTGGGCCTATGATAAAACCCCTCCCTATCTCAGTAGAACAGTCTTGTGCCTTGTCTATTCAAATGCCATCATAGGACAGCTGTGAAAGTAAAGCGAAATCATCCTGGGAGTAACATCCTAGAGTGCTATTGACTTATGAATCTTACTCTCATTCTTTTGCCTAGAGGAGCCTAGATTGTACATAGCACTTCAGAGTAAGAGTTACAGATTTGTCTAATCATTTTATAAACACACAAGGACCCCAATCCTGGCATTTCTACAGACTTTGACCTGTGGGAAGTCAGGTAAATTAGGTAACCACTCCATGCCTCCATTTTCCTACCTGTTAAATGGACATAATCACATATTTCTGGTTTTGTAAATCACGGTGGGGTCTGGATGTGAGGTTGTGCTCATTGCTGCACACAGATGTCACATTGCCTTTCCCTTTGCAAAGGGGAAGTGCCACTGCTGATTACATAAACAGAGCTATAGGAACCCCTGGAGTGGAGCTTTCCCAGACCGCCTTCACCTTGTCACTTGGATCAGAAATGTTAATTTATTGTTAATTAAAATTATCCTAAAGCAGATGTCTGTCTGGCCAGATGTACCATACCCTAATCTCTGACACTCTTGACCTGATCTCCACTTGCATAGTGTGAGCCTAGAAATTAAGCTGAGATGTAGGTATTTGCATTGTGTATACCTGAACTGGAACTGAAACTCTCCCAACCCTGATTTCCCTGTCATACCACAGATTTTTTGGGCATTTTTTGGCAAAGATTTGATATTTCCCCTTACAGTATAATTAAGTAGCTGATTCCTACCAATTCTAATCAGCCCAAGAGCAGACATAATAGAACTTCTGTGCCTCAGAGGAGTGTTGGAATAATCACTGTGAGAGCTAAAGCACCCATGAACAACTTCAGTTGAGACTCTATTTTCATGTTTTCAAAGAGTTAGGAAAAGGGGGAAAGCCCTCAAAATCTGGAGAAGTTCAGGGGCCAAATCTGACCTTTGTTCAGTCTTGTGTAAGGGTCCCAATGGAGCTCCAAGGGCAAGAACAGTTGGCAGACCCAAAGAGGGTAAGGTGGGATTTTTTTTACATAGGGAGGCAACAGGGAGCTTCCACATCTCTTAAGTTTTAGAGAATGAGCACAGATAACAATACAAGGAGAGTTTCCTGCAGGGTGACTCAGACCTAAGTAATTGTCTTTCTCTGAGGTGCCCTCCGCCAGGCACATCCCTCTTTATTGATTCAGGATGGATTTTCAGAGTTTAGGATGAGTTATGTCTTAGGGATGCAGTTTGTGTGACTGCACTGGCAGTGTTGGAGTTTGTCTGAATTAGTTAGACTGAAATTGCAGTGACTATAATGATAATTTTCACTGAACATAAAGGCAGCTAAGGTGACTTGTCAAACTCCAGACATTATATATAAGACACTTGTCAGATCAAGGGATCAGTCACTCAGATCAATCCCACCTCACATGCCTGCAGTACGTCTGAACATGCCACCTCAAGAATTCTTTATAGTCAATGAGGAAGAATCTACAGTGTGATTCATCTAATCCAGGAAGAAATGTTTAAACAGGTCAAATGAATCATGCTTGCATCCACTGGCAGGATCTCAGGTGTAGGATCTGCATCCTGGCTGTCTAGAACTGGCTGCAATTAACAGCATGTACATATCTGAGGCGGTGTGTTTGGCTGAACAGAACTGAACACAGGACTTTTGTATAAACGTTTTTAACCCTGATAGCAATGCAAGATGGGTTTCAGTTTAAAATTAGAGGAGAGGGGTTATTAAGTTCTCTTTTTCTCACTGGTGAGCTGAATCTTCAATCTCAGCAAGTCCCTGTGGTGGTTGACCTGGCTCCATGGCAATACCACCTGTGCTGTGCTTTGACATCTGTAAGGCAATGGGAAAAACCTGTAATATTGTGGTTTTATCTCAACAGGTGATGTGTCTCCTCCTCCCTCTACTGTCATTGGGCACACCAAAACCTTAGCTAAGGTTACATTCAATCCCAGTGTTGTTGAGCAAACCAGGATTGCCCGAAATGGAATTTTGGGAGATTTCATAATTAGATATGATGTCAACAGGGAGCTGAGTGTTGGGGATGTTCAGGTACTGTACACATAATAATCTTTTCTGTTTTATTAGCTGTACCTGAGGTGGTTCAATTGTCTTGCTTGCTCCAAATTCCTAGAAAATGCTTTCAAAGTGAAGGCTACTCCTCCATCTTGTAAGAACTATCCAAAATAAAACCAGTCAATTGGCAGCCACAAGATGGACTTCAACTTCATTGAGCTTCTTTTTTGTGTCTGCTTTTCAGTTTCTCAATATACTGGGTGTACACATCTGGATACAAGGCCAGTCCCTCAAGTGCGTGTTGTGGTTCTGATTTGTGGGCACACATGTTATATCCTTGCTGCATTTGGAAGGAAACCCCAATGTCAGTCATGGAAGGAGATATGGAGAGGTCCAGTTGGCTCATCCAGCCTGGATAAACAGGGGACCAGAAAGAAGAAGGAAATCAAGCAGCATTGATACCCTCCAGTGTACACAGAGTCACTGGAAGCAGCCAAATATCTAAATATCCTATAATGATGTGTGTGGAATATTGCACCACGATCTGCCTTTGATTCCTGGCTCCCTTGCTCTTCCACAGATCCTCAATGGGTATTTTGTGCACTACTTCGCCCCCACAGATCTTCCTCCGTTGCCAAAGAACGTCGTGTTTGTGCTGGACAGCAGCGCTTCCATGGTGGGGACAAAGCTGAAGCAGGTGAGCTCCTTGTGTCTGCTATGGACTGCTGGGCTCTCAGGTGGCAAAGCTTGGTCCAGACTTTGTCTCACCATTTTTCTTCTGCAAAATGTTTGCTGTGTGTGAGGTGAGAGGTGGCTCTGAGGACACACAGAGGTGAGGTGATTTACCTGCAATGGGAAATGATCATGTTAGTGGGAATGGAATGGGAACAAGAAGTGTAGAAGGATTCACCACTCTGTAAAGGTCAGTGCTGCCAAAACTGAGCATAGGGTTGTCCTGGGCAGCTCTGTTCTGAGTGGCTTGAAAAGAGGCAGATTAAGGAGAATTCCAAAAGCAAAGTGCATTCAGCAAACTACTGTGTCCAGTCTAACAGCACAGAGAAGACACTGCTGCCTTTAAATTACCTTGGCAAAACACTTGGTGAAGTATAGCTCAAGAGGTTCTGCTGAAAGAAAAGTAATTTTGTCCTTTTTGGGAATCTGAGTCTTTCAGAACAAATCTCAGATGTTTTCCCAGGGCACAGACCTTAACGTGAGCCACCATACCAAGCTGAAGGGCACCTCAAATATAAATGGAATATGGATTCTATGGATCCTAATTATCTTCCCCAGTGACTGGGGAAGAAGATGACTCTCTCATCAAGAGAGTTATTAACAAGCATTCCTAGTCCTTTGCTGAATGAGGTCTCAAATCAAGATGCCTGTGACTCTGTACAAAGTCCTGTGGACAGGGCCTGGCTCTTGGCTTTCTGTTACTCTCCTGCTGAAATATGACCACCCTGCCTCTCAGAACAAACAGTTCTGGCACAAATGCCCCCAGTTCTGCATGCTGGAAGTGACCAAGTGCTGAACCAGGGAGATTAAGTCTCCAAAGGGCTTTGGTGTTCTTGTGAGCTGCACAAGTAGTCAGCAGCTTAACCTTGCACTATGAAAGCTTTTATTGTCCTTCTGTGTGTCAGAGTTTCTTTTCATTACACCTACTAGAAACAAGACTGCCATTAACCCCTGAAGGTATACTTCACAGCCTAGGCAGTTCTTGCTGGTAAACATGCATGAATATCAGGTAAATTATCTATGGAGAGGTTCCTCCTGAGCCTGAAGTGAGAGAAGTGTCTATCCAGAACCTTTGTTGAGGGTGTACCCAACTTTTTGCTTGTTATCTCAGTATATTCTTTTTGTGGAGAACCACTGCTACGTTATGGAGGAGTGCTATGTGATGGAGGCACTTATCTTCCTTTGATTCCAGCTGCTCCAAAAAATAGAACTTTGTGGAGTTAAGATCAAAATCATAAAACCCCCACATAGATTAATCAAGAAAAGACCAAAATCTAGGACTGGCTGAAAAATAAGCCTCTCTTGGTTCTCTAGGAAAGAATGATCAGTTACAGCCATGTCTGCTCAGTGTCCTTTTTACCCAGTTGTTGATGCTACTAAGATGTTTATTAAATTGCAGACAGATTCCCTGGCAGCAGGATACATCTGAGCAGAGGAAATGTCTCCTTTTTTTCTTTTCTCTTGGACTCTCACAGCTGTGGTGGTCCGTGGTGGTGTGTAGAGAGCTGGGAAATCCCATGGGACTGTCTTTCCTCATTTCTCTCTACTGAGTCACATGCAAGGTCAGCTAAAAATACAGCCAGCAATTGTAAAGAGCGCTCTTGTGGGTCAGCTGCAGTGACTATGGCAAACGACTTTAGGACTGTATAAGCAGGGATGGGAAACATCAGCTGTGCACCTTTTTCTACAGTAACTGGAGGAGATTTTGCACTCTGCAGTCACCTGCCTTCATGAAGTAAATGGCAAAGTGACTCAAGTAGGGTCAGGATTTCATGTATCCTGCAGTTCCCATAACCCAATTGTGAGTCATTTATCTTTTCCGCTCCCAACGTTTTCCATTTCTGACATGAATTTTAACCTGTTTGTGCCATCCCTTTTTTCCTGAGTCTTTGAAGCAACAAATGTCCAGTTACAAACACATACAGTGAGACTGGTTGATCAGCTTGAATAAAATAATTGGAGATGTTGAAAAACCATGTGGATGTGGCATTTGGGTACACAGTTTAGTGGTGAACACAGTCGTGCTGGGTTAATAATTGGACTTGATGATCTTAGAGGTCTTTTCCAGCCTTAACAGTTCTTTGGTTCTGTGATTAAGACCCTTGAAACATTCCCCTCACATCACTAAGGGATGTATTAGCTTTGAGGGGAAGGTATTTCTCCTCAGTTTTCACAGCCTCTGAGCTCTGGTGATGCCAGCAGACTCGGATGTGTTGCAGCAGTCAAACTCCACTGAGAGTCTGAGCCTTTGCTACAGTCTCCTCTTAGCACTGGCAAGGAGATAAAGTTCAGGAATAGAAAATTCTTGAGCACAATGAGAAAAATATTCACATGCTCTAGGCTTTGCACATCATTACTGCTGTCCCACTGGCAAGGAAAATCCCCATGAACTTTGTTCCTTCATTTGCAAAGAGACAGCAAGTTCTGTGTGGAATAGTTGCTTTAACAGCCAGGAGAGCCTGGGGAACAGGTTGTATCTTCAGGGTTTACTGGGAAGCAAAATGATTTGCCCTTTGAGCAGTCTGCCCTGCTGAGTTTATGGTACCTCTGGCTAGGTAGAAGGGGATATAGCAGTTTTACATTGGTATAACCAGGAGAAAGAGGGGCCAGTTATAGGTTCACCACCTTGTGATTACCACGATTGCACCCAGCTTCATTAAACATGGTGAAAAAGGACCCATGTTATAGAACGAGCACGTTCCAAGCTGTCAATATACCCACAGGAGACTGAATTTGCAGGTATTTTGAAGATATATAGTAAAATACAGTTGTTTCAACCACAGATTCATTTCACCTTACCTTTCCCACAGGCAATAAATGCCGCACACTCAGTTAAGCATTTGGCTTCACCGCAAGCCTGGCAACTTGTCAAGGGTGGTGTGCCAGACTGTAATTTTCTCTGAGGTTAATTGCTCTAGGAGGAACCCAGCTGAAACTGGGACCTGCTGGGGATTTGCAAGGGCTTCATTTATTTGTCCAAGGGACACTGTTGGTACCCTTGAGTCACCGACACTGCTGGAGCCCATCTGAGAGCCCTATGAGCCCAGCCCCTCAACCTCTGTGCCTCAGCACAGACCCCCCTGAGGAGTTTCAGGGTGGTGAAAGAGCAGACAAGCACCTGAACACTCAATATTCTCCTTCCAAACTCCTCTGACTTCTGCTGGTTGCTGCAGAACTGGATGTGAGCCTGTTGACTGTTAGTCCAAATAATGGCTGCTACCCAGGAGAACAACCTTAAATCACCAGGGAACTTTGGAAAAAAATGCAAATTCTAATTACAGCCTTTAGAGAGTTCAAAGCTACTGGGGTGAGGAAAGTTTTGTCAGGTTTTCCATTTCTGTTGGAAAGAAACAGCCTGAGAGAACGCAGAAGAGCAGTCTGCAGCACTAACAACTCCATGCAGCTGCCTCCTACTCAGGAATACAACACAGCAGAGTTATCTCAGTCCTCTCTGGAGGTGTGAATATGGGATGTAAGAACTATTACAGCAAATAAGACATCAGATCCATGTAGAATTTATTTGCTCTAAGAAAATAAAAATAAAATTCCTCTTCCAAGAGAAATGCAAGTGCTTGTCATGCAGAAAAATAATCTGCCTAACCCTAAAGCAATTAAGTAATGACAGAGAAACAAGTAACCTTCAGAGCAAGATGCTCTCAGGTATCCAGGGCAGGGAGCATCTGCTTCTGGTCTTAAGACTAACAGCCAATTTTGCTTCATGCTGAGGCAGTAGAAGCGGAGGCAAAATTTCCCAGGAGGATCCCAGGCCAGCTATAAAGTGCAAGTCCTTTAACTGGGTTCAGAGTAAATAGGATGCAAAGGTAAGGCAGAGTTTGGCATGGAAATGCTGCTGAGGCTTGAACTGAAAACCCATGAAGACACTGAGAGCTCTCCCACAGGTTTCAATTGGACCATCATTGAGTTCATCAAAGGATGAACTTAAAACTGGTGCTACTGATGTGCCAGACACAGCCCAGTGACCACCAGACGAGTCTGTAGTGAAATGGAAGTGGCTAAATCAGTCCATGGAAGTCAGTCCATGGATTGGGGTCATTGATGTTTATGGCCAGGCACAGCTATACCAGAGTTACAGACAGCACAGCTCTTGGTCTGCGACTGGGACTGAGGGCCCAGGCTGGAGCTTAATTGGGCAGGAGAGTGGGTGCAGGCCCCAGCTGGGGCTGGGCAGAGCCATTAAAGCCTCTTGGTATCCTCAAGGCTCTGGCGAATGCATAAAAGTCAGTGAAATGAAAGAGCTTTCTTTAGTAGTCCTGTCCAAGCTGGAATTAAGGATTTTTTTCCAGCTGCTGGAGTAACACCTGGAAGCCAGACCTGGCTTCTATGTGTTTTCATCATGGATCTGTTATGTGAATTTAGATAGGTTATTTTCTTTGCCTGTGCTTGTCTCTTTGCAAAGTCTTGTCTCTTTAGCTGGCAAACGCATGTCTGGACTTATGGCTGTACAAAGATCCCCCAAGTCTAAAAGACACCAGATCTTTGCCAAGACTGAAGTTATTAGATTAGCACTGTTTGCAGCAACACTGCTATTTCTGAGTAGATACCCCTTCACCCTAAATCAGGGTGTGTCCTACACATTACTCAACTGGGACCATTTGTTTCTGGCTGTGGAGAGCAGCTGAAGCTCAGAAGTGCTTGTAGCACCTCACGTGGAATCCTGCTGGAGTGAGATCTTCCATGTTATATTATTGTCATCAAACAGTCTTCACAGGCAGCTCTGAGGTCCACATGATGTAATTTGAGATCCCTTAGGAATGAGGGATATGATGCTATGTCATGAGGAAAGAGCTTTTGCTTGGATATTCATCCCTGATCAGTGACATAATTTTCTCAAAAACATCTGCTCTCTTCTCTGCAGAGTTTTGGGCAAAGAATTGGCTTCTTCTTGTGCCTGAGGCAGTGGCTTAGGATGGAAGTGGGCAGGGGAAGGGCTGGAGGCAGAGATGTGCAGGAGGGAGTGGGGATCCTGGAGCTGGAGATGCAGAGAGGGTTTGGAAATGGTGAAAATTGGATGTGGGGCAGGTGTTGGAGGACTGTGAGGGCCCTGTGGCAGACTCTTAGGTGGGAAAACTGGCAAGTTTGCTTTTTAAAGGAACTATTTAGTACTCTTGCATTGCTTAATGCTAACCCTGAGCAAAAGTGCTGGGTCTTTCCTTCAACCAACAAACCTTTGTCACCATCCCACACTCACAGGAGATCACGGAATTCTAAAATGGTGTGGATTGGAAACAACCTTAAAGATCATCCAGTTCCAACCCCCTGCTATGGGCAGGGACACCTTCCACTATTCCAGGGTGCTCCAAGCCCTGTCCAAGCTGGCCTTGAACACTTCCAGGGATGGGGCAGCCACAGCTTCTCTGGGTACTCTGTGCCAGGGCCTCACCACCCTCACAGGGAATAATTTCTTCCCAATATCCAATCTAAATCTCTCCTCTTTTAGTTTAAAGCCATTCCCTCTTGTCCTATCACTAGAATCTTCTTGTAAAGTCCCTACCACATGTCCTGTAAAAAGAAATGAAAATGGGGAAGCCTCAAGGGAGGAGCAGCACATCTCTCCTGGCAGGTTACACCCATGGATAGGATGTTCTGAGTAGGGGCTAGAAAGCTTCAAACCTGTTAGGCTTCAGGCTGCTGAGACACCTGGTCTGTGAGAGTGGCTACGTGATGAAGGATGAGGATAATCAGTATGAAGAGCACAATGATTTCTGTATCAGCTCAATTCCTGCTGTGTAACACAGCAGCTGATGATTGCTGAAATTGGGGGGACATGTTGTGGACAGCTCTTGGGCATGTCAGCTCTTCCAGCACTGTGTTGGGGCTGATCCCTGTGACAGAAAATGACAGTACCCAGTTACTGGAACAGTCTTCGTGCCCTGGGATGAACTCCATCTTCTGAAGATGGGCAGAGGGAGAGATGTCAAGCTCTGCATTGAGGGCATGGGGCATTTTTCCCTCGGTGCTGACCTTTTTGCTGCTAACTCCATGGAAACTTTTTGTCATGCTGACAGGGTGGGGGTTTGACTGTCTGATGGGCATGTTATGGGATATGATTCCACTTTGAAATGAGCTAAGCACAAGACAAGAATGTGGCCTTCAGACACTGCTGTGTCAGTCTGGCTGTGTGCCCATGCAGCCCCATTTTTTCCAGTAGGGTTATTTCAGTATAGCCCTGTGGGGCAGCCCTTAAGCTTTTCCCTTTGCCTTATTTACTGTACGGAATTGTTTACTGCTCCAACTGTAATCCATTCTGCACTGGGATAAGGGCTTCCAGTAACGATGTCTGGTGCTGATTACAACTTGCCTCCTTAAATCTTCGCACTGGCATTTATTCACATCCTCAGTGCTGCAGTGGGATTGCAAAGACTGAGCATCTGCTCTGCTCTGCCCTGTTTGTGGAACTCCAGTTCCTGAGAAATCAGATCAACTTTTGATCATCAGATTAGTTTTTCATGTATTTATCCTCACCATGCTGCTGGGTGCTAGAGAAGTGAGTTATCCCAACTGATCACCTCCTTGAAGACAGTTTTATCGTCCACTGAGCAAAAATTGAGTCCTGTCTTGGATGGATGTGGAGCTAAGTGTTTTGCTCAATGTTAAGTGGAAAATCTTTTTTAGAAAAGGCAATAGGAACAAACATTTGTTCTAAAGGATGGTTGTTTTCCAGACCAGGAAACTACAGAGCAGCTTTTTTTAAAGCCATATAGGGAGTCAGCAATGTTCAAGTGACCAGCAAGGGATCTGGGATGTTCAGGAGGGGGAGACAGGACCATGGACTGGAGACAGACCTTTATTGTCCAGAGCTCTACATTCAAATTCCCTCCCATCACAGGCCTGTGTCAGTATAGAACAAAATGCTTGTTGTCCAGAATTGCGAAGGAGTTTTCCCTGGTTACGCCATTCTTGTCTGCCAGGAAGAAAGCACAAAGATACATTGACAGGGAGAGGGGCAGTTGCAGTCCCTCAATTGCAGGACATTCCCTGTGGAGGAAGAAGGGGCCAGTTGTCCACTCTGAAAGTGGGATGCAGGAAGGCAAAACAATCCAAGGATACACTTCTGGGTTAACCCCTGTTTTTGGTACAGAAGTCCCTGTTGCTGGCAGGTGACATGTGACCAGCATTATGTGGGCAGAAAGGACACTGGGACACGGAGGAGAGAAAACTCACAAGATGTGGCTTCAAACCTCAGCAGGAACAACACTGCCCAAACCTTTGCTCTCTCTGTTCCTTGGCTCTCCCTATAACCCCCACTGCCTTCCCTTGGCTCTGGACCCAAACCAAATCTATGGCAGCACCTTGTCTGACCATGGTAGCACCATTTCAGGTGTGACTTTGATGCCAGCCTTTCCTTAAGTCACAGTATTAATCCTTCTGACAGACCATGGGGACATTGATGAGCTACGGCTGTTGTTTGGAAAATCCCTCTCTGGACCTTTTCATCAGCTGTCTCTGCATGTTTGGAAAGGGAAAGAGAAGAACCAAAGCACAGAGGATATTGAAGTGGAGGAAGGAGCTCTTTTGGTTCTTCCTGTAGTTCCTTGCAATCTTTTGCCAAATAACATATTCACTTGTACTTTTCTCCTCCTTGCTGTAGGAGATCTCATTTCTGAGCCCTTCTCTGCACTGTTGCACTCTCAGACACATTACTGGATAGAGCTAAGGGTTCCTAATTCCTTCTGGGCTTACATCTTGTGCCTTAGCCCCTTTCCTGTTGAATTTGATTTCTCACAAGGGATCTGGAAGAACAAAGGGTGCTGAAATTTTGCCTTCTAGTTGTGGGATCTTTTAGCACATGGATGCAGATGGCCCCAGGTCTGCTCTCTGCAGGCTGTTCTCGTGCATCTCTCAGAGAATGGGCCCTGTTTTCCAAAGGCTGTGCCTGGGAATGCTCTCCTCTCTGCTAGCAGTGTTCTCTAGACTGGCTGATCCTGAGCCCAAGGAGTTTCCTGGTGCTGGCTGAGCTGGAAGGGGCTGTGTCACTGGTGATGAAGTCCTGCCGCCCAGCTGTTGCGAGGGCGGATGGATGAAACACTTAGAAGTGCTCCTAAGGCGATGGAAAGTGTGAATACGTGGGCTTGGGATATGCATTTTAATGAGGTGTTTGAATTCTCCCCTTGCTGCCTAGCAGGGCCAATGTCTGGCAGTGCCACAGCTTCTAACAACCACATATTGTGTCCCTTTGAGCTGCACAGCTCTCAGGGTAGCCAGGCTTCACCCTCGCCCCACTCCCCAAACAAGCAAGGGACTGTGAAAGAAATGTCACCAGGACTCAGATTCCTCCTAAAAGGTGCCCAGATGGTCTGACATCATCCCAGATGTCTCTGAGGCAGATCTTTGACCCAAAAAAGGGCTGAAGGCTCTCAGCTTTCCATAAGAGCGTCTGTCTTCCCATGCTTTGCCCCACCAGTGTTTAAGCAAGATGAGGTCTGTCAGAGCTAACTCCAAGGGCTGGGTACAAGGGTGACAAATCACAGCCAAACTCGAGTGTAGCTGAGGGAGTTCTGCTCTTCCTGCTGTTGCTGGGGGTGGTACAGCTCTGAATCACCTTGTCTGTGATTCAGGGCCCATAGCAAGCAAGAACCAGAAGAGCAGCAGCTGTGTTGCATGTCCAGGTGTCAGTGTGGAGGTGACAAGGAAGGCCAGAGTGGCAGCTGGGAGCTGGCTTGTCTCTGACCTTGTAGGCTTGAGCAGACACTGTTTGCACATCAATCATTTAGACAGTGTGAGCTCCCCTCCTCTCTCATCATTCATGAAGCACAGGCATAAACTCTGGTCACTCCCTGGCAGTCATGGTCACCTCACCTGTCCCCAGCTGTAGACCAGGGTTGTACTGCTCCAGGTTTGGGGGTGATATTTTGTAGCCCTAGAGGTGGATGTTTCAGTCCCAAGGTTCCAGCTGTGTTGGCAGCTCATTCCTCAGCACAATTCCTCATCTCAAATGCAGTGGCAATTCAGTCTCTACCTCTCAGCTCAATTTCATCTGTGCTAATTTGAGGGAAATGGAGGCATCTTCCCCCACCAAGTTATCTTCTTTTAAATCCTCATTTAAAGCTTTACTCTTACAGCTACAAACCATTCCCAAATGGTAAAAATGGATTTTTATTCAGCTGTTCTGTGTTGTCACTTCCTGCCATCCTCTCCTTTAATCCTTGCTCCAAATGCATCCACCCAGGCAAACATGCTGGGAAAAGTATTTCACTTTAGAGTACTTGGCACAGAGGCATTGGACCCCCAAGCTCTTTTTCCTCAGTGTGAGCGTGTCCAGCTTATCTCCAAAATGAACCAGTGTCATGTGCATGGCCATGGAGGAATGACCTGGCCCTCAGCAGGGAAGAAATGGTTACTTTTCTGCCTCTTTGGCAGGAGTTTCAGTGGAATGACTCACTGGGCCCAGGTGGGAGTGGAAGTGCAAGGACCCCATTGGCAGCACAGCAGTTTGGGAATCCTACAGCAGCCACAGCCCTTGGCTTCTTGAAGTCAGGAGAAGTTCCAGCTGTGGCTTTACAAGGCCAGAAGCAGAAACCTGCTGCTGTATCCCGACTGAAGCTGCAGCCAGAAGAGCTCTGCAAAGCCTTGCCTGGGGTCTGGTGGAGATAGGAGGAGAGAGCTGGATACCAATTGCACTTGGTCATAGCCGAGTCCTTCAGGATTTCAAGCAGTGCACTTTTACCAAGATATTCTCTCTATTAAAAGTTAGTTTTGCCTGCCAGCTCCTGAATCATATCCAGCACTCTGAGGGAAGTCATGTCTCTCTCATAAACCATTAGTGGGTGATGAATGCTGGTTGCAAAGCATGTTGTTGGCACCCCATGAGGACTGCAGTCTTTAGGACATACCTGGGAGTCCTTATGAGCTGGGAAGAGAGATGGAAATAGGAAGAGACGGGGAATTCAGAGCACTCTGGGTGAGGTGGAGAGCAAATTCAGCTTCTTTTAGCTCCAGCAAGCATCAGAATGCTCAGGATGGAGCAAGATTAATTCTTGAGGTGAGTCCCACCTTCTCTGCTTGATGGCAATGCCTGGAGACAGGCACTTCCAGACAGTGACTCAGCCCATCCTACAACCTGTCCAAAACAGACAGGATGGATTACTCTGCGGAGGTGGCTTCCTCTGCCTCGAGCAGTATTAGATGTGATGCCCAGCTTTCTGATGACTGAGTTGGCAAAGCTGAATCCCACCCTTTATTTTTACTGTGGATGGGGTAAAAGCTGCAGGAGAATGAACCATATGGCCTCCCTCACTCTGTTTGCTTTGGAGCAAAACCATGTGCACACACACACCCTTGTACATGTGTTTGTGTGTATGTTACATAAACTCAAAGGGTTTTAATTTAAGTTGCAGAGACAAGCACAGGATACAGATGCCAGAATCCAGGCTGTCAGTGCATATCCACTAAAATATGGCAGAAGTTTTTTCCTGGGAAAAACTGACTCAAATGCCATGGAGTGACAAAAATGAGACAAAAAGCAAAGAGGAAATGGAAGAAGGGGAGAGAGAGATGATCCCAGCCCCACATTTGGCCCCTGTATGAGGGTGTGGGGAAGTGCTAGGTTTCCTGGGAATGTCTGCTCCAGTTCCCTCCTCATCCTCTCTGCAATTCTAGCTTGGATGCTGTGTACACCAAGCTACTTCTGCTCTGTGTGGTTTTACTTTTTCCTTTCCTTTTCTTTTGGCTGAACACAGGCAAGAATGTCAAAAGGAATTTGTGAGCGCAAGGGAGGTGAGATGCAGTCTCTGCAAGTAGGCCAAAGCAAGATTATTTCTCCTCTTGCCTTGTTCTCAGAAACAGCACAGCTTATTTGGGCCCAATAAATCCCTCTGAGAAAAGTGCAGTTTGACAGAATTGAAAAAAGAACTGAAAAGAGGGGTGATGTAATGGGAGAGGTCAAGCAATGTTAATTATAATCAGAGCTGTAATATAGATAATGAGATTTGGGGAGTTTTTCTTCAAATCATCGCCTCTAGGCACCTCTGTCTCCTTTGTGGGAGCAAAGGAGGATGCTGTACATAGGGAGCTGTTGTGGTCTCGTCGTTCCTTGCTTTAACATCCAGCCCAAATTTCCTTCAGCAGAGCTTGGCATGGAGGCCTGCTCACACACAGGATAGAAGGCTCTCCATTTTCACTTTCTGCTTACTTTGATCCATTTTTTGAAGGACAAATACTCGGGCCAACCTTGTTATCATGGAATAAATCCTAGAGTCCTTTTCTCCGCTGTGTGATTGCTGCCTGTGCATGTGTAGGATGGTTTGGCTGACTGAACTGAGAGCTGGAAACCCCAAGTTTTGTGAAGCTCTTGCTTTCTGACCTTGCATAATTACTAAACTAGCCTATGCCTTGGTTTTCCTCTCTGTAAAATGGGATTTTGAGTGAGGGTTGCTCTGAAGGGTGATGTCATGTATTATCTGAAGCGTTTTTACAATACAAAGGGTGTTGTAAAAGAGGAGATGAGAGTAAAACCTTCTCTTCTTCTCCAAACAGCTGATACTTAGCCCAGCTTTGCCAGTTTCTGTGGACTGCTAGACTGAGGAGAGCCTCCATGTTTGGGGCAGGAGTTCACCTTTGTGGAGGTTTGTTCGGTGCACATCATGATGTGAACCTAGTGGGGTTCTCCCTTTCTCTTTGAAAGAGTCTTTTCCACCAGCATTTGCTTCAATATTCTTGTCTGTAAAACATGGGGGGACGTGGAGGAATGTTCCAGCTAAGAAAATGGAGGGATTAATCCTGAGATCCCTGCAGAGGAAAATGATTTGTACACAGGACAGAAACAGGCAGGGAGAGTCTCCAGACCTAGCTCCAGAATGTTTGAAGCTACGGGAAATATTCCTCTTAATTTCAGGTGGACTGGGAGCCAAGGCACCAGCTGTGAGGATTAGATTTGTTTGCAGTTGCATCATTGCATCATCATCTTCCATGCAGAATCCAGGGGGATATTGATGACACAGCTTGATCAGTCCTTTGAGCCCCTTTCCAAACTGTCTTTACATAGCAACATCAGGCCCAGGCTCAACTGCTTTCCAGCACTGCTGATTACTTCTATATTTTTCCTGGAGAAGCCCTTTGCATATTTTCCTGACAGGCAGGAGAGAAACCTTTAGGTGCTGATGAGCCAACCATATTATTTCCTGCATAGCTTTCCTTGGAATTTGGAAGGCTTAATGGTGGCCAAAAAGGGGCTGAGCTGAGACTCTGCTGATCCCTCTACTTAGATATTGCCTCATAGTCGTCCTGTGTGTTTTGCATCCAAATATAGGGTATGTTTGCACGGACAGAGGCTGCTTTTGGACAACTTCTCTGAGTCTTACTCAACTGAAGTCTGTCTCCATGTGAACGCAGCTGCATGGCTGCTAAATCCAAGCTGGTCACACTGGGGGGAGCTGGACACCTCTGCAGTCCTCCTCTTGCCTTTTTCTCAGTGGTCTGGATTTCCCAGAACCCAGGATCCTTGACCTCTTTTGCTAAGAACTCTTCTTGTGACCAGCTTTCCTCATTCTGTTGCCTGTATTTACACAGGATGATGAACGGTTGGCATACTGGTGAAAAACAACATGCCTGGAACAAAATTGACTGGCAGGTAGAATCTGCATTGACTAGTCAGGACTTCTTTTTATATCTAATTAATTGGATATATTAACCTAAACATTTATTAATTGCTGAAACTATTCATTAGAGTATATATATAGCAAATAGCATCCTAATTATGAACAGAGAATGTGCATCCTTTGACATGTTTAGAGGTTTTTTTAACATAGAAGTAACCTATTTTAAATATATGCCACTTACTGCAAGTCTAGAGGGCATTAGACAAACTCTATGATGTTTTTGTTATTAGTCATAATTCACTGTCCCTTGATTCAGAGCATGGTTCTGCCAGTCACTGGGAGCTTTTATCCTAATTGTGATGCCTGATTTTTAAGCTTAGTTAGGTCTAGACGTGCCTCACAAGCCCTTTTTGGCAAGAGTTGTTTTTCATCTCATATTTGCCCACCCCTGGCACCACAGAGATCAGGCCTTAGGACAGGGATGGACACCCCAATTTTCTTCCTCAGCCAAACTGGCAGTGTAGAAATATCTAATAGATCAGTGAACATCTTAAAATTAAATTCTTACCCACTAGAACACTGACAGCTGTGTCTACTGGTCTCCTTTCTGTTCTCTTTCTAGACCAAAGAAGCTCTCTTCACAATTCTCCAGGACCTAAGGCCTGAAGATCACTTCAATATCATCGGCTTTTCCAACCGAATAAAGGTCTGGCAGCAGGACCGGCTGGTGCCAGTTACTCCAAATAACATCAGGGATGCCAAAAAGTACATCCATAACATGTCACCTACTGGAGGTATGACCAGAGATATGGATGGGATTAATTGTGTTACCCAGTTGACTACAACAGGACAGAGAGTGGTGAATGTGGTCCTGGAGCATGTAGCAATGAAAAGACACGGGGATTTAGGTCATGGGACAAGGGGATTCCTTCATCTCCACTCAGGGTTATGTGGTCTTTATTAACATATGTGATGGGAAGGTTTCCTCAGATCCTGCCCATTGCAGGGGGTTTGGACTAGATGGCCTTTAAATATTCCCTCCAACCAAAATTACTCTATGATTCTATATACTTATTAAACCCAGTTTGATTTCATTCTCTTGTTTATCTGGTGACACCCTAGGAGTGGGAAAGCTTCCAAGGTTATTTCTTAAGGACACAGGTGAAACCATACCCTGGAGAAGGACACACAGGACCAGTATTGTGCAGTTTTTGAAAGGCTCTGTGCAAGCAGGCACATGATTTTGTCTGGGCTGGAAACCCCAGAGATGGAACATCCACTGTGGGATGTGGGATTGCCTTCTGCAGGGGCTTCTCACCTAGTACTCTCTTCTTGTCTCTACCAAGGAGTAGCCAAAATGATATTTAAGAATTTCTCAGCCCTTTTTGCTTGTGCTTTGTTGCCAGGAGGGAAGAGGGCAGAGGAGAAGACCCCAGACCAGTGGCAGAGTGCAGGCATGATTTTTAATTTGATTCACAGGTCTCCTGTGAGGCTATGGACAGTAGTATAAAAAATCCCCAACTATGGTGAGGTTTGTAATCAAACATATTCCAGCAGCTGTGCCCAGAGAGCTGCAAAATGACCTATTCAAATCCTTCCCTGTGGAAGTAATCACAGCTGCTTGAAGGTCAGGTAGGGCCTTCCCATGGCTGCCCCTGAGCAGTGACCACTCCTAGCAGAGGAAACCCTCTGATGGAAAAACACGGCAAACAGGATGGTTGGCTGTGCTGTTTGTGTGGTGAGAGGAATTGTTCAGGAAGTGGTCAAGGGACCTGCCCAGTTAAACAATTACCAATAGTGGGACTAAACTCAGAGAACAAAGCCTTTTACTCCTGAAGTGCCAAGAGAGCTGTGCAGGAGCCAGCTGGGTTTGCCCATGAACCTGCCAGAGAACAAAAGTAAAAGGAAATGATTGACTGTGGTTCAACAGGAAGATGCAGTGATTCTCCACCACAGGTACTTCAGCTTTGGCTAACTGTGTTTTCCCTATAAAGGTGCTATTCCTTGAGTATCTTCCAGTGAACATGAACACACACAAAGAACACGGTGTGGTTACACTCCTGTGTTGTACTTTCACACCAAAGAAACGGGAGAAAAATCCTGCTGCTAAATACCTGAGCATGTGGCAAAAGGCATTTTTCAGTGCTTAGTAGTGCTGTGATATGACTGAGTTTAAAATTACACACACTGCTACATAGAATGGTTTTCTCCTCTTTCTGAGGAAAAAGTTCTGAAATTTTGAGTCTGCCTGGAGACTGAGAGATTGTTAGGGTGCTTAGGTGCAGGTTTTTTGGTTGAAAATCATTTTGCAAAAGACAGAGTCAGGATTTTTGGACTTTTCAGAAGTCTTTGCTGCTTTTCTGTTCCTTGTCTTGCTGCAGTCACTGGAGCTGTGCACACTGAGTGTCTAGGTATGTGCTGCACGGTCAGCCTTCTATCACATCCTGTTGATAACCTTCCTAGATCTCCCTTTCCGGACCCCCAGGAGTCAGCTGTGTATGGCTCTTAACCCATTTCACCTGCTTTGTTTTCTAAGAGCTGTTTTTAACCCAGATGTGCTGATTTTGAAGAGGTCCCACAGCCAACCCCTCTGTGCTTTGACTAGAAATACATGGAGAAAGGGAATACTTGTACTCATTTTCCTGTTTTCCCTTTTTTATTTCATTTTTTTTTTAACACACAGTGGGCTTGGATCCTTTTCATGGCTATTCTAATGTACATCTGTTCCCTCATTTACTTTGTTTTCTCCCTCCCACCCCACTTCAGGCAGTTCTGTTCTTCACCAGCCAGTTGTTTTGTGCAAACACACTCCTCAGCTAACCAAGCTCTTTCCTTTAAACTTTGTATCCCCCTGGGGTGTGAAGAACAAACCCAACCACTCGTTTTCCCATTTGAAGGCTTTTTTCCTAACTCCAAATGCTGTGCCCTTCAGAAAAAATGAGCAGAACTTTTCCTAGTTCAGATATCATCTGGGAGAGTCCCGTAATTAAGTTTAACCTTTTTTTTTTTGTACCAGCCAGACATGGTATAACTCTGTTTGCCAGGCTGATGGCTGATTGTTGTACACTGAGACATTCAACAGCAATTTCACATGATAAACAGAAATTCATAATTCAATTCATAAGACCATAAACAGCTATGCCAATCTGGTGCTGAGTAACAGAGCTGAACTGAATTAAAGGGCTAGAGCAATTTCATGTGGAGAAAGGGACATCCTGATGTCCAGAGAAGCTGTCACCTCAATAAAGGGAGCTCAGGGAAATTATTCACACCACTCTTAGAAGGGGAAATGAGCTCTAATCATTCTGGTACCTTCCCAGGGACTAATATTAACGGGGCTCTCCAGACTGGGGCAAAGCTGCTGAATGATTACATTGCTCAGAACGACATTGATGCCAGGAGCGTGTCCCTGATCATCTTCCTCACGGATGGGAGGCCAACTGTTGGGGAAACACAGTCATCCAAAATCCTCAGCAACACCAAGGATGCCATCCGGGATAAATTCTGCCTCTTCACCATTGGCATTGGCAATGACGTGGATCACAAGCTGCTGGAGAGGATGGCACTGGAGAACTGTGGCATGACGAGGCTTTTCCAGGAGGATGAGGATGCAGCCAGCCACCTCAAAGGGTTTGTTCTGCTTTTCCTGTTCTTTGGGTTCTCTGGGAAAAGCATTTTGGGATGGAAAATCCTTCAAAGAGACACGGCAAGACATTGGAGTTTCCCTGAGGCTCAGCTCTGGCTGGGAGAGGCAGAGTATGATCAGATACTCTGAATGGCTTCCCAGAAATTTTCTTCTTCTTAGCAGACCCCCTGCATTGCACTGGAGCTTCCCAGCCCCTCAGAACAAGGCATTTGTTTCCCTAATTCAGATTGTTGTTTTGGACATGTAAACCCAGAGAGTGGGGGGCACAGGTCCCAATTCCTCACAGGTAAATGGTGGGGAGAGAGGATGCATTTCATACAACAAATCAACAGCATAAACACCATGGAGGGGATCAGGAATGAAGATTCCAATTTGGAACATAAAATTATTTCTTTATTTTTTAAAAATGACAACCCTTTGCCCAAACTCCAAAATATCTGACTTTGAAAACCACACAAAGATCATTCCTGGGATAACCATATAGTCACTTAATTCTCTCATTCTTTGTGACCCAAACTCCTCACAAGTTTCCTGCAATCCTCATCCTTCAGTAGGACCAGAGATTATGTTCCTCTTTGGTGATCAGGGAGCTGTAGTCCAAGGGGAGACTCTGGTAAGGAACAGCAGAAAGATACATGACCACAGCTCTGACCAAAATGTCTGGCAATGTGTCAGTATTTCGAAATAAAAATGTTTGGCTTTCACTCCCAAAATGTTAGTTTTTTAACCACAAAAGCTGAAAAGAGACAGTTACTAAGTACTGACCTCTCTCCTGGCTCGTGCCCCTGGAGCAATGAATCCAAGCACTTTCCACCAGAGCTTTGCCTTCTGTGGTGGTTATGTGTGGACAAGAATTCCTTCTAAACCAGATTCTGTAGATCCATCTGTCACTCCTCCCGTGTCATTTCCTCCTCAGGACATGTATTTTGGAGAGTAAGTGGAATTCCCTGGCAAATAGAGGTTGTTCTGATTGATTGGGCTACGGGAGCCCAGCGCTGCAAGTACTTGTTCAAACGCCTCTCTGTGATGAACAACTCACTGTTTATCAAGCTCAGTCATGGCAAACCCATTTGGCATCTGGTGCCAAAATTATACAGAAAAGCACAATCACTGCTGGAGGCTGATTCAAACCTCGCTGGGAGGGAAAACCCAAATGGGTGCCAATGTGATTTTTTTTTTGTGCTCAGTGGGTTGTATTTTTATACAGACACTTCCTTGAATTGTACTGTAAGAGAGGTTGTGTATTTCCACCATTTCTTACAACTCAGAAGTTAATTTACAGAGAGTTCTCAAGTTTAATTCAGTCACGTTCTTAAATCTGGTGAGGTCTCTGCATGAAGGACACTGAGTGCTCAGACAGACTTTAAAAGAAAGTCAACCAATTCAGGCTTTGGCTTCCCTTGGAGAGAGAATAAAGCAGAAAGGGTGACTTTAGCTTCCAGACAATCTGTTTAACCAGATGTGTCAAATAAATGCAGCTTGAACTAAAAAAAGGGCTGAGGCCAATTCTTTGTTTATTTACCAAATTAAACTCAAATGACTTGCCAAGAGATGAGCAGTTTGGCATTTAAATGGGAAATATGGGATTCTTGGAGCAGCTTGGGAGGAACCTTCAAAAGCACATTGCTGTAGGGAAAACACAGCACTGTAAACTTGGGCCTTGAGCCTTGTGAAGGTTTTCTGGGCTGTCCAGAGTGAGGTGTTCTCACAAGTGTGGCCGGTCACGTTAACAAGGCATTTTAAGGGTTAACCTCCCTGATTCCATGGAAGCATTGCCTTGCTCCAACAGAAAATCAGCCACGAGGTAGTGAGCTCTCTTGTGCCAGGCTCCCTGTATAGAGTAGCTAGAATTCCTCCATTCCTTGGAAATGTCCTTTTTATGGGGGTCATGGTGAGATTCCTTCTTGATTTTCTTTCTCTGTTGGCCCTCAGAAAACTGTATTCCTGCCTGTCCTACACTGACCAACCCAATCTAGGGGCCTTCCAGAGATTCAGAAGGTTTGGTTTGGATTCTCTTTGGCTTTGAGGGACCTAGCATTTTGGCCTTACAGCTTCTGGCTCTGGGATACCATGTGTAATACCACTAGAAACCTGTGATTAACACCGTCTTGTCTAAGTACATTTTTTAGTAACTGGGCTGCTTTCTGTGAACCTTGGAAGCCAAGAATTTACTTTTAATGTAAACACTTAAGTGATCACAACTATCTCCTTGCAGAGATCTGGAATCACAGTGGAAGGGAGGGGACTGCCAGGCCATGCTGGGATGGTTCTGGACATACCTAAGAGACTGTTTAGATGCCTAAGGAACAGTGAGCACTAAAATGAGGCAGAGAATAATTTTGGTTTACAGGGACCTCTGGAGATCCTGTATTTCAACCTCCTGCTCTGAGAAGAGCTAACTTCAAGTTTAGGTGAGGTTTCTCAAGGCTTTGTCCACTCAGGTTTTGAAAAGCTCTAAGGGCAGAAACACCCCCACCCTGATTCTCTGGGCCCAGTTAGAGTGGATGGGGTAGTTAAAGTTGGTTCCTGATGGCTCAAACTGCTGCTTGAATGATTAGGAGCCCTTTTAGATAACCTGACTGTGTCCTTGGCCATGTACAAGTGGAAGAGTGTGTTCACACAGTGCTAACAGTGAGAAATGTGTCTTGTTTAAGGTTCTATGATGAAATAGGGACACCCCTTCTCTCCGACATCCGCATTGATTACCCTGAAGAAGATGTGGAGCAGGTCACCCAGAACTTCTTCCCCAACTATTTCAATGGCTCTGAAATTATCATAGCCGGCAAACTCATCAACTGCACCTCGGATAAACTCCACGTGGAGGTGACTGCCAGCAATTCCAAGAAGTACATCCTCCTCAAAACAGATGTGGCTATTGACCTGCCGAGCAGGAATGACATCAGAGGCGTCCCCGGCCTGGAGGATGGCAAAGGGGATAATAATTACATTGAGAGGGTATGGAGTTACCTCACCATCAAGGAGTTGCTCAATTCTCGGCTGAAGAGTGATGACAGACAGGAAAAGGACAATTTGATGGAGAAAGCCAAGTCAATGGCCCTGGCTTACAATTTTGTTACCCCCTTCACTGTTCTGAAGATGAAAGAGGCTGGACTCCACTCAGAGCCACCTCAGGAGGAGTTTATCAGCCCTTCTACTGATGGCATTGGGGAAAAGGTGCAGAGCCTGCAGGGGCACAAGGCCCCACCAGGTATGAGAGAAGAATAACCTTGTTCTGGTAAGAAATATTCTTGCATGGGCAATGTCTCATGGCTGACTTTGGCACGGGGGGTGAGTTAGACAATGAACTGAAGGGTAAAGATGAGATTTTCATACCAATTTTGCTAATTGTGGGCTGGGTAACCCTAAGAAAGCCTTTTAGGCCCCTCACTCACCCCCTTGAAGCACTTACTACTCTGCAGGAACCACTGGGGAAAAACTGGTGTTCTACATGAAGTTTAAAGGAATATATCCCATAATCTCTCTGAATAATATTTGGGGAACATTATTATAATATGTCTCTTCCTGCTGCTCCATTAGTAATTGTAACAGCCTTCCTTCCCCACTTCTAGGTATACGCAGGGAGCACGACAAACAGAGAATTAAAATCTCCAAAACTTCAGGTCAGTGTCTGTTTTCATGCCTTTAATAATGCAAAATAATAGTGGCTGATTTATGGAAACCTCAGATGCATATCACTGTGGCATAACCATCCCAGTGACCAGCCAAAATTCTGTTTGTTAGACCTACAGAGTAGGGAGGAAAATGAAAACAAAACCGAAATACAGAGAGGATGAGTAATGAGAAGGAGTTGTGAGCAAGGCAGATGATCTGTAACACTTGATCCTCATATGTGAGATTTCTGTAGGTTAGGGGAGAACAGAAACACATTCTCTCTGTATTAGAAATAGTCAAAAAACTTTTTATAAAGTAATAATGCTGAAACATAAAGATGTCGTTGAAGATGGAAAAAAGAGAAAATTCTGTATAGTATTTTACAATTTTCCTGCACCTCTACTTAACTTTTCAAATATTAAACACTGAAGAATAAGTCTACAGCAAGATTTCGGACTTGAATTTCTCTTGATAGGGTCAATTTTACCTTAGAAACTAGGATTTTTGGCTTGCCTTAATAATGGCAGATGTCTGATAGTTGATGATAGGTCAAGGATTGTTGAAAAATTAGGATTGTGGGATCAACAGCTGCTGTTGACTGCTCCAATCTGATACCGAGGGCCAGGAGGGGTCAGTGTGAGGTGCACCCATGCAGCAGCCCTTGGTTAGAAAGCACATTTCTGTGTGCTTTGGGGGATGTAGCCTGCCAAGAAAGTATGGAGGAGTTCAAAACACCTACATGGTAATTCCCATAAATCACTGAAATTATATTCCAGGAAGAAAATATCCTGATTTTCACCTAGACTGTTTTGGGTTTTGAGTTGTCATTGAAAACCCAACCTCTTCGTGAGTAAAACAAAACAACCTTTGTGATAAACAAAGCAAAACTTGGCATTTCCTGGCAAACTCCATCTGACCCTGTAAAAACAACAAACCAGGAGGACTTAGAAAAAACAGGGACAAACACACTTTAAAGAGTTTTGCTGCAATCTTGGACGCTGCACTTTTGTGCGAGCCTCTCACAGTTATTATCTGTTTTTCCATGTCTTCTCAGCGGATGGGGACCCTCACTTTGTCATTGATTTTCCTGCCAGCAAGTTCTCTGTCTGCTTCAATATTGATGGAGAACCAGGGGACATTCTCCGGCTGGTCTCTGATCACAAGGAATCTGGTGAGCAGCCAAGTCAAGCAGTTTCTTGCAGAGGAAAACCAAAGTGTAAGGCCAGCCCTGCAAGAGTAAGACCAAGCACAAGGTGCTTCACAGGGAAGAAAGTGATAGGAAATTAGAAAAAGTTTCTTCTGTGGTTCAACTTCACCCAGTTACAAAGTCACAGTTTGCAAATAAAAGATCTGGACTCACCAAAATTACTCTGCTATGGGAATTTCCCTCTTTACTTACAGTACTGTTTGGTTTAGGACAGAGCAAAGCACCCAAACAGGCTCACCAAGCACCATGGCTCTTTTAGTAAAGAAACCACCAAACTGGCTAGCGAGTCACGACACACATGTCAAAACCCACATGATTCAGGACCTGCTTTACCCAAGCCAGCCTGATCCTCAGGGGCCCAAAGTGTGGTCTGATCCGATCTGGAATGCTAAGCAGGGCAGCTAATAAGCAGATTATGTCCTGAGCAGGGCAACAGTGGGAGAAAGGGGTGTTGAAACCAGAAACAATTCACAGACTTGTTTTACAAAACCCTACAATAAAGCTGTAAGGATTCTGTTTCGTGTGGCAGTGGTCTAGCCCCCATATTTGTGTTCATGTCTGCCTTAGTAAGATACAGCTCCAGGCAATGCTTCCTTTCAACTTATTTCACAGACTGTTTGTGCTACTGCTTGAATGATTTCGTGGCTCAAATTGCAGAATGAGCTTGAGCAAAACAGACTCTGTAGCACTAGAACCTTGAGTCCTTGAAGACAGAAATGAGAGATCCCATCAGGAATGATGGGATATGGAGCTAATTTCATCTTCGTGTTAATGGCTTGGGTTTAGCTTGTTAGCAACAAGCCTCCTCAATTGTCACCGTTCAGTGTGTCTTTAGAGGCTTGTGGGAAGTGAGTCACTGTCTTATGGACAGTAAGTCACAAAAATTATTAAAATGACTGGGAATCTTACTGTGGACATCTAGGCTTTAATTGACTCCGTGGGATCTTCATCTTAGAATACTCAAAAGTGGTTCTTTTTGTGGCATTGTGTACACTGTATGAGGATTAATGGGGCTGGGGGCACCTGCCTGCAGAGAAGGCCAGTATTTCTGAGCTTGGGTAAATTTATGTGCTCTGTATGAGGTGAAAATTTTATAACAGACTGATTATACTCTTTTGAATAGTGGTAAGTGAAATAATTGAGCACGAGATGGTGAGCCTGCATGTCCTCAGTCACAAGCCTTGTGTCATTGAGACAATAGACCTATTCCTTCTGGGCCCCTTCCAACTCTGACTGTTCTGTGACTCTGGGATCCTGGGATCCAGCTTTCATTTACTGATTGTTCTCCTGCAAGGTGTAACTGTGAATGGACAATTAATTGGAGCTCCCGCACCACCCAACGGCCACAAGAAGCATCGGACTTACTTCAGCACCATCACCATCCTCAGCAATAAGCCAGAGAGGTCTTACCTGGAGATCACACCCAGGAGGGTCATCCTGGATGATGGGGAAAGGCTCGTCCTGTCCTGTGGCCGGAGTGCTGTCGTGCGAAGCAGGAGCCTCGAGGTGTCCATCTCTGCCTACTCCAACATCACCGTGACGATCCGGGACTCCATCAGCTTTGTCATCCTCATCCACCACTACAAGAAGCCAGCTCCATACCAGAGGAATCACCTGGGGTTCTACATCTCCAACAGTAAAGGCCTCTCTTCTGACTCCCACGGGCTACTGGGTAGGTGACAGGTTCTCAGGTTCAGAGCTCTAAATCAGACAAAAATGATCCTTCCGAGCAGAGACAGGAAAAAGGCAGGTGGGGATTAAGTTCCCAGGTCCTCTCTCAAACAACTTCTCTATTTTTAGTATCTCCTACTCCTCTCCTGTCTTTTCCTATGAGCTACCTCTCCCTATCCCAGCTGTGCCTGGTTTTCACATTTCCACTCTTTTAATGATCAATACAGTTACTATTAGAATACAGTACTTGATGGTCCCAATACAGAGACAGAAACCAAATCTTCCCCAAGAACTTTTTATGGCCCCTTTTTTCCAAATGTCAAGTGAAAGAAGAGCCACCCTACCTTTTGAAGGAACTAGGCTTTAGGTAGGCTCAGCCAATGAGAAGTATTAATGGTTTTGGTCACGTATGGGTGCAGAACTCTAAAACTTTTACCATAGTTTCTGTGTCACTCAGACACCCCCAGGTGAAGCAGGAGGTGATCCCTTAGGAGTGGGTTTTAGCCTCAGGCCAGTCTCATGCACAAACCTCTAAATCCACACTTAGGTTTGGCCTAGAAGAACTTGCTCCCAAGAAGGCAAGGGAAGAGAACTTGAAGCTTCAGGCCTAGAACTTATTGCTTGCTGATGGGCATTGTGTGGGTTATTAACCTCTAGTAACCATGTCCCACAGAAGAGAACTTACTACTGGCACCTAAAAAGGCTCTTGAGCTCTTTAGTGTACTTTGACTTGTGGTTAAAAAAATAAAAAAAAAAAGGTAGGGTTTTATTCTAACCTCTGTGTTTGTGGGATTTAGAAAAGAATCACAGGAACAAGATTCATCCTGTTGTTGCAGAGAAGCCCTTTAGAAACCCGTAAGCTGAGAATCCTCCAATGTGTCCTACCAAAAAAACCACAAACCACAACAATTTATAAACAGGCACAGATCAGCCAGTCATGGACTCGATCTTGCCTTGCAGGTCAGTTCTTGAACCATGAAGTTAAGCTTCTTCAGGAATCTCTAAGCACACATCGTCAGGAGGCTGGGCAGAACCAAACGGAGCCGTTGAAGGCAAACCCTACAAACACCCTGAAGGTGAAGGGACGGCTCGTTCCTGTTGTGTGGAAGCAGAGGAGGATCTACAATGGCCAGCAGGAAGTCAACTGCTGGTTTGCCAAAAACAACGCAGACAAACTGATCGATGGGAGCTATAAGGACTATCTGGCTTCTCATCCCTTCGACACAGGGACCAGCTTTGGGACGATCAACAGTCTTTAAGAGCGGTCACAACAATGTGCTGCGGCAGCACGGGTGACAGCAGGTCCCTTCTGAAGCCTCTATTAGGCAACTTATGAATATTTTCTTACTTTTTGGTGCCAAAGAAATCAAGGATTTTACCCTTGAAAATCAGCTGTCTCTCTTTCATGCTAGATGAACACTGTTCATCAAATTCCTGAAGAAAAAGAAGGCTGGGGTGAAGGGATGTGGTTAAAGGCATGATTGGTGCTCTCCCAGTGGGAAGGGAGGGAGAAATAAGCCAGTGAACAGTGAGTGCAGAGGCTGCTGGCCTTAAAACAAACCCATGCAAGGATCTGTGCAATACCCCCTGGGGCTAGTGGGTCACTCCATGGGAGGCACATCATACAGCACAGTGCCTGTTGAGGCGATATGCTTTGCAAAGAAGTCACTTGGAGCACCTGCTCCAACCTTGGTCCATGGGGAAAGGAGAGAAAGACAGAGAGAGGAGAGGTGGGTGGATATTCACCTGCAGTGCCCCATTAGCATCAAACAAAATCAAAACCTTAAATCAACAGGCCACAGGAGGTTATTGCTTTCCTGGTTAGTGGGATGAGGTCTGCATTTGCCAATAAGCATGATGTTCTCTGAACCACGACAGACCCTTAAAACAGTGGTGAAAACCTTGATGTGGTTTATTGCTGTCTTTTAAGCACACAGGCTGTGTGCTTAAAAAGCACCTCTGGTCCTCAGCAGCAACAGGAGTGGTGCAGGCTCCCAATCCATGGAGCAGTTAATTCAACGTAATTCAATTTAAATAACATTGCAGGGTTAGTGATTTCTTGAGTCTTGACTCCCTCAGAGAGAAACAAAGTTCCACCGTGAGCTTCCAACAGACCTGCCACGTCCTTGAGCATCACATCCCTTCTATTCAGCGAAGATTAAAATTTCCTAAGGGATGACAAACCAGAACCCACGACAGCTTGTGAGCCTACAAAGCAGCCTCTTGAATTTCGGCTAGACGTCTCTAGCTGCTTTTGTAATCAGGGAGGAAGTCTTTATTTATTCCAAATTGTCAAAAAATTTTCATCCCGATTTCCCCTGGCTTCTTCTCCTTCCTTACACTGCAGGAATTTGTGCGCAGCAGGAATTTGGCAGCAGGAGGTTACAGAAGGGTCTGCCAGCCACCCCCACTGCAGGTGGTGCTCCAAACCCAAAACTGCAAGGCTGTGGTGTATTTTAAAGTGAGGCATCACTGAGCAATGCTATAGATCAGCCACAGGGGAGTTTTAGCAGAGAACTTGTCCAAAGAGGACTTGACAACCACAAAGACATTTACATGGCAAGGCCAAACTGAGCTCATGTGTACTCTGCCTTTCCAGAATTGAGAAGGAGGGAGGCTGGGTGTGGAAGCATCTCCAGGAATTAAATTATATCCATGTGTTAGAAGAAAATAGTTGCCAGAGACCTACAGAAATAGGTTCAATCTTGACTGATTTTTTTGCATATTTAACAATTAAATCATATTGTTTCTGTAGGAGCTCCAGCTGCTGGGGATGGGGTGGTGATCTTCCAGTTGCTTGATCAGCTCGTTAGAGCTGCAAGCACCGTGGCAGCAGAGCAGGTGGCAAGCACGGTCTCTTACTCACACCATGTGCTGCCTGGAAGAGGGAAACAGCTAAAAGCACCGAGCAAGGTTTAACTGCACTCTGGAAGATCCTTACGGAGAGCTCAGTTAGTACAAAACTCATGCCAAGGCTCGTACTTTGGAACAGAACATAAAGAAGAAACTACTGCTTTGGGCCCTGCTATCTTGAGAAACAGCTCTCCTGCGAGGGAGAACTGAAGGCAAGACCTTCAGCACAGTCCTGAGTGTGGAATAATAGCAGAGGCTTAATGCTCTGCAGTTTGCTCACGGGCCAGAAAGAGATGAGGAACAGCTGTGAAGTTGACTTCTCTGCCCAAGAAGACAGTAGGAAGATCACCCACAGCCCACATCCAACCAACCTCCTATTTCACTAGCATAGAGTCAACAGGACAGTGGCAGTGGCTTTCTAGACGCTCCAGGGTTTGGCAGGTGTTTCCATACTGTCCTTATGGACCCCTTCCTTCTCCTCCCACATTGTGCTGTCCATGTGTATTGCTAAGGGGAGTGACTGGCTTAGGCTCTCCCATCATCTCTTCTGTATATAGATATGTATATAATATATATAAACACACACCTACTGCTAATAATTCAGGTGCATCATTGCTCCTCTTTCTCCTCCTCCAGCCAAGGAAACGCATTTCTGTCAGGGCCTGAAGATAGCAATGATCAAGTCCAACTTCTCAGCGATATGAAGCACCTGGAGCAATATACTCAAAGTCTCCTTAAGGCTCCAGTTATCCATTTCACAATAAATATTTTACAGTGAACACTGCAGTGAAGCTTTCATTTGGCAAAGATAAAACAAGCTTTGAAGCTAAGGTTGTGTGTGTTTTATGCTGCTGGACTGAAAGAACCACTCACAAGTTAACAGTAAGTTGGGAACCAAAGTAATTTCAGTGGAAAATTAAAGGTCACTGATGTTCTGTAGTCTCTATACACTTGGTAGGAGGCAAGAACAGACCCTAGGGTTTTACTCCCACATTACAATGAGAGTTTAACCACAGACTTTAAATACAGTAGAATAGGACGTGGGAAAACAGTTTGTGCTCCTGCTGCCCCAAGAGCAAAGGCAGGTCATGGACTGTAAACTTCAATTTTTTGGGGCATCACAACACTTCCCTCTCTCATGAGGGGGAATACATTCAGGCTTGGTACTCAAAGCCCTTCATGCTAGCCCAGAGAGCTCCCAGACCTCCACTGCAACAACTGCATAGAGATGCATTTGTTCTCATTTCCAAGAGTGTCACAGAGCACTTGGATTCACAGGGATATGGCTAAAGATTGCACTGCTCAGACAGCTCAGGAACGAGGCTGAGCAATCACTGTGGAGTGCAATGGAAACAATTGCACAGCACTATTTCAGAGATGGGAAGGGAACAGGGCTGCTGAAACAGCACTGGCTACACAAGGACTGAGAGGGAGAACCTTCCCCCACATCTTACTCGTCCTGCTATTGCCTGTTGAGAACCTTCTCAGACAGGTTCAGCTAAGGGCTAAAATGAAGGTCATGTCACTCACAGTCCATTTTAGGACAAGGACATTGCTTTGGCCAAATTTGCATTCTTCACCCATTGCAGGGTTGCACTATGCAGCCCTACAGCAAGAGCAAAACCCCAAATACCAGTGCACCTCCTAACAGGGACCCAGTTTCTAAGCCCAAGGGAAAGTCATTTTAATCTATTTCCAGTCAAAACCTTACACAGCACAGGACTTACTCCAGCCCCTACCAGTGCACAGCTCCCCAGACAAGCAGAAGTTGTGCTGTGAAACACACTGCACTGAGCCATATAAATAAACTATTCAGAGAGCTGTGTGCCACGTGCTCCAAAAGCCTTTTGATGTGCCAGCAGAAGCAGGATTTTGACCCTTCATTAAGGAAGAAAAACAAAATAGGACTTAATTTCCAGAAAAACAGTTTAAAGCTGCACAGCTGCAAGTGTAGCCAAGCGTGTCTAGTTCACTGAGGGGCATCCGAGACTTTGATTTGCATCTAAGGCTTCAAACCACTTTGAAGTCAGGAGAAAAACAACAAACCAAACCCCCAAAAAACCCCCACCAAGTATCTTCATATGCTCCAAGCTCAGCCTTTACATCTAAATCCATCCAAGTCAGAAAATCCAAATCCTTTATTTTCTACTCCTTAACAAGGGTTGTTTTCTTGGGAAAAATGCAAGGGAAAAATGAAAAGATCATTCCTGTCCATCACTTAAGGGGAGTTGTCTTGCAATAAGCAAAGCCTGGCTACAGCTCCACTAGGGAGACCAGTCCAGTGAATCCTGGATCCCTGCTCCAAGGACTATCCCCCCCTCTGGACTCAGGATGGGTCTCTCCACAGCTGTCTCTGCATCCAGCCTGGGAGTGGGGTGAGGCAGCTGCTCTGTGCTCACTCTCTCCCCAGGACAGCTGCAAAGTGTTTTTGCATTTTTGTGTTTACAGACAAATACAGTTTGCTAAGAGCAAAGCAAACAGGGCAAAGCCCTGCACTTCACACTTGGAGCAAAAAGTGCCAGTCCTGGGGTGACCCATGGCTTTTTCCAGCAGCAGTACTACCCCAGGCCTTTCCTTGCCCGCAGATCAGGGCTGGCTAATGGGGCTTTCAGATTCAGCTTGAATCAGGTCCTGCAGACAGTTCAGATATTTATTTTAAACTAAGTAAAAGGCACGTTCTCAACTTCCAGTAAACACTCCGTTGTAAGGTGGTGACTGGGATCCATCTCTGAGTCTGTTCTGGAGCCCAGCACAGGCTGATGCTGCAGCATCAGGGCTTTGCACTGAAGCAGCTCCTACAGCTCAACCACAAAAACCAAGCTCTGTGGCTCAAACTCTTCATCTGCAGGTTTACCAGAACAGCCCTGCTGCAGAAATGCAATCTTCCCTGGTCAGGAAAGATTTCAGCAGCTCCCCTTCCTCCCTTTCAGTGTTAGGGTTGTGCAGAACATTAAGCACATGAAGGCATTTAATGTATGAAGCAATTCTAGGTTAAATATTTATTGGATTCCTTATAAAACAGTAAAAAGAATCAGATCCACTGAGACAATCTTCCCAATTCAAGACATTTAAATACATATTGCAAACCAAATCCTTTGAGCATTGTGCATATAAAAGTGTCAACAGTTCAGGTAGTACTGAATAGTCTTTTTTTTTTTTTTCTTTTTCTATAAAAAAGCAGACAATCTTTTCATTTCAGTCTCTAGCCCTGACAAAAAAAGAAGTCACACCCAGCTGGCCAGCCAGGGAAGTTACATCCCTGTATCCCCAACCTCAATGTGCCTGCCTGTGGGGCAGACAGGTAAAGCAGATACTGCTCAAGCCTGTACAGGATGCACAGATACCATCCCCAAGACAAGTGCAGGATAGGCCTAAGATGAGGCAGGCAAAAGGATCTCTGTAGATCCATAAGGGTCAACCAGTATTCCCCACCCTACCCTTCCTTGGCCAGCTCAAGGATCACAGTGCTGCTCATTCCTCCACCTCCCTTGTCCCGCTGGTGTCAGATGACCACTTGATAGCTGGGCTGCTTCATTTTCTGGCTGGTTCCCCGGAGTCCTGAAATATCCTGGTCGCTTTCAGACTGGTCAAAATCCATGTCTGGAGAGAGCAATACCTAGAAAGGAGAACAGACAGATGCTGATGGAGTCAAAGGTCTCACATCTTCTCCATAGTGCTTGCTGAACGAGTCAAACACCCCTAGAGAGGTCTGCTGCCAGATCCAATCCTCTCTGGCAGATGAGTAAGGTCTCAAGGTCATCTAGACCATCTCTCCAACAACAGCCAAACAGATTTGGGCACAGACACCATCTGGTGTCACAGCCCCCTTCCTTGAGAGCAGAATGGGCAGCTGAAGGCTCTGTTCCCCATGGGACAGGACTCACACATGGATATTCAGGCCTGGCTGAAGCCTCAGTGGAGATGTACAAAAACAAGGCCACATATTTTGTGAACAGCTGTACCACATGCAGACCTTTTCCCAGGCCCCCAGCTGCTTGTGACCTCCAGAGCTCAGCCAGAAGGGCAAGCAGAGCTGCAGGCTCAGTTTCAGCCATGGCCAGCCAGCTCAGGAGTGGTGTCCTAGCCTGGCAGCACCTCATTTCTGCCTGGCACAGCAGCTCCTGGCTCAGTCCTAATTGTGGGAGCCGAAGCAGAGCAGTGACACCTCTCACTGGTGCTTGAGGTGAAAAAGCACTTCTTTTTTTTTGGTTCAGGACCCAAAGGCTGCCCTTTGCCCCCAGGAATACCAACACTCTCAGTAGTTAACTCCACATCTGCAGGTACCATGGGCTGCTCTAAACTAGCTGCCATCAGCCTGGAGCATTCACAAGATGCAGATGGAGCCACGTGCAGGCATCGTCCAGCCACACCCTCTGGAAGAGGAAAAAGGCTGGATTTTATCCAGGAGATGGCTGCACTGACTGAGCTGAAACCCAATGCCAGCCAGCAGTGTGCATGGGTAAATATTCATGGCTGGACAGATTAAAATCATAGAATCCTCAAGGTTGGAAAAGACCTCCTAGGCTGAGTCCAACCATTAACTCAGCACTGCCAAGTTCACCATTAAACCTAAATGTCCCTGAGCACCACATCTACATGTTTTTTGAATACTTCTAGGGATGGTGATTCCATCACTTCTCTGGGCAGTCTATGTCAGTGCCTGACCACCCTTTCAGTAAAGAAATTTTCCTTAATATCCAATCTAAATCTCCTCTGGTGCAACTTGGTGTTGTGGTGGCTAAGTCCACTTTACACCCCCCAAGTTACCCTAAGAGTGATCTCTCCCTACAACACTGTGCTAGAAAGTTCTCCCTTTGTCTAGATTCTGTTGGTCACTGGCCCTCTCCCCCCTCCCATCCCTTTTCCCATTGGCCCCTGTTATGTCACTCAACCTTGCCTCTGCCCCTGAGCCCTCAGACCATTGGTTTTGGATGCTCTGCCCGCCTTTGGGAGCTCTCAGGATAAAACCACGTGTGGGTTCTGTTCTTGGTTCTTTGTCCCTGCTCCCTTCGGGTGTGTTGGTTCCATTGAGCGCCTCGGCAGTGCAGGCAGAGAACCCCTCTCACCTCTGTGTCTCCGGTTCGTGCCCAGGCTGTGGGTGGGTGTGAGCGGCTGTTCGTGACCACCTGTGAAGGTGAGATTGTGTGCTCGCGTGGGTGCTGGCAGCGCCGCCTGAGCGCTCCACGAGGGACCCCATAGGAATATACGTGGCATCGATCCACCAAAGCCCTCCTTCCATAACTTGGGACCACTCCTTCTTGTCCTGTTCTTGTTACCTGGGAGAAGAGACTGATGCCCACCCGGCTACAACCTCCTTTCAGGGAGTTGTAGAGAGGAATAAGGTCACCCCTGAGCCTCCTTTTCTCCTGCATCCCCAGTTCCCTCAGCTGCTCCTCATCACAGCTGTGCTCCAGACCCGGCTGTTTGCTCAACCCTATCCTACCCCCATCTCCTCAAACACCCACATTTGGCTTACAGAAGCTGCACTGTCACTATGAAGTCTCCCTATGCCTGACTCAGGAGCATTCCAGCTCAAAGGCCTAAGTACAGGGATGGTACATGGACTTTCAGCCCAGTGCTCACACACACAACATCCCCAGCAGCTCAACCTGCCCCAGAGCCCAGGATCCCCTGGGAAAAACCAGGAGCAGGGGGAATTACCCCATCTCTGTATCTCCATGTACAGCTGGGAATTCACGTGCCCTCCACTTGTTAGCACTCAGGCAGCACCCCGGGGCCAGTCACCACAGCAACAAAACCACTAAACAGGAAAAACAAAACTCCAGTGAGTCAATGACTTCAAAGGAGCAGAAGAGCCGCAGGGGAAGATTTCCTCCTCCCCACCCTCACACACACCCCAGCCCCTTCCATCCAGTGTTGTTATCTTCACAGTCAGACACCCAAAGGACAGCAGCAGCCTGGATTAAGATCTCTTGTTGTCCCCCTCATTGGTCTCAAGGAATTTTTTTTTTTGGTTCAAGACACACACTGGAAAGTTTCCATCTCTGTCACGTGAAGACTTCCTCTGTTTATCACACTGACATTGTGATGCTGTTGAACCTGAAAAAATGTGTGGCTAATTACTCACACGCAGCATTGTGAACTCACTGAGCTCTGACAGGGTGCAACAGAGTGGTTGTGGGGCCTGACAAACTGGTGGTTTTGGGTTTCAGCAGAAAACTCAAATCCCCTTGCAGCCAAGCAGGGATAGTGACACAGTGTTGTGCATCCAGATCCATTCAGGCTGCTACCTGCCCACCACACACTTGTAGGAAGCCACATGAGCCAACAGTCCCCCAGTAACCTTTCCACAATTCCCTAGGAAGCAGCACCACAAGACAGCACCTCGTTGCCACCATAGTCACAGGACATACCCTCAGATATAATTTTCAAGCCAAACTCCAATTTGAGAGTTTTCAGAACAACTTGGACAAGGCTCTTCACCTGCAGATGCATCCAGGTCAGGATCACAGCAGGCTGGTGGCACAGCTGGGAGTGGGACATGGTTTCCCAGTCCTGGGACAATGTGCTGCTGTCTCACTCAGCAGTCCTCAAATACCTCACACATTCCACAGAATGATTTGCCATGAGTCAGGAGGACTGTGAGGTGGGACAGTTTCCTTCCAGAGGCACCTCTATGCCCACCTTCATTTATCTTCCCTGTAAGGACCTGGCACCTGAGATCACCACAAGTTTTAGCTAAGTAAAAATCAAAAAAAAAGAAAAAAAATTGTTTCTCAGCTAAGCAACAGGCAAATCCAACTTGCTCTTGGAGTTTCTAAGTGTTTCAACACTTGTAAGTAAGCTGCACTGCATTGGTGTCTATCAGCATCTTCATCTAATGAATGCCAAAATACAGAGTTTCTTATGAAGGGAATTAGGACAGGTGCTGAACTCCATCCTGAGCAGGCAGGCCCTCATGCAGTACATTAACTTTCCTCCCAGCCTCTCAAAGTAGCCTCTAATTTCACCTTAATTTTTCTCACAAGTACCACTGTTATTGGACTTTCACTTTAAGGGTTGTCTCTAAAAATTTAAGCCTTCAGGAAAGGAACAGAAACTCATCCACCTCCCTGGGGGGGAAAAAAAAAACAAAACCAACAACTGAAAAAAGATCAAATAAAACATTATTAAAACTGAGTTGTTTTCCTGAGTGGAGGAAACAAAGAAATCTCTGATATGATCTAAAGTTCATTGAGAATTACAAGGGCAAGGGAAAAGAGCCTTGGGTCAAGGGCAGGACACATACAAAGCAAAAGTAAGGGCCTTGCAGATGAATTCATTTCCCCAGGCTGAACAGTACTGATGCAGGCTGGCACGAGAGAGAGACCTTTTTCTATCCCACAACAGGCAAAAAAAAAAAAAAAAAATACTCCATGAACATTTACAAGGCAGGGCATGAGACTGAAACAACACAAAGCTTAAGACTGACATGGGAGGAAAGAAGGGTGAAGCTCTTCCAACCACAGAGGGGGTTTGTCCCTTTCAGGGATTCAGTGGAAAAGAAGCAGCAAGAGCTCATCCTCTGGCTCACCAGAGGAGCTTTAAAGCCCACAAGACGCTGCCACTTCCTTGGCTGCAGCCACAGAGCCAGTAAATGACACCAGAGGCAGCACTGCTGTTGTTGGGTTTCTTCTTGTAGCCCAGCTGCTCTACCAAGCCAAGGACAGAGCTGAATTTTCCTGCTGCCCCAAGAAAAATCAGAGAGCGAGCTTTTAACAGGTTAACTTCAGCCCACTCTTTCCATTCTTCTTCCTATCTCTCCCCCTCCTTTTCCAAACACAAACTGCTAGTTCATGTGAAAATAATGACACTCCATTGGTGAGATAGGCAGAGGGTTGAAATTCAAGTCGGCAGCGAGATGGGGAGCTGGTGGCGCCTGCAGCGAGACAGCCCTGATGAACCCTGATAAATCATGGGACACATTAGCTCTGCCCTACAGAGACACTCCTCAGCCCCCCTTCCTTCTCCACTGGGCAGCAGTGAGAGAAGAAATTCCCCCACTTGAACAGGTTATTAGCAGCAACAAGCCCAGAAAATGCTCATTTTCTGCTTTTGAGTCTAAATTCCAGTCAATGCAGCTGTAGGGCTCAGCCTGACAACACAATCTTTAGTTCACAGCTTAAGAACCTGACACGTGAAGCAGAAGCTTATGGCTATTCCTCAAGGTCCAGTGCCAAGAAAGAGTTGGAAAACAGGTCACCCACTTCTGCATTTCTTCATTAGCTTCCTTCTCTGCCCAAAATATTTGTCAGGCCAGAGGCACAGGAACATACCTAGGCACAAAGGAGGCAATCCCTGCAGACTGCTCTGAGGAGAAACCAGTCCCCTTGGTAGCTCCATTGCAGTGATGGATCAGGGGGTTTCAGGGTGGACAGATGACCTGCACATTGTTCAGTTTTTGCTGAAGTCTTCAGAGAAAAGCAGTCAAGTACTTGGAAGATGGGAGAAACCTCTGACAGAAAGTAGCAGATTGTGGGAATTGTTTCCACCACTTGAAACTTCCTGTCTGGGTTGACCTGCCAGAAGAGGCTTTCAGAGCATCTGGAAATTAGCAGGTACCATCCCTTCAGATTATCCAAAACTGAGACAGAGGTCACAAAACACTTGCAGTGTTCCAGTGGAATAAGGCAGAGGTCCAGCTCCGTTTCCATGGAGGAGGAGTACCTGTGACTCCATCTGCCCATCCACGGCAGCCACCATCCATGGGACTGGATGTTGCAAGGTTTGGTTCCAAAAGCTGGGAAGGAGGTTGTTGTCTCAAATAGAGAAATCACCTCCTTACCTCTGCTTCTGAGCTGGTGTAATTTTAACTGACCTTGGGCCTTCAGGAGCACATCCAGTGAGCAGGGCAGGCCTTTACCACCAGTGACCTCGCCAGAGCTGTTTATCCAGAGGCAGGGCCAGGAAGAGTGACTCACTTATATCTCAACAGCTGCTCACATCTGTCTGCCCTCCCTGCCAGAGGCAGGATTCCTCTGACACTGCATGACCAGTGGCCACTTCCCCACTGCACCCCTGGGACACAGAAGCCTTGGCTACTGTGCAGACTGCCAAGCACACACTGTTAAAACATTACTACCTCTGTGTGTGCTGCTATGTCACCAATGATGGGCCATCCCACCCATCAGCATGAGAGCTGAGTTACTCCTCATGAAAGGGCTCTCAGAGAGCAAGAGCTATTTCTGTTCATCCCAAATTCCTCAGCAGAAGCTCCTCCAGGAGCCAGTCTGTGATTGCCAGAAATTATCTTATCTCTGTAAGTCTCGCCAGTGAGCTGCAGGGTATCAGCAGTCGTACAAAGAACACACTAAAACCAGGCCTGGGTGCCAGGAGAAAGAAGGGAATTCCTCCCAGGGACCAAGACTGTGGTCTCTGCCCAAAGGTCAGTAAGAAGCAGATGCCACCTACCCAACAAGCCACACATCATTAAGATGAACAAAGTCTGCTGGAACTGCAGCATTTCCTCCCCCACCATAACTTTTAAGTGTCAAACTCAGACTACACAAAACACAGCCTCCTCCAGCTAAGGGACAATCATCTGTTTGGAAAAAATACCAAATGCTGACAAAAATAGGATTCCCAGCTAAGCCTTGTCCTCTAAAAAGGATGCTAACAATTACAGTGAGGAAAGTAAGTTCTTCCCAGCTAAAATTAATTACAACTAAATATAGCAAAGCTCAGAGTGACAGTTTCAGCCTGCACACACATATCAGTGCAAAAGCCAGCTCATCCCTCCAAGATACTGTCATCATTCAGGGCAGTGTTTCAGCAACACTTCCTGGGCTGTGACATTGCTCATGGTTAGACAGAGTTTGACTTTGCAGGGTGATCACCAACATTCATAAAGCACCACCTCAGGTCTAGGCAATGTGATGTTCTGTTACACAGTTGTGGTAAAGCACACAGACCATCCCACAAGTTTGCATCCCTGGTCTTACCTGAGATTCCTCAGTCCTCCTGGCCCGAGGAGTTTCTATGGATCCATTGATGTCTAGGGTATTCTTCTGCTTGCATTTCCTCATGATCAAGCTGTCCACAACCCAGAACATAATGGCCTTGGGGAGAAAGAAGTTACATGAATACACTGCAGAGACCAGAATACAGAGTCATTCAGTCACAGATACTTCTTCTTTTGGAGAAGTCCTGCATCAATTGTGTCCATATGGATTGGATGAGTCAAACTCCTGAGGTCCCTTCTTACACAAGTCCTATTGTTTCCACAGTTGTCGAAGACCCAGATTAAAAAAGACCATGATAGGCCAAGTTTCCACCAGAACAAAACCACTGAACCAAGCTCCATCCAAAGTTCATCTGCCTGAACCAGTCCCTGGTCAGTTCTTTGAGGACCAGAATTTGCTTTCTAATGTGGAAATGCAGCTGGGATGGTGGAGAGAGGCAGATCAGTCCAACTTTGCCAGTGCTGCATTCACTGAAATGTGCATGGGATGAGTTGAAAGTGAGTTCAACTCCCTGCTTGTCCAGGGAGCATCTCAGTGTTAACACCATGTTCCCACTTCCCACCTTAGCAGGAACTGAGCAGCAGGTCAAGGATGACCCAGAACCAGGGGAACCAGGAAAGAGCTGAGCTTTCAAGAGGTTTTGTGGAACTAGTTTTGAGAGGAACAACAGTTCTGGGTAACCTTGATCACCTTATCTTGCTGTAACACAATTTGACATCCAGCCAAATGACTGGATTGCCAAGGTTACAAGCCATCCTATAGGACCTCAAAGGGTTTTTGGGCATCCTCAGGCTCACAGCTTGCTGCTGAGATGAGCTCTCACCTAACAAGACCCAGTTGTATTCCAAGTGGTGAACAGTCAGTCCCACAGCAGCTCAAAGAAAGGGACGGGAATTGGGAACAGAGACTGTGGCAGCGACAGATTTGTGACAGATATATTTATTTCCACACCCCTCCACCCTGTCCCAGCCACTTCAAGGCTGCCCCCAACCAGTCCCTGTGCACACTCCCACGAGGGTGGACCATGATTTCCAAACCAGCCCACCCTGCACTGCAGGGGCACCACTTACATTGACTATGAAAGGCACAACAAACATGACCAGGACGAGCTCCAGCTGAGGGTTTGGGATGTAACCCAGGAGGATCTGCTGAACCTGCAGAGGAGAAAACATTTAGAGGCCTTATTTGCACAGCTCTGTTGCAAGACCTTTGATGAAAACTTGTTGTCTTCCTACATGAACAGCCAGAGCTCTGCAGCCTGTGCTTCAACCCCACTCTTAGAGAGATTACACAGGATATTCCCTTAGCCCAGCTGCCAAACACATCATTTTGTACAGAAACAAGTACTGTGAGTCTTTCAGTGTAACTATCTGTGGCAACAACTGGTGGGACTTCCCCTGGCTCCCTGGAGATCATCTGCTGAACAAGGACACCAGCCATGAGCAATAATCATGGAGAGGAATCCAGCAGCATCTCTGAATCTGGATTCGTGCTGCTGAACAAGTTCACATCCAAGTTTGAGCACTGTGGGCTACTGGGTTTGAAGAACAACCCTTGAACAGGTAAGTGCCCCCAGACTGCTGGAGACAACTCCTCAGTCAAGTTACACACAGTGCCTGGTACCTCAGAGCCTGGTGCAAGTGCATTCCAAACTGGAGCTACCACTGACTCCCAGAATTGGGTTTTATACCCATCACACCTATCTGATACCAGGTATGTGGGCTAAAAGCCCCACAGGCTATTATTTTTATTTTTTAAAGAGAAACTTCTGATCAACACAATTAACATTGCATCAGCTGCCATGCAGAAGCAGCTAAACAGGAAAAGACAACACACTATAGCTCTTTCCAAATTAATCTCTAAGAGTCCTCCTGGTTTAGGCACAGGATCACAGAACATCAACATGGACTGACCTGACAGAATAAATAGAAATCCTCTGGCAGAACTGAAAGAGCTCAGCTGCCAACCCAGCCCATTTTAGCCTTCCAAGAATAGGAAGGAAAATGAAAGCATCATCTTATTCCATTAGTTTTTGACTAGCAAAAGAATGCACCAAAAGCCAAACCATTATGAAAGTCACGTTTCCCAAAATTTAAATAGCTAATGATTACAGAGTGATGTCAACAAGTGTGAGGATTAAAGGCCTTCAATAATGGGAACCATGAATCAGGCTGACAAAAAACAAACCACAACAGCTACAGCTACAAAAACACTGCTTACCTTTGTCCAACCAGGGATAAGCAGGACAAGGCTAATCACGGTCTTCTCAAAAACCATTATCAGCAAATAGAGGATACACTGGCCAATCCAGGCAGCAGCTTGTGGAGGGTCACCTGGAAAAAGAGAATATTAAATCCGGGACAGAGGAAAGGAGGAGACAGATTGGCAGAAAAGTTGCTTCATGCTTGATACTGACCCTCCTCTCCAGAAGGACCAATCCATAACCTGCACACTCCTCTATAAAATAAAGTGAATGCAAATAAATCATTAAAGATACCATCTGCAATGTGCTCCCTGCCAAGCCTTACCCACATAGTTGCCATAAACGATTTTAAAATTTCAAGTCACCATTTTCACTGCAAGCAGCGTAACTTCTCAGGCCTGAACAGAATTATTTTATTGTGCTGACAAAGCGAAGGGCTGGTTATGTGATACTGCCTGAGCAAGAGACAGGGGCTCCATCACCCCAGGTTTTAAAGCAACTCAGTCAAAAAGAATCAATGCTAATTAAATATGAATGTTTCCAACAGGGTACTCACCAAGTAATAAGGAAAAGCATATTTGTACTGTTAACAACAATAATGGTTCTCTATCTATTACATGTGCTTGCTTCAGCCCTCTGTGAGCACCCTGCCAGCTGGTTATCACCTCCCCTGGCTCGCCAGAAGATCTCAGGTCTGCAAAACTGAGCCACTGTATCTAGCTCAGGAAAGCTGCAGCATTTCCTCTTACCACTTAAAGACAAAGATAACCCCTGGCAACTCTTGTTCCCAGCATAATCTGTCCGGAATTTGGAATTCCATCCGTGCAAGGGAACCTGCGCAGTTGGCACTGAGAGATGCAGTGCTCAACGTGGTGAGGTGGCAGCAGGCTGGGAGCTCTGCTTCACTTTTGTCCACTTTTCAGCACAATTCTGTCGAGATGTGGCAGGGGAAGACAAAACCAGCAGTCTGCAAAGGCAGATTTATCTACACCAATAAAAACCTCTGGCCATAAAACCCAGCAGCACATACTGGGATTTAGTAAGAACTGGTGTCCAACCAAGCCCCAGATCCATGGGGATCAGCTTCCCAGCAAGTGCAACACAGGTTTACAGGTACATTTGTCCTTGTTCTGTCATGTGGTAGCAACATAACAGAACATCTGCCCCGTTGCAAAGCTACAGCTAAAAAGTAGGGGCATCCTGGTGGTGTCCAAGGTAGGATCACCTTGTGCCCCAAACTCTGAATTGCTCAAGCTGTGACTGAGAAGGAAGCAAAGGAGGGGAGAGAGAAGGATCAGGAGGCTGAGGGTGCAGGGATGAGGAGAGCAAGCAGAGAGAGCCAAACCAGCAGGAACTGCATGGAGGGAGGGCAGGAAGAGGGAGCCAGGAAGGTTATGTGGAAACACACCCAGCAGAACCCACGGAGGACTTCGGAGAGCGGAATCTCCGCTCCCTGGCAGGCAACAGCTTAATGGGTGGTCTGTGAGGAGATGGGAGCAATGTTAGAGGCAGCTAGCAGCTACAGGCTGGTGTCAGAAAGGCTTTGATCTTCCTAAAAACCTCTCCCAATAGATCAGGATGCCTGGTTGCCTCTGGAACACACGTTGGGTCTAGTGAACCTTTTTACCCCATACCCCAAAACAAACCAATTCTCCCAGAAACCCCCATGTTACCACCACCCATCAGAGCTCCCAGTACAAACAAAACAAGAGAACAAACACATCTGTTGTGTCCTTCCTGCATTTGAACTCTTTCCCTTTCGCTCTGTGTTGTCAGCTGTGCTTTGTCCCCCATGGAGGGACAGGACTAACAGCCACAGCACCCTTTGTGAACTGGCTCTCTGTGACAGCAGTTCCCTCTGTCATCTCAGCTTGCCCAGAACGCAGCAGAGAGTTTGAGACCCCTCCCAAATACCTGTCCCCTCACATCCTTCTGGGAACAGGTCATTACCATGTACCATCACAACAGCAGGCTGTGATTCTTTGTTCTGCATTCTGTGCACTGGACAGCCCGAGGCAGGTTTTGGCTCACCAGGCTGATACACGGACACTAGGAAAGACAACCTGCTAATTCTTAACCCATCCTAGGCATAGACTTGCCTGAGTAGTCAGGACTTAACTTCCATGCCCAGCAGGGAGATCAGAGGGTGTTTCTACTGTTATTTTTTGCTGCATCCTGATTTCCCAAGGACAGGAGGCTGCTCTGTACCAAAATGATTCAGGGCAAGGGTGAAAATGAAACAGCAGCATGGCCTTAAGGGCTGCAAAGATGACTTAGAGACAGCAGCTCATTTCCACTTCACCAAGGAATGCAGCTGTTTGCTTCTTACATCAACAGGTGTGGAGTCATCCAAGGACCATTGATCCACCCCAGTGTCCATCATCCACTAATCCACCACCTAACACCACTAATTCACCTAACTCTGACCAATACCAGGAACATTCAAGTCAGCATTTTCTATGAAGCTTTTGGTGTGGTCCCTAGACAAGCCCGTAAGACAGATTTGCCCCATCTCCTCCTTCCACAGTAGGGAAAGGCTGGAAGACTTGAGCTGAGCTCATGTAAGTGCTGGTTTCCTACAGAAAGCTGGTCAGATGGGCTCTCAGATTCTGCCTGATGTCTTTAATGGATTAAGTGCTGTCCAGAGCTGCCCTGTTCTGTGGATGGGAAAGGATTCTTCTTGCAGGAAGAGTTATCAATGCATAAATCTCGAAGAGAGCCCACAAGACTTTCATGTTGGCAGCCAGTAAAACTGATCTGCTACCTGGAGGCTAAAAAAAAATTTAAAATAAAATAGATGTCCTCTTCCTACAAGGAAAGGAAAGCCCTGACACAGCAGAGTGGGGAACTGGTCCGAATGATCTTTGCAGCCTCCACATCACACCTGTTAGGTGATTGTATGTATCCCACTCCCTTTGAACCCTTCCACTTTCTTGTTCCTGGTTCTAGCTGGGAGGTAACCCAGGACACCTCAGCTCTACACATGGAGTCTATCACAAACCTCTCCCTTTAGCTTAATGAACACCCTCTGCTAAAACCTTCTTACAGCCACCTCCCATCCTCACAGAAATTAATATCCTCCTTCACCCCGAAGGATGCACCCACTGAATTCTGACTGCTCTCCTCCAGCAGCATTGCTGGTGCTCCCCACCACCAGCAAAACTTCCTTGGAACAGCCCAAGGACCACTCGAGCCCGTGGCAACCTCACACAAACGTGTCTCATATTCCACTTGTGCGTGGGAGCCCAGCTGCTGGGGAGCCAGAGCAGCAGTGCTTGAGGTATTTGAGCTGTTACCACACAACAGGATTAGTTTTAATCCAGGCTGCCTAATGCACCGAGCTGTCAGCACAGCCCACACGTTACTGCCAGACAGCTTTATTTACCGTCTTCTGGGGACTGTGTGTGCATAAAGCAGGTAGGAAAAAAGCTTAACCACAGCCAAAGTGGAGGGTTCAGGGGGTTTGAGGAAAGGCAAGTGTTTGAAAGCACTGAAAGCTGTACTGGCTGACAAGGTCAGGGTAGAAAAAGTCCGTAAAAACTTGAGATACTCAAATGGCACCTCCAAAACCAAGGGATCTAATTATCAGTGCCAAGTACAGAGGAGGGTAGGAAATAGCAGTAAACTCTGAATTGTGTGAAATGCTCACTTGGAGGGCAAAACCAGGCTTTTAGAGATGGGAATGTGATGCATCAGAGCAGCCAGATGGGTCCAGTGGACACCCCAGACCCTCTCTGCATATTCTGCACCTGAACTAAATGACTGAATCATAGAATGGTGTGGGCAGGAAGGGACCCCATGGGCAGGGACACCTCCCACTAGACCAGGTTGTTCCAAACCCATCCAATCTGGCCTTGAACACTTCCAAGGATGGGGCATTCCCAGCTCCTCTGGACAACCTGTTGCACTGCTGAACTGGCAAAAAGTGAGTGCACACTTGGAATCTGCCAGTATGCAGTGTCACACCACTGCTCTGGATCTTTGGTCCCTGTGGATATTCCAGTTGCAGGGAACAATGCTCAGTCCTCTCCTTACTTTTCCCCCCTGGTCCTAGGGGTGGAAAGGCCCAGCACGCTGAGGAGAGGACAGCCCCTCAGGTTAGAGATATTTCCAGCAGTGTTTCCTCAAGCATCAGCAGCCAGCTCCCTTGACTGCTCCAGGACGTGGAAATATTTGTTATGGAAATTTTGCACAACATCACCACGGGGCCAAAAGCAGCCTACACAGGTCCTCAGTTAAACTCAGCAGTTGGCACAGAGCATATTCTCTTAGAACTAAATTTGACCAGCAGAGTTCAACAGGCCACTAAACAGACTTTGAAGGCCTCCAAGCAAGATGCCTTTCCATTTCCAGACACTGAACGAGCACAAAGCATCAGGCTTGGATAGCCAGTGACCACAGCTACAGTCACACACAAGTCAACTTCCAGATGGGCATCCAGAGGGACATTTTCCAGTGAGAACACTTTTCCTCCCCCTCATTTCTTAATGCTCCTCTAGAAAAATTTACTTGCCCATTGCAGGAAATCTCTCTCTTAACGCAAATTTGTGGCATTTGCTTACTTAAAAGAAATACTGAGGTATTTCTAAAGTAATCCTGGAGAATTATTAACCACAATTAAAATGTCAGGACACTGCAGCCATCCAAAGGGGTCTGCTAGGGAGCTGTTCATTGCCATGTGGAGGGAGAAGACAGCTGGACCAGTTTGGAGATGAGGCAAAGTTCAACCAGGCTTGATCTGCACACCCTGACTGGAGCCAGCACCTCCCCTGCTCAGTCTGTCCAGGTCCAACAGCATCTCCAACAATTTGGGTATCCATCTCCCACATCTTCTGAAGCTTAAACTCTGCTTTATTCTCCTCCCTGTGCTGGTTCCCTACAGGGACAGCTCCTATAGCCATGACCTGCTACAGCAATGGTGCATTTGTGGAATTTCACAGAATCATCACAGAACGGTTTGGGTCGGAATAGACCTTAAAAGAAATCACCTAGTTCCAATCCCCCTGCCATGGGCCATCAGGCTTCTCAGGGTCCCACATGCAACCTGGCCTTCAACACCTCCAGCAGTAGGAGTTTGTTAGCTTTGAGTAGGTGTAAGGCAACCATATGCCCCAAAGCCCACCTGTGCCAAGAACACACTTCCCCAGTCTTTGATCTTAGGAGCCAGGCATCCTGAGAAAAGACAGCACCTTCCAAAATGCAACTTCATGTGTTTAGAGGCAATTCAGAGAGTAATCAAGAGCTGCTGGGCAAAGATGGAGTAACATAAGCAAACAGGAGCCTTTGATCCCCCACTAGCTGTAAAAAAGGTCATTCCTGGCTGCAGCAGTGTTTGGCCATGAGCTCAGGCACAAGAGAGGCCGACCTCAGAATTCCTGTTCCTGCGTTTTTGGAAATATGGAAGTAATTGATTTTTCTAAACAGTTCTGGGCAGCTGGATGCTTAAAATAGTAGCACAGATTTAAGTGCTTTCCCTCTCCTTTATTACTTTGCTTCTCCATTAATGCAGCTATTGCATCTGCACCAGGGGACCCAGCCTGGGCTGTGGAGGCAGGAGGAGCAACCACAGAGCAGGAGAAACTGCTGTAGCCCACGCCAAAGGACAGCTGCAGTGGTTTGCATCAGTTGCAGGGATGCTGGAAGGACATGGCTGCAAGAGATTTTTTTTTGCTTTTGTTTTTCTCCGAGTTGATGCAGGAAGATGGGTACTGGCTCTACTGGACAAAACCACAATCATTCTGTTCTGATGGTTGGAGCAAAGGCACTGAGTGCTGTTTGCAACGTGGATTTGGTGCTCCCCTGGTTTTCTCCTCTGCAGGAATTATGTTGCTTCCCTCAATTCTCCTGAGGAGCAAAAGTCTTGTAGAGCAATTAGCCCAGAAAATGAATCATATTCCTGGAGCCTGCATCAAACTGCACAAAGTTTACAAGCGTCTCTTCCCAGCCGTTTTGGAAGTTACTTAATGCCAGAGATGAGGACAGGAGTGTTTTCCTTCCCCAGCCCTGCCACAGGATTGCCTTGGACATGTCACTTGGCTCCTACTTGAATTTTCCACTGGGGTCACTCTGGCCAGAGACCTGTACCGAAAACTGTACTCGATGGATGAGATATTTAACCCCCAATCCAAGAACTAAATTCAAGCAACAGCACAAACTTATTTTTGCTAATGAAAGCAAGTTTTTCTCAAAGGAATGAGTTGCTTCTGTGGTCTAAGCCAGCCCTAATGAAGGGCCAGCTACAGCTCAACAGAAGTTCATCACTGCTCTGCCAATACACTTTGCCTGTTTCCTTGCTTCTGCTCAACTGCAGACGTGGCATGCAAAGCTGAAGCTGTGTCCTGAGGTGGTTGGGCTTCCAGTCCTTGTTGCTCAAAAGGGGAAAAACTCCAGTTCCTGAACTAAGAATATCTGGATTCTTCTGCTGTCTCATCTGACTGACTTTAGGGATCTATTATAAAGGAGGAGGCATTAGGGAAAATACAAAAGGTAGTCCCACCACCCAATGCCTGCTGTCAGGATGCTGAACCGGCTTGCCATCAGCCTTTAAAGCCACTCTCAGGTTTGAGAGCTGGCCCTGCCACATCACATCATCTCATTCCCACTCCGTAGCTGCTCCTGCTGCCTTCACAAACCCCACCATGCCCTTCATCCTCTGCCATGACCCATCTGCACATGCTGAGTGCGAGCCTCAGTAAGTTCACAAGGCAGTGCAGTCCTCCAAACTAATCCTAGTTCAGCCCAAGTTTCACCAGCCCAGATACCAGAGCAGCTACTGAAAATACAAAGAAACATGACTAACTTCAGAATAGACTTAATGATTAAGGTCTCAAAGGCACTACAATTTGTATGTATACAGTAAGATGTATTTTCTCAAGCACGATCGAGTTCATCTGTACATTAGATGTAATGTGAAACAGGCAAAGCATTAATTTTTCCCTTTCCTGCAGCTTCGCCTGGCTCTGCTCCTTTAGAAGGGAACTGCTACCCTCTAGTGGGGCTGGCTGAGAGCAGCTTCTTGGAAACGTTTTCTCCATCTCAAAGTAGGAATTTAAAAAGAGGCCAAACTTGAGAACTCAAGTTTTGGGGCCCCGTTGTGCCTGGCCGGTGCCTACCACAGGTCAAGGCAAATGCAAGAGCAACTCCATATTCTGAATGGAGATGGTAGGAAAAACCCCAGAGAAGACCCCCACAAAAGAACCCCAAACACCTTAATTTACCACATGGATGTCCTGGGGTGTATTATTCATCCAAAGAAATGTTCAGCTTTTCATCACCACCCTGCTACACTCCAGTGTCCCAGCATTTAATTCAACAACCATCCTCTGTGAGCTCCTTGGAGAAGGCAGCTGCTCCTGTTATGGCTCCAGACTGTAGTTCCTGCCATTTTCTTGTCTCCATTCCCAGCTGGGAGCACACCAGCCCCCTCTGGGCAGAGCAGGTGACACCTACCATACTCCCCAAAGACCAGGTACGTGTATTTCTTGTGCTGCACGATCCAGGAGACAACTTTCACACCCAGCCAGATCAGCAGCATCCCCAGCGTGGCATCAAGGATGAAATTAATAAGGTAGCTAGGAACAGAGGAAAATTCAGGTTTCAGCAGTGTTCTTAAGTCTTATTCAAAACCTTTAATTTCAATACAGAAATAGATAAGAAAACTTCCAAGATTTTAAATAACCCCATGTAACAACCCAAATTGGCCTCCTTTCTCTTTTATTGCATTTTCCTAAGTCTTACCAGCAATTTCTTAGTTTAAAACCTCATTCAGGAGAGAAGGGACAGGCTCTACCAACTCTCTGGCACTGCTCATTTATTCATATGCAATAAATACTTATTAAAAGTTATCCCCCCAAAAAGGAGGCTTTCCATTTGCATCATCATTTTTTCTTATTAAAAAGAATGAAATCCCAAGTTTTAGAGGAAACAGAACCAAATTATTCTAGAATTTCACACAAGAAAATGGCAGCTTTTTGGAGACCACAGCTGCTCTACAAACTGGGCAGCAGAAGAGGCAAAAAGTCCATTTTTCTGAGCAGCTGCAAGAGGCTCCCAAAAACAGACTGAGAGGTAGGTTTTGGGAGAGGTGATGGGCCCTGGCTCGGCAGTGGGAATCCTAAGGTCCCCAAAAACCTCAAGTTCAGATCCCAGTGCAGATCCAGGAGCTGAACCCATCCCTGCCAGAAAAATTGGGCTCAATGGATTTGTTCTGCAGCTTTGGATGTTTAAGTGTCACTGGGCAGAGTGCCAGAGGCAGGAGACTTGCAGGGACCTTGGAGTGATTGCAAGGTCCAAGCTCTAATCCAGGGCTTGGTATTTTAATGAACTCCAAAAGGGAAAAAAAAAAAAAAATCACATAGACTAATGTGTTTTTTATGCAGTTTTCCATTATTGCAATATTTTCTGCCAGATTTCTACAGCATGAAGAAAACACCAAACACAGAGCTACCAGCAGTGAACATTTCCTTTTCCAGAACTCGATACTGCCTCTGAACCAAGAAATTGAGAACAACAATCTGCTTTTGATATCCACTTTGAAAGCATAACATTTTCTACAACCAAAAGCTCAGACTGGCTTTTTACAGTTTCCAGCTGCTGAAATCAGAGCATTCCATACAAACATGAGGCTCTGGCAGTTTGTACCAGGCAGGACACAGAGTAAGAGCCTCAAAGCCCAGGGACAGGGCTGAAGGGTTTTAAGCTGCCTGGTTCAGGATGACAAGCCAGGCAGTGCAGGAAAACACAAAACACACATCAAAAATAAACAACACACCCAAAGGGCACAGCATAAGCATGAAAGGGTTTATTTTAAAACACTGTCCGTTCAAAAAAACAACAATACATCATTTGAGGGGTTATGTGCAGCCCCAGCCAAACTTGTGTCTGCTTAAAGAAACGTATCAAGGTACAGCACTTTAATATAAAAAAAGGAGACGGGCCAGAAAGTTTTAAGGAGCATTTTGGAGCCTAGAGGAGTTTCTCAAAATGAGACAAGGTTAACTCTGAAACTAAATTTTTATCTGCAAAGTGGCTGAAGTAAAGATGGCACTTCCACATGACATCTGAAGTTTGGGTTAGAAATCCTCCAAACAGGACCAACAAAGAAGACAACAGAGACCACAAAAACAAGCTCAGCAGGGTTTATCTCCAGGCAGTGCTTCAAATGGATCCGTTTACACTGTTTATAACCCTTCCCAACACAATTCTCCCTTTGACAGATGCATGATTTCAAGTGCCTTGTGTACTTACAGAGAGCAAGGGTCCTCCTCAGTGAGATCAGACAGAAAAACATTGGCAAAGTGGATGAAGAGGGCACCTATTGCTTGCTTGGAGGTATCATAAAACCTGGAGGAAAAAACAAGATTTTCTGGAGGAGCTATAGAGGGAATTTCATTTCTAGGGAGTACCAACTACTTTATGGAGGTTTCCTTGGGAGGCAGCAGCACATTTCATTTAACAACTAAATGTCATGAAGGATACACAGGGGGCCTCGAAGATTGTTCATATAAGAGAAAATAATATTATGAACACGGTCTTTTCAAGTTTCAAATGAAAAATCTCACCATATCCTCCAGGGACGCCTCTCTGCCTTTGGTTCCTTAAATCGCTTCACTGCAAAGAGAATTAGAGAGGTTACATTACCCACATGAACCACTCCACGTGTGCAGCCCACACCCATCTTCACTGCAGAAGCAGTCAAAAAATCCTGCAGGACCCTCAGCATTTGCAAGGTAAAAGCTGAGCAAAGCCAAAGGACCTCCCCAGGGTGGTGGTGGAATCACTGTCCTTGGAAGTGTCCAAACGACATGTACATGGTGCTTAGGGACACGGGGTAGGGGTGGGCTTGCCACTGCTGGGTTAATGGTTGGATTTGATGTCCTTGGAGGGCTTTTCCAGCCTTAATGATTCCATGGCTCTATTCTCTGGCCTGGATGCAAACCAACCAGAGGCAATGCCTGCACCCACGGGTCAGCGGGATGGACAGCAGAGGTGTCTGGAGAGAGGTGGGTGCTTCCAGCATCCCATGCTGCCAGCATCCCTCAGCAACAGCACTCCCATGCCATGGGAAGTGACCTAGGGAAAGCTAGGGAGGGGTCATTGCTACCTACCAGCCCTAAAAAATCCTCCCAGGGAACTTGAAATTACGTTAGTGACAGCAAAGGAACTCTTCCTTCTTTGGAAACACACAAGGTCAGGTAACTGCTCTGTTCTCTCCATCTGGGTTTGAGCACTCAGGCTCCCCCCAAGGGACAGCCTGGGCTCATTCCCCTGGGAAATGCCTTCCTGATGCAATGTGGAAGGATGCAGGGACTTCCCTGACCTGAGCCTTGACATTTCAAAAGTGCAGCTTTGTACTGCTTTTACTGGCAAGGCGACGGCAATAGATGAAAAGGTAACAGCGACAGAACAACGGGGAACTGCTTTCAACTAAAAGAAGAGATATTTAGACTGGGGAGAAATTCTTTACTGTGACAGTGGTGAGGCCCTGGCACAGTTTGTCCAGGGAAGCTGTGGCTGCCTCTGGATCCCTGGAAGTGTCCAAGGTCAGGCTGGACAGGGCTTGGAGCAACCTGGGATAGTGCCCATGGCAAGGGGTAGAATGAGATGGTCTTTAAGGTCCCTTCCAACGCAAACCATTCTCTAATCCTGTGATCTCCCTAATCCCAGAACTTCAGTCAGGCACGTGCAGGGCTTTTGTGTCAGTCTCAAACCCACCAAAACCCAGCACTGCAATGACCTGATCCATTATTGCCAGCAATGAGTAACAAAGCATCAGTCAAGTTACACCAGACATTGCTGCAGCAGTTTGTGCTATCCCTGCCCAGAAACAAAAAGCTGTTGTCCCTCATCCAGCTGAATCCCACCACAAGATATCCCTGCAGCAATGACTTCCATCAGTACAGACAAGATCTACCATCACTGGTGTCCTTCAAAGGCCCATTTGCATTTCCCCTACCCACAAGCATCAGACCCACAGACCAACCAAGTGGCCAGAAGTGTTTAAACCAACCCTCAGCTCATGGGGGCAAAGAGCACAATGCTGCAGAGAAGCTGTTGGAGGGGTCTTCAGGCCATTAGGCCAGCCAGCTGACCACTAGCTCAACCACAGCAGCACCAGGGGTGATTTTCATTATTTTCTTAATGAGAAGTGACATGTTATGTATCCACAGCCACTCAGGCTAGAAATACAGTAATTCAGTGTGATAAGATGACAAGTAAGAGGTAAGAAGTTAATGGTGTGGTGCCTTGTTGAACACAGCTTGTCATGCCTCATTAGATTTAAGAGAGTTATCTGAGACTGTGTAATTATCAGAGACAGTAAAACTGTTGTATTAAAGATAAAAGCTAGTATTATAGAGAAATAATTAACTGCTTAATAGGGCATTTACTGAGCAGAGCTGCAGCAGGCTGTCTCCAAATTAAACCAGAAATCCAGCCAAGATTACCAGAGCTTAAACAGAGAGCAGAGTTGTTTGATAGCTGTGACCTGGGGTTAGGGGGGATGTTAAATCCACACAGAAACAGCACCACATCTTTGAAGACTCCAGGAGATGATGGAGCCCTCTGTGAAGCAGCACTTCTGTCCTTAGTGAGTACAGCAGGGCTCTGGAGACTGAGCAGCAACTGCAAAGCTTCCCTCTCCTCCTCCAAGCCCTACAGAGTGCCAAGCCATGGCATGCATGGCAACAGGCTCAGCTGGATGAGGCTAGAGAAAGGCTGAAATCTCCTCTGCTCTTCTCAAAATGTGTTTCCACTCAGCAGGTGGAACTGGATGATCTCTAAGCTCCCAACCGTTCTGATTCTGAGACTTTGTAAGGTCAGGAGAAGGGGACCCAGGTCTATTCCATCAAACATGAGCAGAGCACCACTGGGATGACAGCCTGCCTTCTTCAGGGTGTGCCCTCACAAATCACCACTCTGCCCCTACTCGGCTCCAGCTGCTGCAGACAAAAAGCTGTGAAGTTGAACCAAAAGGGAAGGAAGACGAGTGACAATTTGAGAGATTCCCTGCCCATGGCTGAGAAAGGGTAGGGCAGGAAACAAAACACTTCCCAGCCCTTCCTCTTCAGTCAAGGACAATAAAGATCATACATGCTTGAAATTCCCTCAGAACTACCAGGCTGGGTGGAAGCTGACATCTGAATGAGAACCTGTGAAATGTTAAAAGAAGAAAGATTTGGAGGAGTCTTTCAATATAGATCTGGAAACAGTCAGAAAGCTAGAAGATAAAAGCACAATGACAGCTGTCCTCACTCTTTTTCCAGGGTAACATAGAGGCTAATATTCATGGTGTTCTGTTGATGCAGTAGAAAGGGGACAGACAGCTTTGCCTGCCCTAGACACAGATAAATGCTGTGAAGTTACCAGATCTTGCCACAGTCAATGTCCCACAGTCTACTTCTGCTTTTAAACAAATTCTCTGATTATAACTGATCAGGACAAGGGCAGCAGCAACAACAGCCCTATTCCCTTGTGCTGTTCCTCACCCATGCTGGAGCATCCTCCCTGCATCCCCCGTTGACCCCACACTGCATTCAGGCAGATCTGCTGCAGATTTGTACATCAGAACAGGTATAAACCCCTTAATTTAAGCAGAATTAGCTGCAGCATCAACCAGCTGCTGATCAGCAAAACAGGCTACCAAGTCAGGTTTCTACAAAACTATAGGGGGAAAGTTATTTCCCTAGGAGATGGTTAGACATGCTTGGCTGAAAGCCAGACCACCTCCCTGACAAATCTTACTGCAATCAACCACAGGACTCTGAAGTTGAGGTTTGGAAGGGAGCTGCTGACTCCACAGCCAAAGCTTTTGGGATATGATTTACAGGCATGCAAGCCCGACCCCACCGAGCTCAGCCACAGGCCCAGGGGATGGATACTGAAGCCACAGGGATGAACCTTTTATTAGAAGTACTACAAGACGCATCAATACACTTAAATTGTGAAAGGTCCACCAAAAATAAAGGCTGAAATGCCCCAAACTGGTGATACTGTTACCTGCTTTTAAGAGGGGACTAAATTGACTGCCATAAACCCCATCTGCAGGGCCACATCCCACTAGCAAGAGCGGCAGGACTTTATTCCTGGCCTGTGCCAAAGAGGACTGGGAGCTACTGTACCAGGGAGGAAAGAGAAGCTCTTCCCGTACCCAACCTCTGTGTTATTTTTGGCAGTTCAGTCTCCAGTAACACATTACCACCTATTTTGCAGGACACACCCTTTCCCAAGGCCTTTTCCAAGCCTCAGCAGGAAAGAAGCCAACATGCAGGATACGGAGCCAAAACCCTGGGGTCTGCACTATTCTTAGCCAGACAGCTCGACCCCAGACACAATGGGAGGAAGCAGCAGCCACTGTTTGCAGAGAGCAGCCAACATGCTGCTGGCCAGAAAAGTGTGAAACTTCCATTTCCCATCAGGTTCAGGGAGTAGCAAAAGTCCTGGTTTTCCTCCTCAAAACACCTGTCAGTGGCTTGATGACACGGACTGCTACTGACTTCCATCCTTTGGTCTGCACTAGGTGTATTTAGTCATTCCCTCCCAAATAGCCTTGTACCAGTTACAAGAATGCAAGCACAAGTAGGAAAACTGGCAGAGGAAGGAACAGAGATCGAGGCTACGTTCATGGAATCACAGAATGGTTTGACTGAAAGGGACTTTAAAGACATCTCATTCCAACTCCCTGCTATCGTCAGGGACACTTTCCACCAGCCCAGGTTGTTCAGGAGCCTCAGCTGGATCACTCATCCTTCTGGAGACTCCAAGTGCCCCAATGAAGGCCACAGCATACCCTGGCATGGTTCTCAGTTTTAAGCTCAACCCCCTGTGTCTTATTTCCACACAGATTCTTAGAGCTGTCATGGCCAAGTGCCAGGTGGTCACCAACCAAAGCTGTGAGGTAACAAGCATCAGTTGTGCTCTGCACTTTGAGAACAGAACATATTATGTGCTGATGCAGTACATCCTGCAGGACACCTGGACCAAGGCTGGGCTCCAGCTCAAACACAGAGTGTCCTGGAGGAGGCAGTTGCGATTCCCTCCATATAAACCATCTCTACACTGCAAGACAGTCCCTTGAAAAATGGAGTTTAGACAAGGTAAGATAAAAATAAGACCATAAAACCCAAGATCATCAAGAGAACAACACCTGAAGAATGAAGTGATGCACAAGCAGTTACCATAGAATCACAGATAGTTTGGGTTGGAAGGGACCTTAAAGATCATCTACTTTCTACTCCCTTTTAGCACTTAAGACAGCATTTTATCCAAACCCAACTTTTATCATTAAAGTCTCTCTGCCATACAGTTTTCTTACAAATGCTGTTAAAAAAAAAAAACCAGCTGGAAATTTAACAGACTCCTTAAAGCTTTGCACGCCCCACCTCATAATTATAAAAGACTAATTTCCCTGTAAAGTTTTATGTAGCGTTAAGTCACCCATAGCATCAACTGCTCACCTCATGTTACAGAACCAACTCAGCCAGGTGCAAGGTGCTCTGCTGCCCACGGATCACAGGTAACTTTTTCATGCAGCTCATTTCTCATCTTTCCCAAACCCCTTTGTTCCTTCAGAAACCAGGAGCCTCCCACTCCCCACTCTGCCTCCACCACTCGGTTTGGCTGCTCGAGGGGTGACGGCCAAGGAGAGGTCAGAGCAATCAACAGCTGCAATTCAAAAGCTTTGTGGAAAGCTGTGTGCAGCTTAATGAAGCACACTGAGTGCTGCACAGACCTTCCAGCCCACAAAGTGCAACACGTGTTCTCGAGCTCATCCAGTTTTCAGATGTACTGAAGCAGAAGAGAAATGTGCTGGGAGTCCTGCCATGTGCAGCTCGTTGCTTAACACACAAACCTACATGTAAATCAGCAAGGACCCAAGCTTCACACTGCCAGAGACACTGTTAACCTCTGTGGCTTTGTTTTTTCTCTAGAGGGAAAAGCATTTACAGGGGTGAAGTTGGAATTTAAATGTTCTTGTGTGTGAACAATTTAAATCACACACAGTTACGCACTTGTGTGAGAGCAAGCAAAGCCAGCAGAGCCTGTTTTGGGCATGGTAAAGCTGCAGTGTTTTTGTGTCCTGGGCAGATTTATTTCAGAACAGAATGGAAGTCTGGACAGATCAAGTGCTCTAGCATTTATTTCTTTTTTTTCCTGACATGGACTCACACTTCCACCCACCCTTATGAGGTATTTACAGTGTAAAATCAAAACACAAAACAGAAAGCACTTGGGGTACTTTTGAAGCACACAAACTGCACTTCACTTCAAACTACGTACAGCAACCACCCTGAACTTAACACTGGGACAGGATCACAGGATGGTTTGGGTTGGAAGGGTCCCTTGAAGGTCATCTCCTTCCAAACCCCTGCCATGGACAGGGACACCTTCCACTAGACCAGGTTGGTCAGAGCCCCATCCAAACTGACCCTGAATATTTCTAGGGACAGGGCATCCACCATCTCACTGGGCAACCTGTTTCACCATTTCAGCACCCTCATTGTAAAAAATTTCTTTTTGTATTTAGTTTAAATCTATCCTCTTTTGGTTCAAAACCATTGCCCTTTTCCCTATCACTATAGGGCCTAGTAAAAAGTCACAAAAGATGAGTTAAGTTTGATTTATCTGGTGGAGATGAGTGCAACACCTTTCACGAGTCCCTCTCAAAGTTCTCAACACAAGGATGCTCTCTCCCATTTTACCATCCAGGAGAAAAGCAACATTGAAAGGTCAGCTGGAAAATCCACAGGGATCAGGAAAACACAGACCACAGATCAAGGGGATATTTCTGATGTTCTTTAACAACTGTTTTCAGCCACAGAGACACCATTTCTTTTACAGGAAGTCTGGTAAACTCCTATTCTGCGGCTCTGCCTCAGGACAAGCTACTTGGACCAGTGTCTAAAATACCATCCCAGGTGCAAACAGAGCATCTCCAGCACCAAGCCCTGCCTGGGGGTCAGCACCAGGGTCCCTACTGCAAACAGCTCTGCCTTCTTAAGACTAAGCTCAATGCAAGATGTGCTGGAAGAGCATGTCCAGAAGTGATGTGAGAGAGGAGACACTGCTGTCACATGAGGCAGGATCAACACATTTTCAAACACAAAGCTGAAAACCACATTTCCCACTGTGTTGTGGGGCTCAGTCCAGTCCAGCTCTCCTTGCCTGGCAGTCTGAGTGTTCTCCAAGAGCAAAATCTATTTTCATACCAACATCACAAGTGCTACTACACCTCATTCAGCAGCTCAGAGGGCTGCCAAGACAGTTTCAGGAAAAGAAAAAGCTGGAAGAGAAACAAATGTTCATGTGTGTCCTCAACACTGTTTGTGGTAGAGTAGAAAATGAATATACCAGCTCCAGGGAAAGCTTTTTCCATTCACAGTGGAGACAAAAATCCTCCAACTCCCCAAATCTGCTTCTCCTGCACTCCAGTTAATTCACAAAGAAGGCTATGGATACAATTTATACAAAACATCTTCCCTCATGTCAGAGAGCTTTGCTGTCCCCTGTGCACACCTGGACAACTTTTGCTAGTGTAGAACTCCTTCCTCAAAAAAAGAAAAAAAAAGTTTTCAATGAATAGCGGCAACTGCAGGGACTCCGCCCTCAAACTCACACCCAGCCCCTGCAGCTGAGGTAACTGCAATGAGCTTTCTTCACTCAGCTGAGTGATGCCCAAGGCAAAGCATTACAAACTGCTTCGGATGGGATTGCACAATTATCCCCACTCCTCAGTGTCATGACCTCCCCAAGGAGACACAGGAATCCAGATTGCCACATGCACACAGCTGCTGGGCTCCACCACCTCTGCTTTCAAGTGTTTGTGTCTCAGTTCTACGACTGCCCTTACAGCCAAAGTGCCTCCAAAGCCACCCCGGGCAGGTGGAAAGGGTAACACCTCTTTGCCGTTTGATTGTCAAATGGGGCAAAGCTGCAACCACAGCAAGCCCTGGTCATACTGGTGTAATAAATGGTTAAAAGTTTGGGGTTTTTTTTCTGGTTGAGAAGAAGTTAAAAGTTGCTTGTTAAAAGATTGGGGCTATACAGTTAATGAGTTAATTGTTATTGCGACTGTACGGGTGTAATGTTGCTATGTGCCCGCTAGGTGGTGACACCAATGGGGGAAAGTAATGGGTCTATAGAAAGGAGGGGAATGTTCTAGAATGTTCTTAAGATGACTTAATTATTATGATGTAAACATCTTGAGGAATTATTGGTTAGGGGGCAAACCAATCACTCGATGCCCCAGAGACTGATGGAGCTGAACACCAATGAGGACCCCGGCAACGAGCCATCAGAGGGAGGATCTGAGCTGCACCAATCACAGCATCAGAGAGACTATAAAAACTGCCCCGGGCTCAGCCCCCGGGGCTCTTCCTGAGGAACCTGAGTCTGAGGGAACGTCCTCCGTGTTGCACTGTTTGTTTTTTTTTCTGGGTTGTCGAGTGGGACTTGGGCTTACCTCGAGTCTCTGCTCCTGGTTTTCTTTTTAATAAACGAGCAGACTTTTACTCCACCCAAAAAGTCCAAGCCTCGTTTATAACACTGGGAATTAGGCTCGACTACAACCTTAAAGACCTTGCTGGAAAAGCAACAGAGTGTTTGTAGGCTGAAATGAACTCTGTCATCACTATGCTCATGGGAGTTGACAGAATAATAAAACCCCACTAAACAGCTGTCCTGACTCCCTGCCAAGGCTGGGCATCGTTTACTTCTGGCTCCTGTTTTCACCACACAAAGGATCAATTTCACAAACTGCACTGCAACAGTGAGCAACCACCCCACTCAATCACTCAAGATTAATTTCCTCCTCAATTAGGTTTTCCTACCAGGTTGGCAGGAGAGAATCTTCCCACAGCCTCAAGAAACACAGATTCAACGACACAAATTATTCTGATAGAAACAAACTTATCCTCCCTGCAATGGCCATGCTTGGGACACACATTCTGGAGGGATACTCTGAGCACATCCCATGCACACACACACACCTGCATAACTTTGCAGAACACCACATCATTGTTAGTCTGAGTTCCTCTAGATGTTTTCAAGGGCTGTGAACAGTATCTGCACAATTTGGAAATCTTACCTATCCAAATCCAGGTGTTCCTATAGCTGAGCTGGTACTTTAAAGTAGAAGGAATGAAAAAGGTCTTGGCTTGAGTTTGGACAGGAATTTCCTAACATGGTGTTGAATTGGAAAGGGCCTTAAAGAACATCCAGTTCTAACCCCCTGCCATGGGCTGGGACACCTTCCACTATCCCAGGCTGCTCTAAGCCCCATCCAACCTGGCCTTGAATACTTCTAGAGATGGGGCATCCACAGCTTCTCTGAGCAACCTGTGGCAGGGCCTCACCACCCTCGTGGACCTCCTTTCTACTCATCAACCCATGGCCTGCAACATCCCAGCAAAGCAGAAATCACAGTAATAAAACCAACAGAAACACACCCCAAGAATGTCACAGTACTAAAGGCAGAAGTGTCAAAGGGCTGACTGCAGACACAGCAGCATCCCAAGTTCTAGATGATGTAGTTACCCAGCCAGGACTGCCTGTCTTGATGTTGAGCTGGATGCAAAGAAGATGCCATCAAAGTTCCCAGCAAGTTTTTTTCCTCAGCTCCAGAGGCTTCCATACCTCCCAGACACCGGAGCCTCCTCCTTCTCAGAACGCTGCCAACTGAATGGGCCACAGAAACAGCCCAAAAGCTGCTGCCCAACATAAAATCATGGGTGAGCCCACCACAACCACCATGGGTTAGGAGTCAGCACACAAATAGCCCCTCCAGCACATCCAAGGAAGCCTGCAGCTGGAAGTGTGTGACTGGGGCACAGGTAAGGACCAGCTGGGGTGGATTAGGGACCACCAGCCCAGCTACAGCCAGAGGAGGTGCTGGCACTGGGATCCCAGGACTGTAAACACATCTGCCCTTGGGGTCCCAGCCGGCAGTTCCACCACAGATGAGTCACAACAAAACCGCACAGGATCAGCTTTCAGTTTCTCTTCATTAACCAAGAGGTTGTTAATGTTCTTGGAAATACCAGCCCTTGCACCAGCAGTTAGCCCAGGGTTGATGATTTTCTAGCGGGGGTTATGTAGCCTCATCCACAGAGGTATTCCAACATGATTTACTGAAGTCCTTGATTTTATGGGACACCCCATGGAGTTTACAGGACAATTAACCCATATGCACACATCACTAGGGGGAACAGGAACAGAAAAAGAAATTACCACTATTCTTACTGTCAAAATTTGGTGAAACACAAGCAGTGGCATGTTGCAACTGGGCTGCTCCAGCTGGAAGAAGGTATCAGTTACCACTAGAAGAACTTGTTGCAGTTTTCCCTGGCAGCCTGGCCTTAACCGCAGCGCTGGAGCCTTTGAAAGTGGTTTCCAGAAGGCAGTGGGGGGACAAGAGAACCTCAAAATCTGCAGCTACTTGGCCAGAAAACTTGGAAGTTTTGGTTCACAGTCACCACAGGCTTTTAAACAAGGAAAACAGATCGAGTTCTGGCATGCTGATTGAACTTGTGCTAAACCACTTAACCCTGAAGAGCAGCAACACACACATTGCTCTGAGCAAAACACAGCTGCAGCACAAAACAACAGTAAATTTTCACGGCTCTTTCAGCCTCAGTGCTCCCCACCTTTTCACAGGATCGCAGAATCAATGAGGTTGGAAAACACCTCTAATACCAAGTCCAGTCATTAATCCAGCACTGCCAAGTCCGTGACGACAACACGTCCCTAAGCACCACATCCACACGTCTTTTAAATCCCTCCAGGGACGGCGACTCCGCCACTACCCGGGGCAGACTGTTCCAATGCCTTCCCCTTCCGCGGAAGAAGCTTTTACAAATATCCACTCTAAATTTTCTCCAGTACAACTTGAGGCCGTTCCCTCTGGACCTGGAAATCACACCCCGGGATAATTTTTTGTCACTCCTCAACTGATTTCTCCCACTGCCACCCCTTCCCAGTAACCAGCAAAACACGTTCTCTCTGTAACCTCCTTCCCCGGACCCTCGAGCCCTAAAACTTCGCGCAGCTGAAGCGAAAATTAAACAAAACAGCATCACAGCGCAATTAACCCACCCTCCCCACGCAGCGCCGTGTCGGACACCCGCCCCGTTTTTGTCAGCTCCTCCCCGGCAACTCGCGGGGTTACACCAACACTTTCTTACCCTTCATTAAAATTTTCTAAGTGACTGAGCAATGGCCAACACAAGCGCAGCCACTTTTAACAGATTACAGCCGCGCGTTCCGCGGACCTTCATTACCATCAGATTAGGGCTGGGGACGGGGGTTTTTAAGAAGGAGCATCTGGCGCAGCAACCGCCGGCTCGGGAACATCCACAGCGCGTCCCTTCTTCCCAAACCCAGCCGGGAGTTAGCGCAAAACCTGGTGTTTCTAAGTGACCGGGCACCCACCCCCGAGCGGCGCCGAGGTGCCGCCGGTCCCCCCGCGGGCAGGGGGTGCCCCGAGCCCCCCGGTACTCACGCATGAGGGTGCTGAAGGCGCAGAGAGCCAGCAGCGCCTGCAGCAGCACCCCGAAGCGCCCCAGCAGCGCTCCGCTGCCGCAGCCGTGCGCCGGGCGGGGGGCGGCCATGGAGCTGCGGGATGCGATGGGGCGGGATGGAGCGGAGCCGTGCGGGATAACGGGGAACGGAACGGGGGCCGGAAACGCAAATGGGACAGTCCGGCCCGCACCGCGCACAAAGGCGGCCCCGAGCCGCCCCCCGGCCCCGCCCCGCCCCGCCGGCAGCGGCACCCGGGGCGGGGCGGGAGGGGAGGGACGGCACCGGGATGGGGATGGATTGGGGTTGGGGATGGGCGCAGGGAAGGGGACATGGATGGAGGGAGATAGATATATGGAAGGGGTTGGAGATGAGGATACAAAGGGGACAGAGAGAGAGACAGAAGCATGGGCATGGGGATGAAGATGGAGATGGAGACAGGGATGGGAATGGAAATGGAGTTGAGTTGGGGACGGGAATGAGGATGGGGACAGGGATAGGGACAGAGATGGAGATGTAATAAATGGTTAAAAGGTTTTTTTTGGTTGAGAAGAAGTTAAAAGTTGCTTGTTAAAAGATTGGGGCTATACAGTTAATGAGTTAATTGTTATTGCGACTGTACGGGTGTAATGTTGCTATGTGCCCGCTAGGTGGTGACACCAATGGGGGAAAGTAATGGGTCTATAGAAAGGAGGGGAATGTTCTAGAATGTTCTTAAGATGACTTAATAATTATGATGTAAACATCTTGAGGAATTATTGGTTAGGGGGCAAACCAATCACTCGATGCCCCAGAGACTGATGGAGCTGAACACCAATGAGGACCCTAACAACGAGCCATCAGAGGGAGGATCTGAGCTGCACCAATCACAGCATTAGAGAGACTATAAAAACTGCCCCAGGCTCAGCCCCCGGGGCTCTTCCTGAGCCCGAGGGAACGCTGTTTGTGTGTCGCAGTGTTTGTTTTTTTCTGGGTTGTGGAGTGGGACTTGGGCTTACCTCGAGTCTCCGCTCCTGGTTTTCTTTTTAATAAACGAGCAGACTTTTATTCCACCCAAAAAGTCCAAGCCTCGTTTATAACAGAGATGGGGATACAAAGCGGACAGAGACATGGGGATGAAGATGAGGATGGGGACAGGGACAAAGATGGGGACAAAGACCGAGATGGGGATGTGGAAGGGGTTGGATATGGGGATGCAGTGGGGACAGACACTGAGACAGCGACAGGCATGGGAATGAGGATGGAAATGGAGACACAGATGGGGATGGGGATGGAGATGGACTTGGAGATGGGAATGAGTATGGTGATAAGTAATGGGAGAAGGATGGGGACAGAGATGGAGATGTGGATGTGGAAGGGGTTGGAGGTGCAATAGGGACAGAGATAAAGGTGGAAACGGGGATGAGGATGGGGACAGAGATGACAGTGTGGATGTAGATGAGGTTGGAGATGGAATGGGGATGGAGATGTAGGCAGAGACAGTGATGGGGACAGGAGTTATGGATGTGGATGAGGACAGAGATAGAAGTGGGGATGATTATGGAGATGAGGATGGGGGGTCCTGGAGAGAACTGTGGTGCTGGATTGGGGAAATCTTGCTGAGGTTTGGAGTGCTGGGTTTGGGGAATCCTTGTGGAATAGGGGTCCTGTTGGGGTTTGAGATGCTGGACTGAGGGAATCCCAGAAGTGTTTCAGGTGCCAGGATGTGGATGTCCCAGCAGGGTTTGGGTTGTCCTGGCTGGAGAGGTCCTGGCATAGTTTGGGATCCTTGACTGGGGAGGGTTGGTAGGCGTCCTGGTAAAGACTAGGGTGCCAGGTTGAGGGGTTCCAGCAGGGATGGGAGTGCTGGGTTTGGGAGGTCACAGTGGGGTTTGGGGTACCAGGCTGGAGAGGATCCTAGCAGGGTTTAGGATGCTGGGCTGGGGGAGTCCTGGTGGGATTTTGAGTCTCCTGATGGGGTCAGGTTCTTAAACTGCAGCCTCAAATCTCCTTTTTATTGCTCCTCTGTGTAACACTGGTGCCGCCCCCCTCCATGGCCTCCTTCCCACAGGGCAGATTTCATTTTCTCTCTCTTTTCAATACACTTTTGTGTATTGGCCAACTTTAGGGAGCACTGGGGTCACACACTGATGTTCCCCTCCCTGATTTTGCAGGGTCGGAGCTTGTGTTTAGTTACAAAACCAGAGAGGCTGCAAATCTTATCCTGTCATATGACTCTGAGCAATGGCCTTAAAAACAGCAGTAAATGTTATGAGACAAGAAAATCATGGGAGCTGGCCTGCTGCCCAAATAGGTCAGTTTTCAACACAGGAGGGAATTGTGTTATTCCTGGACTTGGGAATCCCCTGTTCTGGGGAGGTCATTAGTGCCAGGCAGTTTAGGCTGGAGTATTATCCCTCCTCAACTCAGCCATAACATCCCTGAAATCACAAAAATAGTCCCTCCTCTTTCTTTTCCAAGGGTGAATTGAATTTTGGGTTGATAGATGTTCACTTAGCTCACTGACTTTAATCATGGTTTAATCACGAGTTCAGCCAGGAAGGTGGAAGTTTCATCTCACTAACTCATTTTCAGCTGATTTTGTATGTGCAATTGTTACTTTCATAAAAAGGTTCATTCCCCTGAGCTGGTAAATGTGATTGTGTTTCGCAGTCAGTTGCCTTTATATTAAATTCTAAATCAAATATTAAAGTTGATACTTTTACATAAGCCAGTTGAACACACCATATGTGGAAGCATCTATTAAGCAAGTACACATTTTAACACAGATTTCCTCAGGCTCTAACTTTTTTTGCATTTTCTCGGATTTCCTAGGCTGCTGCTAAAAAGGCATTTTCAAGAATTGCTGGATAGTAATTTTTCCCCTGGGAGGTGCCTTGGACTCCACTTACTCAGGTACAGTACAGCAATTGGTGAAACAAAGGGGGCAAAAATAAAAGACATTTAAACAAGATGTGTATTTCTTAAACAAAATTTTAGTTTTTATGAATAACTTGCAAAGTATCTGTGATGTATCAGGGTCTTGCCCAAGGGGACAATTTTTCAAAAGCTCCCTCGGAGCCAGTGCTGCCTCCTCCCCTTTCTTCAAGTCTAATTAATGGTGATTTCTCCCAGCTGCTTTATCAGCAGGACAAAGTTGTCCGAGGCCCTATTTGCAGGTGCTGATAGTTTTACAAGAGAGCAGAGTGCCTCCCATGTGTGAAAACACTCAGGCTACAAGAGGGCAATAAACAGAACCCCTTGATTTCCCCCCTCCTTGCAGGAAGAGGCAGATATCCTTCAGCGACTGTTGATGCTCCACACTCCTCTGTGAAAACACAGCTTTCCTTTATCAGAAGTACCATTTGCACTTCAAAATATTGATATTTTCTGAACCCATGCAAAAAAGTCCTTAAGCTTTTTCTGCATCCCAGGTGGAGCCCAGGAGCTTTGGTTATTAAATTCTGCTCTATTATTTTGGCAATTAAGATGCCTAACTACTCGTTCCCTGCTTCCCCCCCCCCCCAAGGTTTTTCTTTCTCTGGGGGGACTTTAGAGCCCCTTTCAGCATCTAAAGGGGCTCCAAGAGAGGTGGAGAGGGACTTTGGACAAGGGCATGGAGTGACAGGATAACAGGGAACGACTTCACACTGCCAGAGGGCAGGGCTAGATGGGATATTGGGAAGAAATTCTTCCCTGTGAGGGTGGTGAAGCCCTGGCAGAGGTTTCCCAGAGAAGCTGTGGCTGCCCCTGGATCCCTGGAAGTTTTAAAGGCCAGGTTGGACAGGGCTTGGAGCAACCTGGGATAGTGGAAGGTGTCCCTGCTGCCCATAGCAGGGGGGTTGGACCTAGGTAGTCTTCAAGGTCCTATCCAACCCAAGCCATTCTATATTTCTGTAATTTGAAAAACACCCAGCAAAAGAGAAAAGAAACAAAGTAAACACTACTTGAATAAGTAGAATTTAATAAAGGAATCATTAAAGAAAAAAAAACCTAAAAAAAAAGAATTAAAACATTAGGCCATGTGCTTAATCATGAAATCAGAAACACCAAAGCAATTTCAAGTGATAAGGAATGTAAAAACCAATCCAAGCTATTTATGAAAGTACAGGGAAAAGGAAGGATGGAGTAAATTTATTAATTCTCTGTAAGAACAACATTCTACTCTATGACATAATCTAGGATAGAATGGAAAACCAAATAATGGAAACCATAGAAAATGCATTCATTTTTCCATCCTTCCAAAAAGGATTAGCAAGTGAAATTACCTTAAAACAACATGAGCAGTAATAATACAGGACAAGAACAGGTTAAAAGATGAGAGGAGTCAAGACTGATGGATTCAAGGGCCTGAAGAAACCTAAGCAAAAGCAGCTGTGAAGTAGGCAGGGTAAAGTCTTGTTATAAACGAGGCTTGGACTTTTGGGGTGGAGTAAAAGTCTGCTCTTTTATTAAAAAGAAAACCAGGAGCGGAGACTCGAGGTAAGCCCAAATCCCACCGGACAACCCAGAAAAAAAACAAACACTGCGCCACAGAAAACACTTCCTCACACTCAGGTTCCTCAGGAAAACCCCGCAAGGGGCTGAGCCCGGGGCAGTTTTTATAGTCTCTCTGATGCTGTGATTGGTGCAGCTCAGATCCTCCCTCTGGTGGCTCGTTGTCGGGGTCCTCATTGGTGTTCAGCTCCATCAGTCTCTGGGGCATCGAGTGATTGGTTTGCCCCCTAACCAATAATTCCTCAAGATGTTTACATCATAATAATTAAGTCATCTTAAGAACATTCTAGAACATTCCCCTCCTTTCTATAGACCCATTACTTTCCCCCATTGGTGTCACCACCTAGCGGGCACATAGCAACATTACACCCGTACAGTCGCAATAACAATTAACTCATTAACTGTATAGCCCCAATCTTTTAACAAGCAACTTTTAACTTCTTCTCAACCAAAAAAACCCCAAACTTTTAACCATTTATTACAGTCTGGCTCCTCAGGAGTTATCACAGGAGAAGAGTAAATGCTGTGCCTGGCTGTGAGGAGGGGAATGAGGGTGTGGGGAATTAGAGACCCACCAGCTTTATTCCAGAAGCCAGGAAGACACTGTTAAAATTATCAAATAATCAATTTATAAGCACCTAGCAGATAATAAGGTAATAAAAAACAGCCAGTGTGGATTTGACAAGAATAAATCATGTCAGGGGCGTTTTATTTCCTACTCTGAGAGGATGACTGGGGAAGGTTTGTGTTGCTGCCCCAGTAAAAACCAAGGGCTCTGCAGGAGCCCCACCTCCAGACAAACCCTCCCAGCTGCTCCAAAGCTGTCTGCTGCTGCATCGGAAGTGTGATGGCTCCAGGTGGGCATCTGAAGCTGGGTGAGGTAAATTAAACCCTTAGGAGAGGGTGAAGGATATCAAGCTAGAAGAGTCTGCAACCCTTCATGAGGTTAGGGTGGAAATTAGGAATTATTTTGTTAAACTGAAGGGATGGTTCCAGAGTCAACAGAAGGAAATGCAGTGAGTGGTAGGGAAGGAAGGAGGCAGAAGGTGACTGGAAAGAGTTTCAGATGTAATGTGTAGACAAAATGTGAGTGGATAACAAAAAAGTTGTTGCAGTGAAGCACATCCTGTTGGGAGGTGATCTGGAGAGTTTTATAGAAAAATTGGGCAGTTGCTGGGTTTAGTGCAGTTTTCCTGTCACACAAAGATGTGTTGGAGTCTGGAGAAAGCAAAGAAAGATGGCAAGCATTTGAGAAAACAAGAAACAGAAAGGAAATGGGATATTTTCTCCTCTAGAAAAACCTGCAGGAACAATAGGTGTCATTGGAGGAACAGGCTTTGTGGCAAAAGCATTCCAGTACAGTAATAAAAAGTTACTGAAGTTATTGGAATTGTTCCGCCCTAAAAAGACAAGTTAGTTTTTTGTTCCCCTCCCCCCCCCCAAAAAAAAAAAAGTGTTTTGCAGCACTGGGAAAATGGTCCAGCCCACATCTGACACACAGCACAGGTACCTGCTCACACTCAGCTGCCTGTGCTGTGGCTGGGCTCTGAGTTCAAAACAGACCTGGGAGGACAACAAAGCTTTTCAAGGCTTCCTCACTTCAAGGGCACTAAGCTGTGAAAAGCTGCTGGCTTGGAATCCAGAGGAATACGGGGTTTTTTTTTTAGGTCTACTCCTTTTTGTAGTGTTGCCATGGCCTTGGATGCCCTTAGTGCAGTCCTGGTACAGTCACAGGATGAAAAATCCAACCCCTGCTCTGCACAAGTTACTCTTGGGTGGGATCCACCTTACCTGCCTTCAGATGTCCCCTTTTGAGAGATCTCTTGCCTCCTTTCGTAGCCAGTGGAGAGGAATAACCTCTTTCAGGACATCTTCCTCTGACCCATCCTGATCAGATGGATTAAGTCTTCTCCAGATCCAGGCAGTTCAGTGATGGCCTCATGTCAGAAAATAGTCACAAAAACATGAATGTCCATTTTTTTTATAGCAACACAGCATTGTTTCCTTCAACTCACTTGCCCCCAAAACACTCAGGTGTTTTGTACCCCCAGGGTCCCCTGCTTGATGGTGGGGATGAGGAAAAGCCATTGGCAGGTCTGCAGATGCTTGTTGTGGTAAATTGGAGGGGGACACACGAAGCTGCCCTTTCCAGGATGATGATCATGTAAATTATTCATCTGGTTTTATTTATCATGTGATGAAGAAGTTACTTCTGAAAACAAGGTATCTTGAGAAAACTTCCTTTAGCTGATACTTGGAACAGGCTTTATTCATGCTGCCAGCAGCAGTGATCCCTGCTGATTAAATAGTAGCTAGACCTTATTCTTGCTGAATTACCCATTTTACAAGGCCTGGCACATTTAACAATCTGTTCCAGGTTATATTCATAAGCAAGAGGCCAAAACCAATTTTTGTATCAGCCAGGACTTTGTATTGCAGGATACTCCAAGGAGTAATTGTCAAGGTAATTATTTTCTATTTTCAGTAAGTGCTTTAGCTGTGTTATTATGAGATGTTCAGTGTCTTGCTTTGGATGAATGGGAATCATTTCCCACTTTACAGGGCCCATGGCATTGTTGGCTGAGGCTCTCCAACATTGCCTGCCCTGCTCACCCTGGCTGTGTAAGCCTGAGGGGCAGGGGACAGTGGCTTTTGGGTCTGTGCCCAACTGTGAGAGGCAGAAAGAGGAAGGTTTCAGCTTCCTGTTCCCCCTCCCCTCATTCAGAACACCTCAGCTCTGCAAATCAGCCCCTGAGCACAGCCCACTCCTCTGCACAGCCATCCCTTCTCCCATGGCTGGAGGACAAAGTGGGAGGTCCTACAACAGCACAGAGGAAGCCCTCACAGGTACCACCATCCCAGTGGGATGATGGCCCTGCTTCAAGTTTGACTCTCTTGAGGTCATACATCATGCTCATTCCTACAGAGGTGAGCCTTGGCAGGGGGGCTGAACTAGATGATCTTTAAGGTTGCTTCCAAACCATTCAATGGTTCTAAGATGATCCTTAGGTTTGTGGCTATTTGGGCAAGGATAGAGCTGCTAGAAAGGCTCAATGTTTGCTTTTCCAATCAATTTCTTTCTTGAAAATTAAACTTGGGTTCTTCTTATGTGAGAATGGCCAGGTACAAGTTCCTTCAAGCTTAAGATATGTTTGAATTTATGGCCATTGAGACCTGGGCAAAATTCCCTGGGTCTGAACTGAAACAGAGAGGATTTAGGTTGGCATCAGGACACCTTTTCCAGGACTAAGGCTAGCTAAGAGATGCAATAAGTTGTTGGGGCCAGAGAGAGAAATTCTTCCACTGGAGGATTTTAAGAACATCCATCTTTTTAGAATCAGAGAATCATTTTGGCTGGAAAAGACTTCCATCATCAAGTCCAACTATTAGTTGAGTCCAACCAATAATCTTGTCTCAGGGACAGCTGGGTAATTCCTTCTTGAGGTGGGAGAATTGATGAGTTGATCTCCTAAATTCTCCATGAACTGCATTTTCTCGGCTGCCCTGCTTCCTTTTGCCAGCCTGTATCTCCAGCCTGACCTTGTGATGCATTGTTGTTTCTTGAACAGACAGGTAGTGTCCTAATCCTGTGCTTTTGGAGATCTTATTCCTCTCAACACCCTCAGTGCAGGAGGATCAAATTCCTCCTCAGGATGATAAAAAAAAAAAAAAAAAAAGGGGTAAAGAGAAAAAATCCGATCAAATACGGTTTTGTTCCTTACAGCTCTTCTGTCTCTCTGGCAGACCTGAGATTGCCCCAGGAAAAAGGAAGCTTTCTTCTCTGCACGGTTGTAGGTTTGGATGAATCCTTTCAGGTCTTTAGCTGGATGTTGGAATCTGACAGCCTGGGTAACTATTTATGCAAAAAGATCAGTTAGGAAATGGAGACCTACCCTATTGGAGAAACGTTAAATATTCACAACATTCATGTAGCACGAACCAGAAAGGACCTTGATTATTTTCCCCCGAGTTCTATCGCTCATCGAGAGCCTTGAAATAAAATGCTAATTTGCCAAGACCTGGCGAATATTCCCTGCTCCTGAGCCTTTCTCCATTAGCACTTGAAAACCACAGGTTCCTTCACAAGCCATCCTTGATGTTTTATAAATGTTATCGCTGAGACACCGCTTCTACTCCCTTTAATGCATTTTTTACAGCTGCATCAGAGATATTATTTCCATTCAAGCTGCAAAGAGTCATCCTGGAAAGGACCTCAGTTACCTCTCCTGAGGTGTTTCCAAAACAGCACATGCTACCTAACCTTAAGCTAATAACCTGCTCAAGGACTCTATTTCATATTTACTGTGCAATCTCAGCTGCAGAACTACAGGTCAGGAGTGTGATAGATCCTTACAGGTAAAAAAATCTTTCGGAAGAAGGCTCGACCTTGGCTAAATTTCACTTGGATGAATTTCCATGAGAAAAAAACGTGCGAATGTGGAAGAAAAGGGGTGTTAATAGAGTTTGGATTAGAAATGGTGCAACAAGTATTGCAACAAACCAACCTTCTCAAGGTTCAGGAAGAAGATTGACTTCAGCCTAAAAACCTCAGTCAAGTCTGCCCCTGTGCTACACCTACAGTGTTTCTTCCCAGGGATTGCTAAATAAACTCCATCAACTGTCTTAAAACTGTTGGTTTTTACTAACCTAGTTGGTCTCTGATGAGAAATATGCACACACAAGCCCATAATGATCCTACTGGATATTAAACGGGAGGAGGAATTAAAGCAATGAGACTTGTGTTACGTTCCTTAGCATCCTTAGGATCCCACCCAGGAAATCAGTCAGTTTGAGTCCCCTCCCAGTTCATTATCCAACATGCAAACATTGGGTGTGTGCCGCAGAAGGCGCAGAGAACTGCTCAGCTAAGCCAGTTCTTCCTGAAGACATGCTGGAATCTCGATTTTAGGTTTAATCCCTTCTCAGTGACTTCATCGAGTTAGGCAAGGAACAAAAGTCACAAAGAAAACACCAAGGGGAGGATTGCTCATTTCTCCTGTGATAGGTAGCCTCAAATCTGGTGGTGTTTTCTAAAACACATTGCTCTAGAATATGCATTTCATTTGAAATAATAACTTTGCTGTTATTTTTTTTTTTTTTCATGATGATATCCAGTGGTTTTCCAAAGCAATGAACGCAGTGATGAGGTTACTTTGGTCAGCCCTGTGTTTTATGAACTCAAGGGGAATCTTTCTCCTGGTTCCAGCTGGCATTAGATCAGATGTGTAAATCTCACCCTTAGATGAGATCTGATACAAACCAATCTCAGTTGAAAGAATCCATTTACCAGAGCTGTGTTTTCACATTTTAGTTCCCAAACACTGGACACATGCCACAATATACAACTTTTTTTCAAGCAGAATTATTGTAGCATAAATCTGTACACGTACTGAGCTCAGAGCCTTCTTCACCTCTGGAGGGGAGGCTGTAACTGCAGGGAGTTGGGTCTGTTGCTTTTGAATACTTAAGGTCTCTGAGGTGTAGCCCTGCAGCCAAAACTGGCTTTCTAGGCTTCCTCAAATTGTGCCTCTTCACCCCATGCCTGAATGTAGCTTCTGGAAGGATCCTTAAAGTTATTTACAGAGAAGTCCCAGTGCTCACATGAGCACAGCTCACTGACAAAGCTTTCTCTGGCTCCGAAGCCCACCACTGTGTGGATGCAAAGCCGTACAAAATGCCTGGCAGCTGCATCCCAGAGAAGCTGCATCCCAGAGGAGTCATGTTTTTACTGCATTTCCATCTTTAGCAGGAGAAGAGAGAAATATCTGAAGGAGCAAGTCAGCAGCTGCTAGAGATGATCGTACAAATCCATCCCACCCTGCAGCCCTGCTCTTGCTTTCCATAACTGCAACGGACAAGATGCTCCTTTCCAACCTTAATGATTCTATGATTCCATCAATGTAACACATCTACAAGTTCTTTTTATAACAAAAAGTGTTAGAAAATTGGTTTGCAGAGTGATTTACAACCCCCAGTCACTGTATGTGTCTGACACCAGATCTGCTCTTTAAAAGTTTTTCTGACAGTGTTGCCCCAGTGAAGGGGTGGAGTTTTACAATCACCTTCCTCTGGTACATGCAGCTGAAAAAAGGCTTTTAATTGGCCTAAATTTTACTGATTGCACCAGAATATTAACTCTACAGGCTGAAAAGCTAATTTTCTTCAAGGAGATCTGTGCCTAGTGACTTTTACCATCTTTTCACATGAGTTCTGCAGAGATTGTAGCTTTTGGCATAGCTCAAGGTGGGGGTCCCAAGCCTGAGACTTTTCCTCCTGAGACTTTTCCTCTTTGCCTGGGAGGAATAGGTCTGTACCATTCAATAAGAAATTATTTTTATTTCAATACTTATTTCAAACTCAACCTAAACGGGGTTTCTACTTTATTCTACTGTACTTTTTCTATTTTCAGCCTTGCCCTAATCAAGGGCTGCTGTTTTAACAGGCGACCCCTTAGCTTGATGCTGATGTAGGCCATATGTTCTTTTCCTTCCCATCTCTTCACTTCTGGATGTTACAACTGAAATACAAATCCCTGAATGCCCAGGGATTTCCAAAGGCCAGAAGACATCTGCTTGCCATCACAGATGTTTGCAAGTTAACACATGGATGAAATAACATTAGTCAGTGAGATTCAGATTTCCACAATTAGGCATAAATTGTGCTTTGATGAAGAATTAAACAGGGATGAAAAAATTGAAACATGAGAAACAGTAAGACAACAGTTGCCAAATTGATTTCCACCCTTCAGACTGGAGTGAAGACACCCAAATCTGCTTGGTTACAGGAATGAGTCTTGCTGTAGCAGGAAGAAATGCCAGTGTGGACTCATTTTCCTCTGTTTTCTAACAGGGAATGTACTACAGCAGCTTTATGGTTTCTGGATAGGTGTGTCTGCAGCACAGGTCAAAGCCAGGCTGGATGGGGCTCTGAGCAGCCTGGTGTGGGAGACTGAAATGTTTATGCTTGATGGCTCCAACATTTGCTCATTTGCTTGTTTGCTCAGCAAGAACCTGGGTTACTGTCACCTCCTGTGGCAGGTTGTAACACCTGATCTACTGGAAGATGTCTCTGCCCATGGCAGGGGGTTGGAAATAGATGGTCTTTAAGGTCCCTTCCAACCCAAACCATTCTGTGAGTCCAGGGAGGCAAGTGTGAATTTGGAGTCCATACCAAACCAAAGAGGTGAAGTGGAAAGTGGTGGCTTAGGGCTATAATGCATAAAAAAGGTAGATATGCCAGCAGAGATGAGTCCCACAGGGAGATCTGAGTGGGTGTCACCTTTCCTGGGGGAGCCAGCACAGCCACATTCAAGAAAAATGCAAAGTGAGTTTGCCTCTCCAATAAAGCTGGAATTTTCGCTCTCCCTAAATACCGTGCTGTTCAATTGCGGTGTCTATACTGATCTCCAAAAGAAAACATCCCATTTTTTCTCAGTAGGATCCTATTGGCTGAGGCAAAAATAATTCCAGAAATCATTTATTTCTTCAGAAAGTGTGGGAGTACTTGTCCCTGCTGCTGTCAGTTCCCATCCATCCCTTTTATCAGGCAGTATCAACACACTCTCTCCAGCGAGGACTGCTCAACGGCAAACAATAAAATTGATTCATTACTCATTTTCTCCTTATTATCTTTCAATTGCTCCAGCTCTTGATACCACTTAAAGTGGACATTAGCTCTTCGTAGCCAGTGTGTGAATGCTTTTTCTCCAAGCTTTCATTACATATATTTTCATTTAGCCTCATTACACCACATGTCTTTCTCATGAACTCTTTATAATGCCTTTATACAAGGTTGTGTATGCTCTGCCATGGTGAGGAGTGAGAACACAAATGGATTTCTTGGAAAAGCTGTCCCAGGTGCTCTGTGGGTGTAAATGAGAAGTATTTAGTGCTAGAAAGTGGTTTTATTTACAGGAGCTGGCTCTTGAGCTCTCCAGAATGAAAAAGGCCGAAACCACTACGAATGAAACTCAACATTGGGGCTTGTCTTTAGCATGAAAACAAAACTGATTAAACTCTAGGAGGAGAAAGACTTTCTGTTTGTAATCAGCCTTGAAATGGAGATGGGAGCTGAGGCTTTGTTTTGGGAGAGGAGGGAGAATGATTTAAACTTCTTTCTGCTTTGGGAAGGATTACAGTGACAGTGAATTTAATATAGTTTTGCAGAGTGATTCATACTCTGGAAGGAAAGTTCTTCCCAGTTACCACATTCATGTAGGGTTTAATTCAAAGAAGTTCAAAACAGTGGAGCTCCAGTGCAGCAAAACTTGTAAGTACCTGCATAATTTTGTCATACAAGTAGTGATCCTGTGGGCAATCTCTTCTCCCTACTGGAATTTGTGGGACCAGGGCTTCTGCTTGGTTTTGGGTTGGATTTGGGACTCTTCTCACCCAAAGGTCCAGACCAAGGTGTCTCACAGGCTGCTTTAGTCCTGGAAACCAGTTTTCCTTTATTGAGACAGATCATAGTTAATATTCAAGCCTGGGAGTTTGGAAGTCCCATGCATAGATAAAATATTTGCTATTTACCCTGGAGGGAGATGAATTTCTTTTCCAGGTCTCTGCAGTGATTTCCCCCCACCCCCCAGTTTCGAAGGGGATTAATACTTCAGCTGCAGTTATCTCAACATCTCCTAGCTCAGACAGATGAACACAACCTTCACCATTTTATGGGATCAGATTTCTTTTTAATTAAAGCAGCCCTTTGTTCCACTGTGGCTCTAAAAGTCTTATTTATCATTAAATCCTTTAGAAGTCTCTTAGGAAAATAATTTCCTGCTCCTGGTTTTACGGAGCCTTTGGATCTCCTATCTCTTGTCACCTGTAACAAAGTGCTGTAGGAAGGAGCAGTGCCGTATTGCTTTCATGTTCTCCATCAGCTCTGATATGGATGGTTGTTATAAAGCTTCATACATAATAAATGCCATGTCTTAAAGCAGCCCTGTAAACGACTGTACAGCTGTAAAGGTTTCTTAACTCAACCAGCCTCGAGCTACCCGCTATAAAAAGGCAGTTAAGCAGATTAGCATTAAAAGTACCTGGTGAGATGAAGAATGGGGAGGCAGAACCGCCTAATGATGGATCTTTGGACTGTGACCAGTCACGTGGGGATGTCACCTTTCTGTGCCTCCAACCTGCAAGCGCTGGTACTAATCATTTTTGGGAAGTTGTTCTGTAATCGCGTGGTTTTCCCCCACAAGGGCCACCTCTCTGAGCACACACACAGGGAGGATTTTCCAAGCAGTCCAAAGGAAATCTTGACCTTCCCCTATTGGGTCTGAGTTTTCTCGGTCTCCTTTGAAAGTGCTGCCTTTGCTGTGCAAATGCCTTTGAATGACTTTGCATGCTGAGTTTTCTGCCTTTTTTCTATGGCAAAGCTGGGGAAAAGCCTTTGGAGCCTCTTCTGCCAGGAAGTGCTGTTCCATCCATGTCCAAAAAGCTTCTACTGGCCTCGTTTTTTGAAAACTTGAGCTCAAAATCAAGTGCATTTTAAAGCTTGCCATGAGGAAAATCAAAGTCCTTTCCTACCTGAGTAACTCCTGTTACTCAGCAGAGGAGGAATGTGAATTCTCTGCCCGGTGCTGTCACATTGATCAGATCTGGATTGATCTCTGTGGACATTTCTCACTGCTCCCATCCTACCACTGGGCTGGGCACAAGATATTTTATAGGACTAGAGGAACATAAAAGTTACAGAGTGACAGAATGATTTGGGTTGGAAGGGACCTTAAAGATCATCTCATTCCAACCCCCTGCCATGGGTAGGGACACTTTTCCCTAGACCAGGTTGCTCAGAGCCCTATCCAACGTGGCCTTGAACACTTCCAGGGATGGAGCATGGAAATGGTGGAAATATCCCCAAAATACTGACATTTCCCCAGAAAAACCCCTAATTCCTTCTTTCAGAATGCCATTTTGGGTCCATCCATTGATGTATCCCAAATATGTGACAAGAACACTGCACTGGCCAGTTTAAGAAGGCATTTTCACATGAACTTTCATCCCTGACATTGCTTTTCAAACAGAAAACATTTTCCCTGGCCCTGTCTTGTTGGCATCTCTTCCCTTTGCCTTTGCTGCTACTTTTCACTCTTTGTTTATGCTAATAGATAATGAGCTGCCTTTGTGCATCTTGGATAAACAGGGTATTTCATAGACAGTAACTTAATCAATTAATCTACTGCAATCATGATTTGTTTACCTAAACAGTACTTTAAATCCAATGCTTGTCAGCAAGCATTTCCTCTTGACAGGACTGTGCAACATCCTTTTGTTTGTAAGGAGGCAATTTAAAGGACATTGAGATGAGGACTAAGAAGATTTGTCAGGGTAAAGCCTTCTCTCATTTTACATTATAAAATTGTACGAGTGAGCAAGAAAGCAGAAGCTGTTTGTGCTGAGCAAATAAAAATGTGGTTTTCCTGTGTAAAGAGTTGTGTTCCTTCCGACAAAAACTTTTTTTCAGAGTACTAAAACCTATTATTTTCTTGGAACATCATGCCAAGAAGCTTTTACATTTATACCTCACATTTCTAATGAGAGGTGATCAAAAAGCAAGGAAGGAGAACTTTTTCATGTTAAAATGTTACAGCTGTTGGAAGCATACCTTTCCCAGCAGAGATCCTGAAAATCCTGTCCAGTTGCAGGGAAATGTTACCTGAATCTACCCTGCTAGTGTTGTTTGCTGTAAGGGGAAGATCTCCAGCCTCCAGGACAAGTCTTGTCCATTCAGCTCATGGCTGGCCTCTTCCCAAGGCCACTGGCCATGTCCACCTTGGTCTTTTCTGGGATTAATGAGGAATCTCTCTACGCCCAAGAAAAGAGGTAATTTGCAGAGCGAAAAGACTGAAAATACAGCCAACGAGGGTGGCACTGATATGGCAGATCCCTCCCATGGGAACCTGGCAGAATCTCTTAAGGGTTCTTGAGGTTGAGGCTTGCTGGGATAGTGTTGGAGAACCATGCAGGACTGAGGAAGGTGAATTCATCCTCGGTCACACCGTGTTCAAAGGGAAATCCTTCAAGTGACCCCTGAATGCACCCTGGATTCATCAGGGAACGACCTGGCTCAGTCCAAAAGAAAACCTGGAAGATGGTTAATATTTATAATGTGTGACAGGAGCAAGCTGGGAAAGTATTTTTTTTTTCCTCATTATAGCTGAACCAACAGAAAAGTAGGGCTGGCATGAATGTCAGAAATTGGGAGATGACTGGAGATGCCCACTGGAAAAGATTCCTGTCCGGAGATCCCACTGTAAATCCCAGCCTCCAGCAGTGCCAGTTTATAAAATCAAAAGGGAATCAGCAATTAGGTTGAATTGCGTAAAATCTCTGTCTCATTAAATGTCACCAGCTCTCGCTGAGAACATCCCATGCTGTGTTTTAGGGTGTCAGATCAGTTCCACCACGTAAATCAGAGCAGTTGACTCAGATGACACAGTTGGTGCCTGAGGGCATGTTCTTCTCCTGGCACTGTGGGCTCTGTGTGAGGGTGTCTGCACACAGCCAAAATCCAGGGTTTTTTTCCCATGATCCTTCCTATATGTGAATTATGGAAAAGTACAGACTTCTTTGTGCCCACTGGGATGTGACAAAACCCAAGTCACTTTTAACTGATGGGATAGTCAGGAAAGAGTCCTGAGTTTGGGGCCTGAAGTTGTATCTCATTCCCTTAACAGGAATTTCTGAGCAGCCAGGATGGGTGCTGAGGATTTTCACCCTCTTTACGTGTGGCAGCAGCTACAATTTTTTTTCCAAGCTTGAATTTTTTGGGGGGTTTGGCTGTAAGTTTGTGACAGACGTAGGAGCTGAGTCTCTCTGCAGGATTTTAGAGCGGGTGTGAATTTGCACCCGAGCAGATGCTGCTCTAGGACCAAATCTTCCTGAGGCTCCTACAAGCCTGGGGGTGCCTGAAGATAACCAGACATGTCCTGGGCATGCTTATTGAGAGCATAAAAGTGGAGGAAAAAGGTATCAGTGTCATAATAAAAGAGAGGACTTGGAGGAACTGACTTGATCCTGGAGTCACATCCACAGAGGGGTTGCAGCCTTTTGGGTTTCTTAAAAATGTCCCTACATTCATAAAACCTATTGTTTGCAATAGGAAATCAAAGAGGGATTAAAACTCCTTAATGTGTTTATGGACCTGGCTTTTAATTTGCATAGATTTCAGTCTCCCATCTGTACAGTGCTTCCATTCTAAGGACAAAGTACAGAATACTTATAAGGTACAGAATATGGCATTTTTCAGCGGTGAATTATTCAAGCAGTTTGTAAAGCCAGGGCATTCCTCTTTTCATTTTTGGGGATGGGGAAACTGAGGCACAGAGGCTGCTACTTGTTAGAGGTCAGCCAGTCTAGGGTAAAACCATGGTCACCTGCAGGCAGGACATGAACTACCAAGGGGGCATGGTCTGAAATGAGATCAGAAAATTCACTTCATGAAAAAAAACCTCTCTTTCCTTCTTCACTTGTAAGCCCACAGCCATGTCTTGCTCAGCAGAGTTCTAGTAAGAAAAGTATTTATACACATTCCACATTCCCACCTGATCCCCGCACTGAGATACTTAGTCCTGAGCTCATTATGACCTTAAATATGTTACCTATTACCTTTAATGGCATACTGTAGACTCCTCCACTCATATGCATCCTTATTAAATGTGCTTAGCAACCTGGCAATGAAGAAGTAGAAGTGTCAGCCTCTTCAAATTAAAATAAAAAATCAATTATGCTCTTAGGGGCAGATGGAGATTAAGCTGAATACAATGTACAGTTACTCTGTTGTGGAAGCCAGGGCCTTTATGTGCAATTAGTGGCATTTCGTTCTTAATCTTCCTCCTTAATACAGAAGGAGCCATTAAAAGAGCAAAAGCCATCCACAAGCCTGTTTCATAGTCAGCTTCAGAGAGACGCTTCCAAATGCATAATTTCCATCTTAGTACTGTAAAAAAAAAAATCCCCCAAATTATTGATATGACCTTTTAAGACTTTGCTGTGACTTTGGGGGTGGTGCTGAGTGGGGGCTGGAAGGAAGAGGGAGGAGAAGGTCGAATGGGAAATTGCAAGATGAGGTTTTGTTGCACAGTGAGATGTTTGCCAGAGAAATTTTGGGCACAAATTGTGTTGTGGATGGGCTTTTGGGCTGTTGTGGGAATGTGCCAGGGCATTTCTGCCCACAGCTGACCAGCCCCTAAATCCTGTTAAGTACCAAAACCATGGAAATGCCTGAGCTGGCTTTTGAGCCCACCATGCAAGCAGGGCACTGAGAGAGCCAGACCAATTCAATATTTCACATACTCTGATACAGAATTCACTTCACGAGCAGCAATGACAAGAAATGCAGATCTGATGCATAATTTAATAAAATGTGAGCTCCTGGTCATCCTTGTCAGACAGAGATTTTGGTCTTGTTCTGCCATTAAGGAGATTCCTGTATGAAAGGGGAGGGAAACGGAGAATTTACTTGTTTGACATCACAGAGCTGGGCAGAAACACCCCTGTTAAGTGAAAGCTTTAACCACTGTGCTGCATCTGAGGTCTAAATACATTTCCACTGTCACAGCCTTTCCCTGGAACTGCATTTCTGTGTGTGAGAGCTCAGCTCCTCCTGCCTCAGTTTCCCTAGCCTTCCTTCCCAACACCAGCTTGTACAAGCTAAAAACCAGGAGGCGTTTGCCTGCCAAGGCAAAACCTGTAAATACCTGAAATAAATAAGGAAGCTGTTTGTAAATGGTAGAAATGAGCAAGTTTTTGATATGAGAGTCGATCTCTCCTGTACTGCTGGCACGATCAATAAGGCTCATAGCTATGAGCCTCAGTATTGAACCTCAGTGCTGTGATTTATTGGGTATAACATGTGCTTCCTTTTCATTTACTGCTAAGGTTGGGAGAGCTATTGTTTAGCACAGAGACCACGCTTTCTGGGCATTCCTGAGCTGCAGGCATGAGGTGCTGGCTCAGATTTTCCAGTTAATATTAAAGCCAGTTATTGCCCCTGTGGTGAATAGCCACAACCCCTACGCAGTGATTTCTAATCAACAGGCAATAAAAATAAATAAAATTGGGTAATTAACTGCTTTGGGCTGTGGAGTTGGTGTGTGGGTCTCCACATGGGCTGTGTGTCCGGGGAAGGGTGTGCAGGGCAGCTGCTGCTGGAGGCTGTGGGGATGCCTGGCCCTGAGACCTGCCATTTGAGAGGGGATGATCCCTTTTCCCTGGTATTCCTTGAGTTCCTGCAGGGGAAGGGCTACACCAAGGGACTCTTTACCTCTCCAAGGGGCTTTTTGCCTCTGCAATTATTCCACACAGGGCTGGTGCTGCCAAGAGGTGCAAAGCCTGTGAGACCATAACCCAATGAATATTTTATGAATCCCAAGCCAGCAATCTCTTTGCTGTTCACAGCATTCAAGAGGCAGGACTTTTACTGTGAAGCATAAAGAGGGATCTTAAATTTTGGATTAACTTCACTTATGCTAATCTTTTCTTTAGATCATGCCTTAAACACCTGCCTTCAAAGCTCGGATACATCGGACAGAAAAAGGGATCTGAGAAATTCAGCCTAAATATGATCTCCAGGAGATGGCACTGTGAAACAAGTCTTTCAGCATCGTAATGCCACCTCCCAGGGACCAACTTCTCTCTGAATTAGGGCTGATGGATAAAAAGAAGACAAAGGTAGACGTGAAAGCCGTGGCCCAGGGACTGTCATGAAATAAGGCCCTGATGGTGTCTTTACCTCCTGTAAAGATTGTGATAAGGTGGGGTGGAAACTGTAGAACTTAGAAGCTGAAGGCCACCATTTGTTGAGAGGAGAGGGAAAACGCAGAGTAGCTTCACTGCGAACCCAGGAGCAGTCCCAGGAGATGAGTATGGCAGAGGAGCTGACAGGAGCTGCACTTGGCTGTGGAGGTGGCCCCAGGTGATGCCCTGTTGGTCTCCTCTCTGACACCAAGCTCCTGTTAGACACTCTCCATCCTTCAGCTCACTCAGGCTGGACACTGTTAACCAGCCCCAAGTAATTCCCCAGTGTCAGCTGCACAGTCCTGCCCCTTTTCCAGTGCAGGGCAGCTCGATGTCAGCATCCCAAAAGCAGGCAACTCTCTCCAAAAGTGGAGATAACCACATCCTTTGGGTTAAAGGAAACCTGGCTGCTACCAAGGAACTTCTGCCCAGTCTCCCAGTGTCTATCATGGATGAAACTCCAGAGCCTGAGCTTTGGCATTTTACCTATAGAAAGGTTGGCTCAGATCCCCGCATTTGCACTGTCTGCAAGGTTAATGCCATTTACTTGTTTATGAAATGTCATCTCAGCACCATGTTAAGCTTGTGGGATTCTCTGAGTCCTTCAGGCACCTGCTTAAATTTGGGCCAGAAATGGATAACCGAATGCACAATCCCCTACAAATCCCATAATGTCCCCCAGAGCATTTCTCTTCCCAAGCCAGGAGAAAAGGGAGAAATTAGGTCTGTTAATGCCATAACATCTCTGTTTGTGTGTGTGTTTGTGCCTCTTTGTGTAGGGGATCTTTTTACATCTCCATCTTTCCTCCAAAAACCTGAACCTGCCAAAGGCAACAGCCTGGAAAATGGGAAAGGAAACATTTTTTTTTCTTGATAATCTTATCCTGCAGATCAGGAATTGCTGGTATCTGATCTAAAGTAATGGGACTGTCTGAATTTCACTGGGTTGGACATGTTTCTTGTGTACTACTATGGAAAATTTGGGATGTGAACAGTTAAATCCTTTGGGGGTGATCATCAGAGGCAAGGGCAGATGGCTGTTCATCACAGCTTGGGTACTTGGTGTTCAGGTAAACCTTTGTATCAATGCTACTTGCGTAAAAGTGCTTTAGTTGAAAACAACAACAAAATTCAGATGTGAAACTTCTGTTCTCAACTTGAAATACAAGGTCAGGTGTCATGGTTGCCAACAAATGTAGCACTAAGGAGCATGGATAGCAGTGAAATTAATGGAGTTGCTTCAGATCAGTGGAATATACATCCCTGAGTGTCACTGAGTCTGAAACTGGAGCTGATCTCAGTGTGGTTTTTCTGACAGGGCTTAAATCCATTTTACATTTTGGGATACTACACTGGGACAATTCAGTATTTCTCCAAGCACTTTCTTTTTTTCCCAATGCTGCTCTCAAAGGTTGTATTAAAATGAAATCTATTTCATCATTTCAGCTATTACTGCAGTTCATGTCCACTAAACACAATTTGTATTCTCAGCTATGTACAAGATGCAAAGTCTTTGCTGCCAACTGGAGCAGTTAGTCATCCCCAGACCAGACTGATATAAATCTGCACCTTTTCATTCATATCTGAAAACTTTGCTGTAGCAGCCACTTAGAAAAGTTCCAAAGGAATTTTGTTCCTCAGCTTTAATTACTCCTAGTTTATTTTTTTTTCCAGACCACTTCCTTAGACACCATCCACAGACGTAAATTAGATCACAAACTCTTTGGACAAGGAGAAGGCTTTCTTCCACATCTCTACATACAGGACCAATTGCATTGTCATTGCTTCAGAAATAGTCTCTAAGTAAAACTAAAAGAGGCCAGGACAGAGAAAATCAAGGTGAAGAGGAAAGAAGAAGCTCCAGAGAAGACAGAGGAACCAAAGCCTCTAAGAAGACCACTTAAGCATGAATGGAAATAAAGCATGAAGGTATCTGGTGTTAAAAGAAAAGAGATGGAGAAACACCTGAAGTGCTGTGAGAACCACTGTGACTGTGTCTGTCCCAAAACTGGATGGTGCCCCCAAGCTTTAGATGAAGATAGGCTGCAGCCAGAGGAATCTCAGTGTAAACTAACTCAGAGCAGATTAAAAGGACAGAGAACACAGACATGGTGTTTGCAGAGCATCTTCCTTTCAAAAGTATGTTGAAAATTTGAAATGTCACCACGCTGAAAATGTCACCCACTTTCCACAATCATCTGGAAAAACAGGAGTTCAATGCTCTGCTGGCATCTGGTTGGGTTTTTGGTCTTATTTCGAAGTTCTGACAGTGTTCCCTTGCTGTTTTGAAATCCCATCCAGCCCAAAGCCTGAAAATAGGAGCTGCTTGATTTGTATGTTTTCCAGAAAATCTGCTGGAACAGGAGAGGCTGAGCCCATGCCCGTGGCCTCTCAGAAATGGAGTGTGAATAGCAAGAACATGGATTGTGGTGAAGAAACACTGTCTGCAATATTTGCCCTTTTTTCCCAGTCTTCACTATCTTCTCAAATGTATCCCAGAAAAAAATCACATCTTTCTTCATCTTTATTCCACTCCTCACTTGTCCTCTTGCACAAAATCCATGTGGTGTGCTGGGGGTGTCTATGAGACGCTCGTGGAAAAGAAAGGGATTGAAGAGAGTGGAAGAGAAATGGACTGAGGAGGTTCAGTGATGAATCCCCAGCAAGAACCAGTGAAAAGGGTGCTGGTGCTTGCAATGGGGCAGAGAAGAGCTGGGGTCACCTGTGGGAAATCAGGGCTTCCCCAGGTGTGAGACCACCCTCCCTGCTCCTGCAAGAAGGGATGCTCACAAAATCAACCTGGAAACTTCAAGCCTCGGCTCAGAAATGACCTGAGAAAGGCAAGTGGAGACAGCACTTGCATCTGAGCTTGAGGGGTGACGTAAATTTGGCAGCCCGGGCGTGGGGACGGACACAGCAGCGTTTGGGGTTAATTCCAGGGTGGAAAGGACAAAGCCCAGGACTGGTTGCTGCCTCGAAACAGGGATATCCCTTCCCTCCACTCTCCTCCAGACCTGTTGAATGTGTGTTCCCTGCACCAACCCCCACCCCGGAGGATGCTCCAAAAGCATCCACTTGAATTCTCAACCGTACCAATCATGACGGCAGGGAGGCAGGAGCTGGGGCTCTAAAAATCCCCATCAAAGATGCTTTACGCAGTCCCTGAGCAGGGCTGCAAAAGGGGAGGCGAAAACCCTGCAAAATTCACCCCCAGCCCCGCTGCTGAGCAAACCGGGACAAGGGAACCTCTGGGATCTGCCGGCGGCCGGAGCCCCCCGAGAAACCCCGGCTGCAGAGGGGGGGTTTATCCCCATCCCACCCATCCCTGCGGATTTTTCTGGCCCCCCCGAGGACCGGACCGGCCGGGGTGGGGGGCATGGACAGTAGTGTCTGGCATAATTTTCCAGCCCTGCAGCGGGGCTGATTTCTCGAGACGGGAGAAAAGAGTATGTGTACCATCTGAAAAATCCCGCAGTGTGCCTGTACGTGCAAACACCCCCGCACCAGCACGGCCGCGCACACCGGCGTGCAGCGCGATGCCGCCGTGAATGCCCCGCAACCGCAGAGAAAGGAAAAACCATCAAATAACCCGAAAGAAAAAAACCCATCCAATAACCTGGGGAGCAAAGGAGGGAAAGTTGTGCGTGTCCCTGCGCGCCGGGAGGGCGGAGGGTGCCCACCAGTTGATTTTGCATCCTGCCTTGTGCCTTCGCCGGCTTTTCTTGATATATTTTATTTATTTTCTGCAACAGGGAATAAACAGGTAATGCCGGAGCCCGGCGAAGCGGAGGGAACGGGCGGGCTGAGGGATGCGGTGCATTTTTTGCTTTCCCTCTTTTCCCTATCTTCTTCCCCCATCTCTTTCCCTGGAAGTTTCTTGGCGACACGAAATGAGGAGGAAAAGCTGAATAAAAGGTGGCGGGGAGCGATGGGGAGGGCAGGCTGGGAGGCAGCGCTCCGGTGTTGAAGGCTGTATGATATTTTATGGCATTTAACACGCGGGCGGCCAGTCCGGGATGCCGCTGCGCGCTGCCCCGCGCCGCGGAGCGCGGCCGAACCGCGGCATCACTTCCACGCGTGGATTGCATCCCTCCCTTCACCCGCTGAGCCCAAATCCCCGGCGGAGGCGCGGCTCGAGGCGCGGAGGCACCGCGGGCGCGCAGCGCGGCGCAGCCGGGGCGGTGTGGGTTGGGATGCGAGCGGGATTATTTTTAGGGATTTTTTTTTTTTTTTTAATCCCTTTCCTTGAAACTGCTGAAAAAGGTCACCGAAGGAGTTGGCTGCTAAATATTGAAAAAAAAAAAAAAAAAGGAAAAAAAAAAAAAAACACGCAACAAAAAAAAAGGGAAAAAAAAAAAGAAGAGAAGAAAGAAAAAAAAAAAAAAAAGCCCTAAAAAGAGCGGCAGGCATGCGCACTGCGCGGATGCCATATTGGAATGAGTCTGCCGCGGGTGCGGGCGCAGGCACGGGTGGGCTCCGCTCCGCGCAGCACCGCGCACCGCTCCGCGGGGGGGGAAAAAAGGGGAAAACACCCCAAAATAAGCCAAACTCGCACAGGTAAGGCACCGCGCCCGGCCGTCCCCCGTTCCAAGCCATCCCGGCTGGCATTTCCCTTTATTTTATTTATCGGGTTTGGCAGCGCTTGGGTGGAGAGAGTCGCTTTCCCCTTTCCAAGATGTATTAAAAAATCTGTATAATTTTTTTTTTTCTTTCTTTTTAAAGCGCGAGAGATGTGTGTGGACTTCTCCCCCTTTTTTCCAGAGGGTGAGCCCGTGGTGGAGTTGTTGGAAGTGTTGGCGTGCCGGGGCTGAGCCCCCGGCCGGGACCGGCGCTCGGAGCGCGGCTGCCGCTGCCCGGCTGCGCTCCGCGGGCCGGGAGGGTCCGCGCTGCCTCTGGGATCCAGCGCAGGCGTGGGGAGCTTTCTTTTTACCTCGACAGATCGCATTTTAGATGCTCCTATTTCCTTTTTTCCCCGCTTTTTCCCGCCCTCCCTTTCCCCCTTGTTTTCTATTTCCCCCTTATTCTTTTTTTCTTCTTTTTTCCCTCTTATTCTCTTTTCCCATCTTTCTTTTCCTTTTTATTTTTAATTTTTTTTCTTAGTACCTATGATTTTTCTGCTTTCCTCGGGCGACCTCCTTTCAGATTTACGAGGCTGATGCACATCTCTCGGAAAGAGTTATTTTGGGTGTGCGGGTGGGTTTCTTCTGAATCTGTGGGGGAAGAGGAGGGGGGTAAAAAAGCTGCTGCAGGAGGCGAGAGGGAAGGGGGGGAAAAAAAAAAAGAGAAGAAGGCAATCAGCTGTGCCAAAATGTGCAGCCCTGATCTAGACATATTTTCCCGTAGCGCTCCCGAACTGCGGTAAATGAATATTTATAAAGCTTGTTCAACATGGCGGGTTAAGGTGTCTTCAAAAACTGCAAATAAACATTTTGCGAGGAGAAGAAGAGGGAAGGCGGGGTGCCGCGCGTTTGGTTCAACTCTCTTTTGTTGCTCGGAGAGGTGCGCTGGGGGATTCAGTGCGGAGGGATGAGGATGGATCCCAATTAAGGGTCCTCCCCCCCGCAGGACCCAGCGGTGGGAAAAGTACCGGAGCATTTGTGTGTGCTGGGAAGGGACGTGTGGAGTTGGGAGCGCGGCCGATTTGCCTTTGAATGCCGAAATTGCAGGCGTGCCATGAGGAAAAAAAAATAAAATGCGCCGGGAGACGGAGCGCTGATTTATTTTGCATTAGCCGTAGACTTGTCGTGGGATGAGATGTCCTGTTGGAGCTGTCAAACCTTCCTGGGCGCAGTCAGCCGGGAATGTCTGGGGTGGGATTTTTTTTGCTTTTTGCATGTTTTTGTTTAGCAAAAACACTCTGGAATTGCTCCACGCAGAAATTTGGGCGGCAAACAAGTGACTTGAGCAGTGTGACCTGCGCCTCTCTTGCAGAGAAACCCTAAAAGCCCCACAGTGACGGAGGCAAATCGCAGCTTTTGCAAAGCAAGAGAAGGACTTTGCAGAGAGTTCTCAGGGAGTTGTCTGTGCCCTTCCCCGTTGCCTTTTCCAAATGTATTTTCCAGGGGATTGGAGGAGTGAGGCTGCCTCAGAGGCAGGGAGAACTTCCCCGTTCCCGTTCAGGGAGCTCAGTGCTGCTGTTCTGGGGCTGTTTGACCGTGGCTGTAAGATGTTAACTTTGGAGCATCGGTGTTTTGAAGTGCGGGAGGCAGTGGGATGCTCCAGCTTCGCAGGCTGTCAGTGCCTGGCTGTGGATGGAGGAGCCGGGGAGAACCCAGGAGTGGCTGAAGAGCTGATCTGCTGCTCATTTCCCTGTGCCTCTTGGAGGTGCTCCCCAGAACCTCACTGTGATTTCATTTAGCAGGAACAGTTGGAGATGCTGTTTGCACACCTTGTCATGCAGGGTGAGGTTTCCCATTCCAAAAGGGCTCATCATGATCCATCTGCCCTCCCATTTTCCCCCTCCTTTCTCCAGCTCCCGGCAGGACCAAGCTGGCTCAGGGATCCAGCAAGCTCACACTGGAGCATGTGGTGGTGGGGAGGGGGGCAGAGGAGAAGATGGGGGTGACATTGTGGTTTCTTATCAAAATAGCAGAAAATGGTATTAATTATAAGCAGAGAGGCTTGGAGGACAGTTATCAAACTGTGGTGGGATTTGAGTGGCAAAATCCAGAAGCTGCAGTGGGGTTTTCTTTGGGGTGGGAAGGGATGGAACCATTGCAGAAGGGGAAGGTGTCTTTGCTCTCTGCTTCCTTGCATCTCCCCATCCCCAACTCTGCTGCCCCTTGGACAGGACAGCTTCTAAAACCAGTTTGTGCCCTGGTGCTCTTGGGAAGAAAGTGTGGTAGCACAGTGGTGACCTGGTGTCTGAACAGAGAAGCAGCTTCTCCTGGTTGTGTGATGGGGACGTGGAAATGGAAGGGATTTGATAGGGTCTCTGGAGATCCCTCTGAAGCTGGGGCAAACCTTCTCCAAGGAGTTTCTTCCTGCAGTGCCAGAGAAGGGTGCTGGCTAGGATTTAGTGCAATTTGTTTTCCTCTCTGGAAGCCTTCAGGTGAAAACAAATTTGATTTCCTTTGCTGGTGGCAGAGTAAGTGCAGGCGAGGCAGGTTCTTTCTCTGAGGTTGGCACTGCTGCCTGGGTGAGCAGGGGTGCAAGTGGCTTTATTCCTCCTTTTTTTTTTTCCCTCTCTCCAACAGATTATTTATGAAAGGGAAGAAAACATCATCACAAGTCTAGTAACTTCAGTGCTTATAAAGGATTAGGTCCTAATAACTCCTGCGATAAGATGGAGGCTTGGTGTAATCTAAGTGAAAATCTAAAAGCCATGTAAATAAATGCAGCAAAGAGCTATAGCGGGATTGGTACCTTGTACACAGCAAGGAAATACCTTTTTAATGATTTTTAAGGGGTGCACAGGATAGTGGCACAGTAAATATATTATTAGCAAGACAGAGTAATTTCAGTTCTATATTGAGGAAACATTTGCAAATATTCAGCAGATGTTCCATGTGGCAGAGGTGGAGAGTGTGTTTTGCACAGATGCAAGAACATCTGTAGAAGACAGTATATAGTTATATAGCTGTGATTATGAGTGATAATTGACTGGCTGGACAGACAGTTGATGTTTTGATGACGCATTTATTAAAACTTTATGGAGGTGTTACTAGAAATGGGATAAACACCACAAGTGCCAATGCTTCAGACTGGGATGCTTTTCCCCCACTCTTGGCTTGTGCTGTGCTGAGCTGGTGTATTTTGGGTCACTGCTTCTGGCCTTTCAGAGCTGTGGGATACTGGTCTGATACGCGTGAGGGGCTGTGATGTTACCCTGTTGAAGGACAGGAGATGGTAGAGAAGGTGCCATCTTGTTTCTCAACAGATGTGAAGAAATCCTTGGCTGTGAGGGTGGGGAGGCCCTGGCACAGGATGCCCAGAGAAGGTATGGGTACCCCTGGATGCCTGGAAGTGTCCAAGGCCAGGTTGGACAGGGCTTGGAGCAACCCGGGGTAGTGGAAGGTTTCCCTGCCCGTGGCAGGGGCTTGGAACAAGATGGTCTTGAAGGTCCCTTCCAGCCCAAACCATTCTGTGTTTCTGTGAGTCTTCAAGGACTTTTCACTGGTTAAATTGGGGTGGGGTAAGCAGAACCATGGAGAGTGTCCGAGGAGGTTTGCAAGGATGATGATGGTTGAAGGAGGTGTCTGGTCCCTGACTGTCCAAGTGACAAAGTAAAGGAATTGTGGAAAACTTCAAAACTTGTGACAAGTAGCCAAAGCTTGAAGCAGAGGAGCCAGAGGTATGTTCATCAGGGTTCACAGAAAAAAATTAATGTGGTGATCACAGGGTCCATGTTTTAGATGACCTAAAGGTGTCAGAAGTATTTTATTACTATAAATATTGATGCAGAGTCTATCAGCTGGTGCAGCAGGGTCCTCAGTGCTGAAAATGAAATGCTTTTGATAACAGTGATGCCACCTGAAATATGAGTTTGTTCTGTCATTGTAACATCTGGTCCCTGGGAGCAGGGTTCTTTTAGGATTAGAGTAGCTGATGGTACCTTGTCAACATTTAAAACTCTTAATTTGAAACTGTTGATCTTTGCATGACAGACCCTGATGAAACCTGTCAAATACATCCTATGGGTTTTTTTGCCAAAAGATTTCTCTTTCCTTTATTTTCTGTGTCTTGAGGTATGACTCCTACAGTGGTTAAAAAGGTTTGAGTTACAAAATAAGGAAATACAGAAATAAGAGTGAAGACTTTGTCACTGACATTTAAAAAACTCCTGAAAAATTCTATTTTGAGATTGGCCTTTTGTAAGACCTCAACAAAGCATTCTTGTGAAGGCTGGTTTGGAAAATGTGTTCACAGTGTACTCCCATTTTTATGAATCAGAAGTGTTGCTCTAAAATTAAATAGTAACAGAAAGAAAAAGAACCCAAAACCAAGTAATTCTTGACAGCTGACCCAGAGATCAATTCTGAGTAGGTGTGAGGCTTAAAAAAAGTATGTGCAGAATCCTTGCTATTTTTACTCCCAATTCCTGCTTTCATGACTAATATTCTTAGCATCACTGGATGTCTTGTGCAAAGGAGCCCTCTTTTTCTGGGTAAAGTTCTGAGACCCAATTTAAATACAAGTTAATTAGAAAGTCTTGCATTTATTTGCTTGGCAGGGAAGTGGAATTCCCTCCTAAAATCCAGGAGGTGACATTATACTTGCCCCTGCAGTGTAGGAGATCAGACAGGACAACCATGGGTTGAGGATCCTTAAAGTCTAAAAGGTCCTAAGTCCCTTGTGGAGCCTTTTGGGTAGAAGGCCATATCTCTCCTAGGTGCATGAAAAATACACCTTTAAAGAAGGTTCAGGAAAAAGCAAAAATAACTGGTTCTTGGAAGGTGTTTTGAGCGTGGGATCTCAGGGCAAGTGTAAGATCAGACTGCAAAATGCTTTGTTGGGATGGTGGTGGGGCATTAAATCTGGATGCTTTGCAGCAGTTCTCATGTTCACATGAAAGGGAATCCGATTTGTTTTTGGAGAAATTGGGTGGAATTAGCCCTGTAAATGGGACTTGTAGGACTCTATGAGTTAAAATGTCTTGTGCAATTTGGGTCTGGATAGACCTTGGCAGGGGTCTGCTGGCTGCTCTCCCGTGTGCTTGGCCAAGGGAAGGGTCCTCCTCTTCCTGCTGTTGTACTGTGAGGTGGCTGGAGATGGTTGTGGGGGCTGGATTTTTAAACATTTTTATTTTTTTAGCAGATCCTGCCAGTCGGTGGAGCTGCTTCTGGATGCAAAGCACTGACAGGGATGTAAGTGCATGTAGGACTAAGAGTCCAAGCACTGATCAGCTGTGCTGTTTAAATGAACCAAACAGTGCCAAGATCTAAAATGTCATTTTTTTTTTCCTAAAAAGTGTTGGAAGCAGATGGCAGATGTTTCCTGGATTCTGGTTTGCATCTTGTATTTTTTTTTTTTTTTTTAAATGGCTCTGACTGCTGCAAAGGCGTAGAAGGCAGAACTGATTGCCCTGGACAGTGGGAGTTTGGTTGATGAGGGACTTCTGAACTGGCCTCTAAATTAAGTCCGTGAAAACAGCGTTTTGTGATTCCTGCTGGGTGACTTCTGTGGCTGGGCTGATTGGTCACACTCAGGGGGTCTGACTGATTAATTTGGTCCATGTGGCTGGTGTTTCGAGGTGATACATCAGGTGATGGGGGCTGGACCTCAGTGATCCTTAAGGTCCCTCTCAGCCCACACCACTCTGTTCTGTGGTTTTACCTAAGGAGATGAGATGTCTCAGGATGATAAAGCAGCTCTGTGTCTTCAAGTTACCCCTCTCAAAGGCTTCCTAGTTTCAGCTCTGTTTCAAACACAGAGGTGGAAGAAGACAGAGTGTTGCACATGATTGTTGCTGTGTTTGTTCCTTGCAGTTCCTTTTCCTGTTATAAAGGGCCCCAATCTTCTTCGTGGCCCTGGCTCAGGTGAGAGCTTTAGAAGATGCCCAATCTTAAATATGCCATATTTCCAAGTAGTTGGTGTATGTTGGGTGCTTAGCAGGGATAGAAGTGCTTTACCAAAATGGGAAATTGTGGAAATTGCCTGTGGAGTCGTGGAGAAGGTGACAGAACAGCTGGAAACAGGAAATGTTAGTATGTGGTGAGCTCCTTCTCCTTGGCACGTGTGCTTCATGGGATGCTGAGCGTGGGGATGTCCAGGGTTCACAGGGGTGATGGCAGGCATAGAGGTGGGGCAGCAATACCTCCTTGCCCTTGCTTGTAAAACATCCAGCTCATTCAGAAAGAAAACTTAATCAGAAAGTGCTTAAATTTTTGAGGTTTGATCTAGTCTTCAGAGAAGTTTGTGGCAGGTTTTGGCTTGGAAGTCCATCTCTGGGGTCCTTAGGTTTTATTTACACACAGGACAGCTAAGAGGGGGATCTGTACCCAAGCCTGGGTGTCTGCCTGTTATCTGTCTTTTTTTTTCTTACTACTGCAGGGCTTTTTGCTGTAAACAAGTTAAGAGTCTCTAGTTAGATTTATTTTACTTCCTGTTATCTTATCTTACTACCATTTATCTCAGTGTGTATCCTGGACTCGGGAGCATGCCAGCTAGGGAGGATGAGAAAATTGCTTTGTGAGACAGGTTTGTCTCTGTTGGCATCAAAAGTGTGAAGCTTTTGGCACCAGTGCAAGAAGAGAGGAGAGCAAGGACCAGCTGAGTTACAGGGACTGCTACCACCTTGCATAATCCCTTATCTGCCATGTGCTTTCAGAGAAGTTTGGTTCCTGTCCTTCTCTGACTTTGAGGTGGACAATCCAGGCCTTCCCTACTCTGGTGGTTCCCTAGTTTCCTGTTCTTGCATGTTTTCCCTCCAGACTGACTCATTTATTTTCTGCTGCTGCTCAAATGTTGACTTCAAGAGCAGAAAGATGAGCCCTGTTGAGTGGCTGGAAGGGGCCTTGTACAGACCATCCCATACCCCAGGGCAGGATTAACTCTACCAAGATCACTTTCTGGACAGATCAGCATCCTGACTCCTCCAAAAAGCCCTTTCCACAGTGTATCCCACTTTTTTACCAGATTCATTGTAAGTGATTTCTTCTCCTGCCCAAATCAAATGTCCCCTCCCTGCAGTTTAAACCAAACTGCCTTCTTTGATCCACCAAGAACATGGAAAACACATTATATTCTTTCCCCATTCAGCTGTTTTTTATGTATTTGAATATTGTGAAGATTCCTGGTTCTCTAGAGTACATGGTATTTGTTTCTTCCACCCTAGAGTACAACACAGAGCTGTTCAAAGCAGTAAATTTTCCCTTATTAAAATCCTATGGGGTCTTCAATATGAAAGAGAAATTGTCACTTGATATAAGTGAAAACATTTGGCGAGGGAAGCTCTCAAATAAATAATAAAAAACCCCTCACAGGAATTTGGAATAAAAGGTTCTTAAGAGGTTTCCAACTTGTACTTTGTCTGAGAGGAGAGACAGGCCCTTTTTCTAGGAGGTAAAACTGTGCCTTGATGTGTTCAATAGCCCTTTTGAGTGAGCTTGCACTGCATTGTGCGGATGCTCAGGGATGTAAAAGTTGTGGAAGGCTGCCACTAGCAGTGCATCCTGGATCATGTCCCACAGGGATGAGTCCCCCTTCATCCTGATCCACGAACAGCACCAGTACCACATGGCATTTGAGCATCTCCCTTCACTTTGTCTAGTGGAAGGTCTCCCTACCCGTGGCAGGGGGGTTGGAACCAGATTATCTTTATGGCCCAACCCAAACCATTCTATGACTCTGATTCAGCTTGTCTGCTGGGGAATTTGGATATTTAAAATCTTAACAGGTGCTGTGCAAGAACAGGAACCCCCCGAGGGCTGTTCATCTCATCTGAATTTCAGGTGTCTGACTTGGACCACTTAAGTCATCCTTTGGGCATGATTTTTCTTGGCTTGGTTTAGGCCAGATACTTGGAAAAGGTTCTTCACCCAGAGCGTGGTTGGGCACTGGAACAGCTCTCCAGGGAAGTGGCCACAGCACTGAGCCTGACAGAGTTCAAGAAATGTTTGGACAACACTCCCAGACACATGGTGGGATTCTTGGGGTTGTCTTGTGTAGGGCCAGGAGTTGGACTTGGATGATTCTGGTGGGTCCTTTCCAGCTCAGGATGTTCTGTGATCCTCTGACCTTGCAGCCCTGCTGCCACTCTCAAGTGTCACTGCGCTGAGAGGTGGGAGCATCTCCAGTCAACGTCTCTTGCTGGATTTTGGAGGGGCCAAAATCAGTCCCAGTTCGCTGGGAAAGCAGTGGAAGTTATTTCTCCACTTAGCATTACATGGGCACACCTGGTTCACCATTCAGGCAAGAGGTTTCAAGGATGTACGGTCTTCTTTGTCCTTCTTGTGTCAATCCCAATTAACCAAGTTTGTATTTGAGGGAGAAAGTAAATTTTTCAGGGGTACCTTTAAGCAAGAGCCCCAGGGTGCTGGATTTGTGTGTGGGTAAGGGACCTCTCCCTACAGGGAATTACTCCAAAGGGAGAAAACCCAGGACTGAGTTGACAGGAGAAATGTAAAATGGTGTGAGGAAGCCAGTGCTGGTGCTTGTACAAGGAGCCAATATTGATACAGATGACAAGGCTGGAGTTAAAGGCAGGGCTGAGACTGACAGCCGTGGGAAGAGGGAAATAAAAGAGATTCTTTATTGTATTGCCTGGCTTTTCCTGCCTGTGAGTTAAGAGCCTGGATCTGAACTAAATACCAAGGGAATGGGAACTGCGTGGGGGGAAGAATCGGATCAGGCTGAACCACCACTGTGCAGAAACAATGAGCAAGGGATCTGAAACCAGGGAATTTCCCCCCTCCCTGCTCTCTCAAATGCATTTCATAGAATTTTCCTTTGTGCTCCTGCCTGGTGTAATGTCACCTCGAGCCTCTTTTGGTGCTGTTTCCCATCACCTTGTTCCCAGGCTGGCTGTGTGGCTTTTGTGGTCCTTGATTCGGTTTCCAGTGGATTTCCACTTGCAGAGGAATTGGAGTACAGTGGTGTGTGCTGCTTGTGTAATGTTGATGATTGCAGGCCAGCCAGCGTGCTACTGTTAACAATATGGCTGGGGACTCTGTTTGAAGTGTTAATTAGCAGCAATTAATAAGAAGTGAAAAATTAATACCCTGTGTCAGCTTTCTTTGCTAGTTAGTTATATCAACACTAAAGCTCAGAGCTGTTTTGAAGCTGGTGTTTGCGTAAGAGTTTGGTCTTGTTGTCATGTGGTATCGGGAGAATATTGAAGTCCTCTCCTACCCTAATTTGTAAAATAGTTATTCCCAAAGTAAGCCAAGTAATGGCCTCTAATAGATCCAGTTTCCTTGGCATGTGGGTGCTCTCGACATGACATTTGAAAACCAGTAAGTTGCCCATAGCTTAAGCAAAAAATACATTAAAACAGAGTTTAAAATAGAGTTTAAAAACCCAAACATGTTGATGATGTTGCTGAATGTGCCTCAGAGGTTCTGTATTTCCCCCCTCTTAACTAAAGTGGGCTCCAACCCAGTCCCAGATGGGGCCACTGAGGGTGGGTTCCAGTTGTGTTGCAGACACCTTGGGCAGGTTCCTGCTGGTTTGCCCATCCATTTTCCATTTCTGATGGGAAATTCCATGATCCAGGGGTTTGAGTCCCTCATAGGTCTGGTGGCAGATTTGAGGCTTGGCTGTGTAAAAAAAAAAAAGGCAAGTATTGTTGTTGTCTGGTAGGGCACCTTCAGCTTTTTATCAGCTCATAACTTTGTTTTATCAGCATCATAGAGGCATCACGAGATTTAACTACAATACCAAGAGGGTTATGTTCCTTCTTGGTATATATATTGTTACCCGTGAGCTCTCTTTAAGATGGTGGATTTGTTGTGTTTAAATTGATCTCTCTGTTCTTTGAATTTTTTTGGTAGACCTGGGTTACCTTCCATCCTTCTCTGGTCCCAGGCAAAAATGAAAACAGCCATGTCCACCCAAGGTTCATCTTCAGCTGGCATCTCCCCTCCTCTCACATTTAACAAGCCTGATGTAAAATCCTGATACTTAACTAATTTATTATTAATGATATTTATGGAAGTGTTCTCTACCAAAGGAGAAGTGGGGTTTTTTTGGCTTTCAGTAAACTGACTGCTTCTAGTTTCATGGTTAATTGAAACTTAATATACACTGGGGATGAGTGATGTGTATGTTCTGAAGTTAGCTGCACTCAGAACACTCGGAGTCTATAATACACTTAATTCATTAGCAAGTCTCATGTCAACAAAGAATGAAGATGAAGTGCTGTAGTGGCAGTGGGAAAAGGGTCGTATTTATGGATAACTGAAAGTTCAAAGAGCATTTTGTGAAGAGACCAACAACCATATTGCTCTGAGCTGGTTTATGATCTTCCTTTTTAAAAATACTTTTTTATCTTTCATTAGCAGGTTCCTTTGGGGTGGGGAACATGAATTTCTAACTTTGCCTGAACAACCTTCAGTGGGGGGTCGAGTCAGCTGCCTTGGTAATTTGCTTCCACCAGTGATTTTTCTGTGAAACACCCGTGGTTTTTGCAGGGTTTAATTGCAGCTGTGATTGCTCCAGCAGACAGTCCCACTGTGGTCCAGTTAATGGATATCAAACACTTGACATGCTCCTCGTCTTTTTCGCTTCTGCTATAACTGCTCACACACGTCTGTTTCTTCTTTTAAATTGCCGTTGTAGCTGCCTTAAAAACTGGGAGTGAGAAATCCATGACAGAACACTCTCCTCCTTTCTATTTTATAACCATCATATCTAGTCTTCTAGAATATGCCTCCAGAGTAGTAAAAGTTGAAAAAAATCCCATATATTTTTACAATCTTATTACACCCTGCTTTGCCTGGCTTCTGGCAGTAAACTTCTTTCCTACTTTTAGTCACACATTTTGCAGAGCATTTGGCATGGGTGCTGCCAGCACAGTCCTCTCTGTCCTGCAGGATTTGGAGGCTCCTCTAACAAGCAGGACCAATCCTCCCCATCAGATATTCTGGACACACACCTTCCCTACTGCCTGTCTTTGCTTTAGCATATCTTGTGTGAATAGCTGGTTCCCTCTGTGCCCATAACCCCAGCTCTTGGTTTCTCTTTTTCAGTCGTCCTTTGACATCTCGTTATTCATCAGCATCTCAGAGTTTTACTGAAAAGCTCACTTTGGAGTTCTTTTTAATCTACTCCTAAAGGTGTATCTCGGGGTATTGCTTGTCTGGTGGCTTACTGGGGCTGGAAATGCAGTTCTCATTTAGTCTGGTGTCTGATGCAAAATCTGGTCAGCCTGGATGCCCTTTCTCATATAATTTTTAATTTCTGTGTGTTTTTATTCCACTTTGAATTTACTATGGTCATTCCTTCTAGAAGAATCTCCTCTGCTAACGTAACCCAATTTAAAATGAGTTAGTATTTGCTGCCCTGCATGTTAAAACTGGTAGTTACCTTAGGTCAGTCTGCATTCAATAAACAGTTGCAGCTAGCACTATTTCATGAGGGTATCTGCATTTTGCATGCTCAGTTTTATTTTTTAGAGTTACTTCAGTCTCTCTCTCTCTCATGAGTATTTTTGCTTCAGTGTTTCCTCTGTTTCATTATCCCAAATCTCCCCATTTGGAAGTTTGAATATTTATGGAGTGAGATACCTCACACAGTGTTAGCCATCAAAAAGCTGGAAATCAAGGGCTGAAATGGGTGGAAGATGGTGGAGATGGTTCTTGCCTTTTTTTATTTGTTTGTTTTTTTACCATGGGTTGTGCTGCCTTGTGGGCTGATCCTTCTCTCTCTGTTGGTGGCATTGGGAGCTGGAGGGAACTTGGAGATGTGAAGCCTCTGAATACTGCTTATTTCATTATTGTTGCTGTTGATATTATTGCCACTATGGTCCTTTTTTGTGGTTTTCATCCACCCCCAGCTTCAGCTTGGAGACAAGAGCAGGATGGAAGGGTCACCATCAGAGAGTCATGGAATTTTTTAGTCTGGAAAAGGCATTTAAGATCTTTTATTCCAACTGCATCCAGATGGGATGACATGAGTACCGTTGGGAAAGGCTGAGGGAATGGGTTGGTGTAAAATAAATCACTCATTGCTTTTTTTATTTTTCCTTTAGCTTGTCCTCCTTGCTGCAAGATGAATTAGGAAGGCAGAGCCTCTTCCTCTGAGCCATGGAGACAAGGGCATCCTTCATTGCCAGCATGAGAGAGACCCAGCACCTCTCCCCAGAGCAGGATCCCAGCCCAGCCAACGGCGATGGGGAGCAGTTTGATTCAGGTGAGCTCCCCCTGCCCTCCACGAGTCCTTGTCACTGCTGCAGCTCATCACAGGTAGAGGTGGGGACAGCCATGCTGCCAGGGAGGCGTTGGGAATGGTTGTACAGCTCCAAACCCTTTTACAGTCTTAGGGATTCGACTGCGTCCTGCGATTGGTGGGAAACAGGAGCTTTTCTTCTTCGGGGTCTCTTTGACAATATGTATCAGCTATTCAAAATTTAAACAAAAAGCCATGGAAAACTTTTCTCAAGGCATCATATTGTGTTCTCCCAGCTTCCCCACCATTTTTTATTACGTTGAAGTTTTGTGGTTAAGAGAGACGAAACAACCATTCAGAAATTACAGCATTTCTCTTCTGTTTTGACCTGCCCCCTCATTTCCTTCACTGTTTTTCAGAGTGCTTCAGGTGAGGGGGCTTCACGAAAACTAGACCAGCCAGAGGAGAGCTGGTCACATGTTGTCCTTGTGCTCATGACTGGATGCTTTGTAGTGTTCTGGGAGGGGCTCCCGAAGCTGAGGATTTGCTGTGCTAAATTTGTTCATTCCGTGATAGATACAGAAAAGTGGATGCTACATTCTGATGATTTCTGATGGAATTAGGTGCTTTAACTTCCCATATCCGGCCTTAACAGGAGGAGACCATGTCATATGATGAAAAAGTACAGTCTGGCTAGACCTAACCTACTTTCTTTCTGATGCCAAGCTTTTCCCTGCTTCTCCCTCAGCATGACAGACATTTGGTCACCCAGCCTTCAGTTTCTGCACTTCTTGTAGCAGCTCAGTGATTTTCCTGTTTCCTTGGACACCAGGTCCTTGGATTTCCAGCGTGGACACGTCCAGGGTGATACAGTCACCCTGGATCTGTTTTAATCTGTGGAACAGAGATGGGAGCCTCTAAGATGAGGTTCAATTGGCCACCCATAGACCTTTTTTTGGGAATGAGAAGAAACTGGCCTGCAATGCCTAAATTTCTGTGAGGATAAGGATTTTGATGGCTCTTCCGAGGCCATTTGTGGTTGATCAGGTGTCTGTGTGTCTCCTTGTCCCCACCCCTCGTCTGTGAGCACTTCAGTGTTCTATTCACTCAAAAAGTCATGTATGTGTATCTAGCTGCTATAAATAGGATATTTAAGCAATTTGCCTTAAATACTTTCTCCTGCAGTGAAGCTTGGGGGAAAAAAAACAAACTTGTGTTTCTGGAGCCACAGAATTTGGGTATTTTATCCCCTTTTTTTCCACAGCTGAGCATCCCAGGGGGCTGTTAACAGCTGGAACAGTTGCATTTTTATGGTGTCAATGCACGAGCACTTTAAAGCCATTGAGAGGCTCGCAGATAATGACTTGTTGATTTTATTTGCCATCCTGGGCTTGTTTATACATCACTGTATTGTAAACCAGCCAGCCTTGACTCCTTCATTAAGAAAAAGCTCTGGACCTAAGTACCAATAATTGGAAAGGGAGCTGATATGTAAAATAGGTTTAATGCCAGATTTATCACCTCTCAGGGGGTCCTGTGCTCCTCAGCTGTTGGGTTTTTCTGATGGATGAGGAGATTTATGTGCAGCCCTGTTGCATGTGTAGGTGGTGTTGGGTCCTTCGGGCTTGTCTCATCCCAGTGCCACTCTGTGCCTGCTCTGGATGCTCTCCTGCCAGAATTCCAGCAGAGAACAAAGTCCATTAAAAAACCGTTTTGAAAACATACAGTCCCTTCAAAATTCGTTGTGGTGAAATGAAGCAAAATAAACCACTGATGCTGTGATAAATGAGTACTCTGACATTATTTTTACGGACCTTGTAAAAGTAATTTCCTGATAAAGTCTGCAGATAAAACACGGTAGAGGAGCCAGGCTGGTGATGTGTCAGAGAGGAATGAGCTGACAGGGAGGGAAGGCTGCAGCTCTCACTCTGCCTCACCTGCTGGCCTTGCAGCCTCTTTATTTGGGTTTAGAAAGGAGAGATCTGGGTGATACTTTGTTGAACAGGTGCTGTTGAGAGTTTTGCTGGACAGCATGTGAAAGAACCTGCCAGCAAATATCTCTGTGCTGGCCTGTGGCAGAGTAGGTCAGGGTTAATAAGGTTATGAAGCACAGCAGGACTTCATGCATCCATAACTAGCACCTATTTATATTTATTGAAAAGTTTTGCCAAATTCTGGAGATGACTTCGACCCCTGGAGACATTGCTCCTTGCAAGGGCTGGAGATTAGGCACTGAACAGACTAAAAACCTCTGCTCCCACTGCTCTGTGGAATGAATCTTTCCCATAAGATTGCTGAGGAAGGCTGGAGAAAAGGAGACATGCTGAAGGAGGGCTTGGCCCACAAAGGAGATTAGAGCAAAAACAGGAATAAAGATTGAGAGTACACAGAGAACATCCTGGGCTGAGGGAAAGGGCACCTGCTCTGAAATGGAAGTGTCTGAGCAGGACAGAAGAGAGCCCAGGGCTGACCTGGAAGTGATAGAATCACAGAATTATTTAGGTTGGAAAAGACCTCTAAGAGCTTTGAGTCCAACCACTCCCCCAGCACTGCCAAGGTCACCACTAAACCGTGTCCCCAAGTGCCACATTTGTGTGTCTTTTAAATCCCCCCAGGGCTGGCGACTCCACCCCTGCCCTGGGCAGCCTGTTCCAAATCTCCTGTCCATGTCCTGAGGTGGAGATGCCCTTGGGGTTGTAGAGCAGCCCATCCCCAACCCCACAGACACAGATGGGTGTGGGAGCAGGGAGCAATGAGGCAGAGGGGATGATGCACTTTTAGCTTTTCATGTCAGGTGCTTCTGACTTTTGGTGGGATGGGGGTTGGTTGTGCTCAGGGTAAAAAGGTAAGCACTTTTAAGCCTGGAATGGATAAGCATATGTGCCCATCTACTGATGGACTAACATACTTGGTTTTAGAGGCCCAGCCTTTGAAATCTCTGCACCCAGCTCTTCTCTGTAACATTAACTCTGCAGGGTTGCAGGCATGAAGGCTGAAAAATATCCCTGTTCATCTAAATTGCCTGCCTGCACGATACAGAATTTTTCCACCAAGCTCCTACCTTGTGGTTAAGTTGTGGCTTATCATTCAGTCAAGGTTGAACAAAGCCCTCATTCTGGGTCAGATATCTCAAGTAGAGCCAGCTTCTGTGCCTCAAGGTTTTTTGCAGGGACTGCAAAAATGAAAACGAAGCCCAGTCGCATTGAATGCGTTGAATTTGTCTGGTTTTGGATTGTAATCATGGAGTTGGGTTATTTCTTGCTGAGTTGAAGAGTCATCTGGTAGCCTCTTTATCACTGAAGTAAATGTTGATTTACATCTCCATATTTAAGCAGATTATTGGAGTTTAGGGCAAGGAGTTAGACTTGATGCAGCAGCGTGCAAGTGTTTAACAGTGTTGACAGCTCAGCTTTGAACTCCCAGACGGATCTTTACCCTCCAACAGCTCTGTCTCAAAAAGCCTGTTCTGATCCCCTTTTTCCCCCCTCACCTACGTGGGTCTGGTGCCACAGGCAGCAAATAAAAACTGAGTCTTCCCCTTTTAATAATGAGAGATTCCCCTTGCACAACATAATTTTCTCTGGTCCTGGAAACTGGAGACCTGTAGCAATAATTGCAATAAATTAACCCTGCCTTTTTCTTCATAAAACTGTCTGGGGAGGGTTCTTAATTCAGTTTGTCATGAGTCACTTTAATTACATCATGACCACGCTGATGAATGTTTGGGCAGGTAAAGGGTCTCTGAGAGTTTGCCTGATAAATGCTTATTGCAAAGAGCTCATTGCTAGACTGTAAATATTTTTGCTCTGGGGATGAAACTGGGCTTGCAAGATTGCTTGGGAACAAAATGAAAGCAATCAGATTTGGCTGATTTTCTGTAAGTGAAAGAAGATTTATTTTTAATTATTGCTGTGTGCGTTTCTGTGATGGTTTGGGGCCTTGGCTCTGCTCAGCGTGATTATAAAGAAAGAAAAGAAAGAGTGGTCATGTCAAGCCCTTCCTGTGGGGAGGGATTGTGTGGGGCAGCAGTGTGGCTGGGCAAGAGAGAGTGCAGAGTCCCAAATCTGAAGGGGAGCAGGGAGCAAGAAGGCTGTAGGGGTCTAGTGAGGTGTGCTGGGGGGTTTGGGGAAAAGCAGCTGTAGTCTTGGGGGAAGAGGGAGGCAGGGGGGGTTTATCTGAGATTTATGGGTGGAGCAATGCTGAGGAAAGAGAAAAAGGATGGCAGGAGTGAAAATGGGTGTCCCTCACCCCAAGGACTGGGGTGTTTGGTCTACACGCTGCTCAGCCAACAGAAGCATCTTCTGATTTATCACTGGGGCTCTGCTGTAATTGACGGTGCTGGGTGAGCCACTTGGAGGGCACAAGGACATTGCACCTCAGTGACAGTGGGCAGGCAGCCACCTCCCTCGCAGCCAGAGAGTCATCAAATGCAAAATAAAAGAGCATGAGTGCCTGTTGCAGTGTATGACAGTTTTTGTGCCCCCACTGCCATGGAAGCAAAGTCACCGCTGGTGTCAGTGTTGGCTGCTAAAGCCCCAGAGTCTGCTGAAAGCATAATAAGAGCTGGTCAAAACACAGATCCTTACAGCAAGCTTTCTGTTTTCCCTTCTGTTGATGTTTATACTGGTTGCTATTCTCACCCTGAACTCTTTGACACAACTTTTGCCTTCTTTGGCTGTGCTTTAGGCTGCTTCTCTTTCTCTCGTTTGGTTGGGGTTTTTTTTTAATTTTTAAATTTTTTTGCTTTTGAGCAGATGAGGGCTCCAGCATTGAGGACACAGACTTCAACTGGGATGAGTTCCTGGAGGAAACAGGAGCCAGTGCTGCTCCCCACACCTCCTTCAAACACGTACGTGCTTCCTCTGAGCCTTGTGGGTGTTGTACATGTTCCCTCTTCTGGTTTTCAGGGGCTCCCTGGAGAACTGGAGTGGAGTCTGACCATTTTGGGGAGAAACTGTCCCTCCACACATGTGACAACCTGAAGGGGAATAGCTCTCAAGCTGGTGTTAGGTCACCTTGGGGTGTTTGCAGTCATAGCTTGGAGCGCTGTGTCTGTGCCACTCCCTTATCTTCTCTCTTCCCATCAAATTTTCCATTTTTGAGGGCTTATGTTGCTCGCCTTTTGCTTATAATGCACTCATTTTTTTCTCCACCTGTTTTCCCCTCTACATTCATTGTTGTCCATGCCAGCCTGTAGAGATTGATGTCACAAGAGTTTCTTATTTCTCCAAAGGTCCTTTTAATGCCTGATTTACTGACTGGCGGAGTCACTCAGCTCTAGAGTTCAGTGTGGCTCGTAGGAAACCATCTCTCAGCCTCGTGCCTGGAGATGCTTTCTCAGAAGTGTGGGAAGCAGGGAGTTGGGCAGGTGGTGCTTTTCCTGGGTGAACATGGAGCATACGGACAGCTGTGGTAGTGACAGGTTTGTGCACAGATCCAGCACAAGCAGCATTGGAAGAGACCTCTGGAGATCATCAGGTCCTCATCTTTGATGATCTGTGGAGATCATCTTTTTCCTCCAAGTGATTTTGTGGCTTATTTTGTAGGGCTAAGGAGCTGCAGGGATGGAATAACCTCTCTTTTGTCTACCAGCACAGTCCTTCATTCCCTATTTTGCTTTCATTTTAACAACAGTGGAGTACTGCAGGGTGAAGGACCATAATTCTCTATACTGGAGAGTTACAGGGCAATGCTTATTATGGAGTTTATTCTTCATCCAGCAGCTGTCTGGACAGAGCATCTTGTCCCAGATTTCTGCTCCAGGCCCAAAGTAGAAAGTTTTGTGCTTCATGAAGCCCTTAAGGATGTCTTCAGTTGTGTGGAGATGTCCAGCTCATCCTGCTGATCCTGCTGACTGCAGTGTCTCACAGCACCTCAATCCTGGGAATGTCAGCGTGGGACAGGTTGGTGCTGGCAACAGTCCTTGGTGACTGTGCTTCACAATCTGAAACTTGATCCTCAAAAATCTGGCCAGGAACCTGAAAGTTGTCAGAGAAAGATTATCTTATCTCTCTGATTCCACTCTTGATGTGATTTCCAGTCACAAGTCCCTTGCCTCCAGAGCACCATGTTGGTGTTATGGTGAGCACAGGGAGAAAAACTACATATGAATCACACTGCAGTCATCAGGCTCAGGTGCTTTGAGCTGCAGCTGCCAGTCTGTACTGGGAGGAGGCCAGGAGATCCAGTTTTTACTGGGATGTGGGCCAGTCTGTACTCTGGATTATTTATGAGGACCCTGAGCATCACCAAGATCCTGTCTTAGCACTAAGTAAAGCAGTGAATGTCACAGACCACCTTCAGTCTTAGACCATCTCCAGAGGTCCCTTTCAGCTGTTCTGTGACTCTGGGCATTGATGCTGCTGGAAATGCCCACACAAGGAAAGGTGCATGGAATTCTGCCACCTGCAGATGATAAATGGGTTTGGCTGGGCAGCCACTGGGTCAGAAGCTGGAGTTGGATGAGTGAGGGATTGCTGGTCACTTGCCAGAGGAGTGTTTTCTCAGCAGCTTGGCATCCCCCTGTCTGTGAAATCCTCCGTTGACCAAGTAGACCATGTTATATTTGTGAGTAAAAGAGTAATTTTAACCTGCCATTTCAATTGGAAGTCAGTCAGAGACAGGCTTACCCAGATTTAAATCCTTCTGGTTTCAGTAGCAGGTAAAGTTCAAACAAACCTGTAAGAAGCTGTCCTTAAACATCTAGGGAGTAACAGGTTACATTTTGGATGGTTTTGTGAAGACAAGGCTGGCACCTGTCCAGTGAGCTGGCATCCACCTCTTCCTTATCAACAACAGCTAGAGGCATCCCACTGGTCCTTGGGACATAGGTTATGCTGGAGCAGGCCCTGGTGTTCATCAGCAGTGTCCCAAAAGAGATGGACTGGCATCTCCAGTGTCCTGAAGCAAGTTACAGGTGACCTGCCACTGCTGAGATAAATGGAAGTGACCCAGATGATTTACTTCTTTCAGTGACAGGTCATACCTCAATTACCAGGGTGCTGGGAGGGGGAATTGGCTGAGGCTTGAGCTGGTGAGGATGGGTGCAGTGGAAATCCTCTCCTTGGTCTGTCTGGTGCAGCATTCAGCCCTTGATGCTTGTCAAGCCTCTAGAGGTGTTTCAGTGTTATGTGACTAATTATTGTGGTTGGGCTTAACTCCTAGAGGTGCTTCATACCTGCCTTTTTACCTTGCATGTGTCCTGTGGTTTGCCTGATGGAGCTGTGCAGTGGGAAATGAAAGCTTGTTTGAGTTATGCTGACTGTATCCCAGGCATTAGTGAGATTCAGGGAGTGAGGGTGGGTGCCAGTCCTCTCCTGGATGTAGTACACCTGAAGGTACCACTCCTGCACTTTGGGACCTGTGGGACTTGCATGATGGCATATGTGCTGGTGAAGCAGGAACGGAACTGCCCAGACAGATGGAGAAGGAGGTGGTTGGATTGAGACACAGTCAGCTCATGTCCTATCCCAGGGCAGCATTTCTGGGCGGGGTGGGGTCTCCCTGCAAAGCAGAAAAGGTAACACCATCCCTTTCTCATTTTGCAAGGTTGAAATCAGCCTTCAAAGCAGTTTCCAGCCAGGGATGAAATTAGAAGTGGCCAGCAAGAGCAATCCAGACACGTATTGGGTGGCTACGATCATCACCACCTGTGGGCAGCTCCTGCTGCTCCGTTACTGTGGCTACGGAGACGACCGCAGGGCAGACTTCTGGTGTGATGTGATGACAGCAGACCTGCACCCCGTGGGCTGGTGCACGCAGAACAACAAGGTCCTGATGCCTCCAGATGGTGAGTTCTGCCTGGTTTCTGCTCTAGGGTCATGCTCTGCTATTGGGCTGTGGGTTCATCTCCGGATTTCTGGTTGGTCTGGGATGGGCACTCCAGGTCTTCAGCTGGTGTTGGGTGATGTGGGCAGGGTCATGTCCCCACAGGATTCAGTTTGCCAGTCAGCCTCCAGCAAAGGCATTTTTGCCCTAGTTGGTAACAACAGAAGGCACTTCCACAGGGAGCTGTCTTCTTGCTGCTGAACTGTAATGTTGTGATTTTCACTTCAGGGAGAAAACCGTCCTGTTCTGGTAGAAAGGAGGGGTGAAATTCAAGAGTGAGAACAAACTAAAATAAGCAAGATCAGTTTGGGTGTAACTGAAATCAGAAGCTGACTTTGCACTCAAAGTGTTTTGCCCTGAAAGTTTAAAACCTTCCACCACCAGACTCCAGCAGCTTTTAATTCCAGTGAGAGATCCACGTGATTAAAGATAGCAGAATTTGGTCATTACTGGTTAGGACATGTCCTAATTGGCAGCTCTTAGGTGCACAAAAGCTGAATGGAAGCGTTGTAGGTTCCTGAGTGGCCCGTGTGGAGCAGTTTGTTCATGATACAGTTTAATCCCCAGTGTATAAGAATATATATATATATGTGTGTGTGTGTGTGTATATATATATATATATATATATAGGCTATGTACATCAACAGAGCAGCTTGGTGTATCCTTGCTACTACATTGCTCCAAGCAGAGACATATTGTCAGTGTTGCTTCTAAGCATTCCTGCCATATACCCCATTTATTCTGGATTAAGGGAAGAAGAGATGAGTATTCAGCCTCCAGCTTGTGCATACACTTAAGAAAAGTCTCATTTAAGCGATCTGCTGCTGAAGTTACTCTTTCCCTTTCTGCTACCTGTGGCCATTGGAAACAGTGCATGTGCCAGCTGTGTGCCACGTGGGATTTCTCCTGGAGTAAGTGTTCCCTGATTTCCCCCTGAAGTGAGCTGTAGACACAGTCTTTGAATCAAAGCTGACATTTCCTGCCTTGCATATGCCCAACTCTGAGCTAAACTTACGTTTTTGTTCTGGTCTGTGTATCTTGAATAAACACAAGATTGATTGTTTAAAAGAAAAAAAAAGAAGTCTTGAAGATAAATACGGCTGAGAAATCTCTTGGTTTAGCACCAGTAAATCAAGCTGATGTGAGAGGGGGTGAGGTATTTTATTTTATTGGCCTCTTAAACTACGTTTTGTTATGTGGATTACAGTCAGCATTACCAGAAAGGTGTACAGTGCTGCAGACTAAATCTCAAAATGTGAGGGTCAGGGGGGTAAGAGAACTTCCTGAATGTCATAATAGAAAATAACAATTCCCTTATAACCGGAGGCAAGTGCTTCTCCTGGATTTGTTGGAATTTGCCCTTTGGGTCGTGGCTGCTCTGTGGGAATTGCCTTGCTTGAGTGACTGCAAGTGTGCAGTGTCCTACATCCCTTCTCCTCTGGTGGGTGATGTAACTGTACACCAGGGTCTTAAATTTGGGCAACTGCCCTGTTGGGTTCTTTTTTTTGTTCCCCCCCCACCCCATTTTCAGTGAATAACCTTTGTTGAATATGTCATAGTATAATTCTCAGAAAGAATAAATTAAATGCATGATTTGTTATTTCAAAAGAGATGTAAGCATTTAAAAGCTTGGCTCGTATTTTGGAATGAGGCATCTAAAATGCCCAAGAGGATCTGAACCTTCAGGACTTACAGAATCATAGGATCTATGCGTTGGTAAAAGAGAACCTGATCTTCTCTGTGAACTCTGTGGAGATTTTTTTAAACCTCTAGTGCATTGCACTGCACCTTATTTTGTTGTCAGACCTGTGGGAGAAACAAAAACCAGCTTTAAATTGCATGGACCCATTTCTGAAGGGATCATTTCTGCACATCTTAATTACAAGAAGTGTATCTGTTGGCTAGAGCATGCAAACAGCATGGCCAGGGCTGGTTATCTGTCATTAGGCTGTGATTTTAATCAGGAGCTGAAGGCTTTGGTTAAAAAGCAGAGTTGCCAGAATGGGCTAGTTTAACAGCCAGAATGACAGCGCTGGGACGATGCTCTGTACGAGTCAGGTTGGACTGATCAGTGCTCCTCTCATAAATGTGATGCCAGACAAGAATGGCAGAGTGATGGCACAGAGAATTTCATTAGATGGGAGAGAGATGCAACAAAATGGGCCGGTTCAGTTCAGCAGATCGATAGAACTTGATTTAAAGTCCAGCACACACAGAGCTTTTAAGAGGCGGCTGCCAAATAATTGTTGTTTATGATCCAAATCGGAGGAAGCCGATTAATTTACTGACTGCTGCTCTGTTATTTATGGGGTGACGTGTGTGTTGCATCATGGTGCCTGTGGCCTGTGAGTAAAATGTCGAGTCGTGTTCTGTCCTCCCTTGACGTGTTGGTGCAGTCACTAGATAGGAATACCTGAGGTGGCAGTAAAATGTCTTGGTTTATGGCAGGATGGTGCGAGTGCACGTGTGCCTGTGAGCTTCACCCTCCAACCCCCTCCTCCACAGGAAATCAAAGGAATAAAATTGTAGTTACTTCAAGCTTTGCCATTAATTATATTTTTCTCATTACAAATCGGTGTGTAATTTGAATTGCAAACTCAACTATCCTGGCAGAATAGATCTGTTTACCATTCAAAGCAAAATGAAAATTATTTAAATTAGTTAATATAGAACTCATTTGAATGAATTGGATGTTTATTCATGAACTAGCTGAGGCAAGTGTGAAGCTGTCCTTATGGTCTGTAGCTTTGGCACTGATCAGCTCTAATGTCACGTCCTGGGACAGAGATTTCTTCTTTATTGCATATTAACTGTGGTGTAAGCAGTGGGTAACTACTGCCTGATGTAGCTGAGTGCGAAATTTTCATCCTTCCTGACAGGGCCCTTCAGCAATTGTAATTCATATGAGGAAGAACAACCTGCTTCAGAGTCCGCTGGCAGTGGCAGGGCAGTGATGGTGTGGGAGGCTTTGTTTCCTGCACTGTAAGGGTGGGATGTAAGGTAGATTTTCCATTGTTTAGTTAAAATTTCCCTATTATATCAGCCTGCATGGAAACAGGGACAGCAATTATCCCCTCTTTGTCTCAATCAAACACTGTCTTCCTCCTCAGCAAAGTGCAGTTGTTTGTCGACATCCTTGATCCCGTGGGATGTTTTACCCGTTGAGCATTAAAAATTTAAGCCTAACTAAACTTTCCTGACTAGTGAAAGGAGCAGAGGTGTCTCTCCTCTTTTAGCCTGTTCATTTCCATGTGCCGTTTTCCTCTGTTGATGACAGTTGAGTTCATGGACACATCCGCCATCGGGTGCAGGAGCGGCGTGGAGAACCTGACAAGTGTAGTAGCTAAATTATGCATCGTGAAAGAGCAGGGACGTCCTGTGATTGACACTGGGGGGTTTTTGTACAGATTGCAGATTTACAGCTGAGCCAACAGAGCCCAGTCTCTCCTGGCACTGTTTTAATGCATCCTGGGATGAGCTGAAGACACCGGACGACAGGATTGTTGTGTACACTTGTAATTGCAGCAGTGGCTTTGCTTTAATGTTATTGACAGATGGAAATTCAAACAGGGCATTTCTGTGTGCAGATCTGTGAGCTGGAGTCTGCTTGCCATGCAGACTGGGAGGCTGGAGATGGAAGGAAACACAGCAGGGAGAGAACCAGGTCTATACTTTGATTTTGCAGTGGACTGGTGCGGATGGGAAAACCTCTGAACGCTGGCCCTACCTGGGCTTGGTGACCAAGATGATCAATCACTCTGTGATTCTGTGTAGGAAAGCAGCTTTTACTTTCCTGTTGCATCAATACAAGGGGGATTAAAGTTCTGAAGTCTGATCCTGGGGTGAAATAACCTTCTCTTTCATGGTGTTGAGCTTTACAAAGTTGAACCAATCAAATATACCATTAAGAGGGGTAGACTTAAAGCATTTTGGCTGCCCAGGCTTTCTGTGAAGGCAAACACCATTATTTGGTCACTATTTGAGACAGGTTTTCGTGTGGCTCTCAGGTGAGATTAGCTCCTATACCAGATCTGGGCCAAAGGAGGGAAATTTCACTGTGGTTCCAAGTGCTGGGTCAGATTCTGGGCAGGATATGGTTGAAAAGGGAGCTAAAACTTGTGTCATGGCAAATTGAGTTGTCTTCAAGTGACAACTTACTGCTTTTTTTTGTTTGATTGGTTTTATATATTATCATCTGAATTTATCACAGAGCAAAATCCTGCTCTTTGGGGTCACTGGTGTAAAGGAGGGGAGAAATGGATCTGGTTGGCCTTGTCAAAATTTACAGCATGATGACTCTGAATGGATTCTGAATGGCCAGAAGATGGTCTGCTGTGTTGCAGGTGTGGATTTGGTGTTCCCCCAAGGCACACAGAAGGCTTTTTTGAGGGTCAAAGCTCAGGGTGGTGGTGATGTGACCCATGCCTTTGGCTTTCAGCATCTTTACTGGAGCTCCCTTGTGACTGCAAAGCTTGTCCATAGGCTTCATAAAAGAGGGACACAGAGATCAGAGATAATGTTTCTGACAATGGATGAGGGTGTTCAAAACTTCTCTTTCAGAAAATACAGTCATGGATATGTTTTTTTTTTTTAATGAAGGCAGCTTTTCCCTGGTAATCTCATCCCAGAGGAAGTAAAAATTAAACTGTGTGTGCCTGCAAGTCTGTAATTACAGTGCAGGTGGAGGGATCAGATGGGCAGGGTGGACTTCTCCTTTTGCTTTTTTACTGGTATGGAGAGCAGATCTGGCCCCAGTTTAGCTCTTTCACTGAAATATTACTTCCTAAGAGCTTGAGGCTGGAGAAAATAAGTAGGCATTCACTGAGCTTACGCTGTTTTACATCAGCTAAGAACTGGGCCCTCAAGCCAAGTAAAATGAAACTCGGAAATCTTCTTTGGCAGGTTGCACTGTCAAAGACTGTGGATGTTTCTAAAGCAGTATCCAGGGCTGTTTTTTAAAATCTCTGCCCAGTCTTTATCCTGTTATTCCATCAAATCTGAGCTTAGACTAACCTAATATAAATAGATGGCAGGATTTCTTTATTTTAAATGCTGCAAATGACTCCTAGTACAGTGTTTTATGTGTGCTTTTCAAGTCGACTTTAGCAGACTATTAATTATGCAGGGATGACGTTAGCATAAATAACTAGTCAGCAAATAAATGTCAATTAAATATTCTATTAGCATAGTAGGTAGCTTTATGCATTGGCATAGAACATTTAGCAGATTATACTTAACGAGCATATAAAAAAATAGCTTTTTTTTTTCTTAGCTCTCCTGATGACGGCAAAGGGGAGGAGAGGAGGTAAAAATGCTGGCTTTGGCTGAAATTCGCTGTGGTAGGAGTCAAGTCAGTTGACTCTGGTGTATCTTAGGAGTTTCCCGGAGCTGGAAGTCACTGGAGCATGTCATGGCTTGGCATTTTCCCCCAGCCTCTTGTAGCCCCTTTCAGACTTGCTCCTGAGGAAAACATACTTTCATTACAGCACCCTCAGTAGTTTTTCCTTCCCTTCCTTGGCGTGGCTCAGATTCCTCAGTCTGGGATGTGAAAATTCAAGAGTTAGCCCATGGCTCATGTGGCATCAGGGTAATGTTGTCTTGATAGGGAAAACGGTCTTTTCACTTTGTGTGAAACTGCAAATCTTTTGCATGTGCTGCTGGCTTTAGTTACTTTCAAAAGACTTAATATTGCTAAGTGAGGCCCTTTTGGGGTAAACTGAGCATAACAGGCCCCCACGTGTCTTTTGGGAATGTGATTAATTGTTGAGCTACTGTGTAAATGTGGCACAGCCTGGCCAGTGGGTCAGGCTTTGCAAGAAGTTTGAGGCATAGGCTTCATCAAATGCAGAGGGTTTTGATCATCTCCAGGTTTGCTGGGCTTGAGGTCAACATTTTCTGTTATGATTTTCCTTCTAATACTATTTTTCAGGTCTAGAGGCATAACTGCAGAGAACCTTGCAGGGATGAGATGCTTGCTGGTTTATTAGGTGGAGTAGGGAGTAAATGATTTATCCTGATGTTTCAGTTGTGAAACTCAGACAAAAAAAACACTTTCTGAGTGGGAAACACGAGGTGTGCACTGCTCTGGCTCTGGCTGGGACCGCTGTGAGTGATGGAGGAAATTGAGGGGAAAAAACAATGATTGGTTAAACACAGGTCTTTTTGTTTAAAGGTTTTTGGGAGTGCTGTAGAGGTGGTGCTTAGGAGCACACCTACCACAAGATTCCCAGCCTTGGCTCTGCAGTGGCCCTGTGGCTCAGGTACGTGGTCTTTGGGCACTCTTGGCTCTCTGCTAAGGGGAAAGTTTTCCCCGAGGCCAACTCTCATCATCTGGGGTCACTCTTTGTGCTTCTCTTGAGTATCTGGTGGAAATGGCTTAGAAAAGTTCCTTTTTCCCCTTCACAAAACTGTAAATTCAAAGCCACTGCTTTGTATTCACCAGTATTTTCCTTTGGGAAAAAGTCAGCGTTTTTCCCCTCAAAAACATCAAGATGGCTGTTTTTGGGATTAAACATCCAAAAAACTGTCTTGAGTTGCTGCAGACTCAGCACCCCAAAAGTGGGTGCTGGTCCCTGCTTGCCCTTTTGCCTGGGTTAGACTTTGTCTCAGGAGGTTTTGGCCTCTCCTTGTGCGTTCATCTTGACATTCTTCTCCTTGATGCCCCGAGATGCACTTGTGCCTGGGGAACCCAGCCCTTGCTGGGGATCAGGCATTTGAAAAATTGAAACCGTGCAAGATTGTTTACTTTTCCAGTGGAAAAAAAGAAAGCCCAGAGCTTGCACATGAAGTAGGCTCTGTTTATTAAAAGCAAGAAAAGAAACGCACTTTAATCAAAACCTAATTTTCCAGTAAGAAGCCGTTTCAGCAGAAACATGCCCTGCAATCCTAGTTTCCAGGGACAACTGCTTATGCTGTATTTATATTTATTTATGCTCACAAACAAATGGAGGAAGGGAAAGAGGAGCAGGCCGGACCAGACAGCCTGTGGTCCAGCGAGGCAGGGATGTGTGCAGTGCCTGTGGGCAACCAAAACTGCTCAGGACCCTGCAGTGCACCTAAAGTGCCTCTTCAGCATCTGTGTTTGGGTGCTTTTTTAATCATAGAATCCAAGAATGGTTGGGTTTGAAGGGATCTTACTGATCATCTCATTCCACTCCCTGCCATGGGCAGGGACATCTTCCACAGAGCAGAGTATTTCTAAGGGTAATTTGGAAAAATCAGATTGTGCCTACACCTAGATTAGGTATCAATGCAAGTCCTTAGAGGGTTGACAGTTTCACTGATGCAGTTGTCCCCTAATGCAAATCCTGGATTTTTTCAGATTTACGGGTGGAAAATACTTTTCACCTATAACTACAGCCTGTCCTTGTTCCTGTACTGGACTGAGCCATGTAGTCAGCAAACCTTGTAAAAGAATATTATTTAGTTTTACAGCTAACACTGGGGATAATGCAGCACTGTTTACTCTAGTGTGTTATTAACCCAGCTCGGAGCATGGGTTTAATCTGGAGGTTGGCTGGCAGCCAAGGAAGGGTTCAAGAATTGGTTCTCCAATGGATGAGGTTTGAGAGCCAATGACTCAGACACAGCCCTACTGAAATGAATCCGCTCTCTGCCTGCTTTTCCCTCACTTGGGTCTGTCCTGACTTTTATCTCCACATGCTGCTGCCTTCCTCCACAAATGAGGGATGTTGCCATTCCCACAGCAGCTGGATGGTTTGTAGCATCATAAAGGGTCCCTTTTGGGTGGTGCAGGAAAGGCTGAACGATGAATCCTGTTATGATTAAAGAAGCAGCACCTTGTGTACAAGCAACAGCAGAGCTGAGGATCAGGGATATTGCAATGAAAACTGAAAGCCTAATCCTTTTATAAACAGTGTGGAGGGGGGGAGAGAAAAGCAGTGATTTTCGGGGACTTTGACAAGTTATAAATATATCCTGAGTGAAACCAATAGTGTGGAGCTTTATGAAAGATTTAATGAATGAATATTTCATGCCCACATGGTGCTTCTTCTGTAACGTGTGCTGTTGGTAAAAAGCAATAAACAAAGAACCTCCTTCAGGGTTTGTTTGGGCTTTTAAATTAAACTAATTTAATCAACTTTTTCAGTCAAGCTTGATATTAGTTCATTTCTGTACACAGCACTGTACTCGGTTCTGTTTGTTTTCTCCTGATACCTGTTCCGCTGTTTGGAAGATGCTTGAATATCAGAGAATGATTCATTTCATCCTGCCCATATGCTGCATCTGGGTTTTCAAGGCAGAGAGTACAGTCCTGACTTTTTCCTTTTCCTGAAGCCTGAGGAGCCATCCATCCTATACCATCACAGCTGGGGGTGTTACAGGACTCCAGGTGAGGTCGTTATCCAGCAGGAAAATCACTTGAGTGTGTTGGTCATTTCTGATTGTAAGCAAGAAGAATTTTTCTGGGTTTTGGAAGCCTTCAGCACTCAGTTTGCTGCTGCTTGAAGGACTAGAACTGACCCAAACTGCTCTGGAGTCTGGCCCCATATGGCCAGCGAGGCTTGGATGCTTCTGCACTGGATGTCAGAGGTTTATGCAGGGAGATTGAAATTCTCCTCAAGCTCAGGCTCTTGGCAAGGTTGGGGGTTGGGTGTGCTAGTGAAGTTTCTTTATGCTTGGCTGTCATGACAAATAGCCAGGAGGAAATCAGGGTATGTGTTAGCTCTGTGTTCCATGTCTTTTGCAATAATTTCCAAAAAAACCTTGGGGACCTGATTCTTCCTTGGGAACAGCAGGACTGAAGCCAGTTGATGTTTTCACAGCTGGACCAGCAAGTGAAAAGCCAATGAGACACAGTAGGGAGATAAAAGCAAGGGTGACTGGAGGGGTAGAATTAACTTTGGGGAGGCTTCAGCATGAGCTGTGGACCCTCTCAACCCCACACCTTGCATGGAATGGGGCATTTCTTAGCTACTTTTGCCATGAGGAGGAGCAAAAGTGGGGGGCGGGGTGGTTTGTTGTTGTGGTTTTTTTGTGGTTTGTTTTTTTGGTTGGTTTTTTTTTTCCCTTGTGGAACCAGTTGATTTTGTAGTGGGCAACTTTGGGAACTGAAATTCATCCCTCTTGGCTGAATGCAGTATGGTCCCATGGGGTTTCTGCTACATATGAGCAGGGCTTTGTATAGGAAGAGCGGTTGTATTAGAAACAGAGTGAGTTTTGCTTGTCCAAACCCACACAGACCTCAGTTTCATTTATTTTTGTAGCATTATTAGGCAATGTGTGAGATTCTCTCTATAGATCAAAGCTCAAGCCCACTGCACAGCAAAAGGGTTAAACTTCAGCAAAGACTGATGCAGCAAAACTCCTTGCAGATGATGCTGAGCTGCAGCAGTTGACTTATCCAGCCCAAAACGCTGGCAGAACCAATTTCTGTGTCAGCTCCTGACCTCCTGCAAGGAAAACTCATTTCGGTGGCACTCAGACTCTGTTCAGGATGCTTGGAGCACTTGAGGTGAGCAGTTGAGCCCCCATGGCTTTGCCTTCTGTTGCTCATGATTCTGGTCACAGTCTGCAAGGTAACTCTGCAGCCTCCACTGTGACCAAACCATTGGTTTTGGGCCTGATGTTTAGTGCAGGTTGTGCTGGAGGAACAGAGATGGGGAGGAAAGGACTAATTGCAGCGTGAGGTAGAGACTCTGAATGAGAAGCTGCATTTCCAAGGAAATACTGCAGGAAAAGGCTGTGAGCAGACACCAGAGTTTTCTGGGAGTAGAGATTCAGGTTCCTGAGATTTCCTCCTTCTGTAGCAGCAAGTGGAACAGGGTGGATTTTTGGATGGTACCTTTGAGACCATTTCAGAAAAAATCTCCCATCGACAGTTGTTGCAGAAAACTTCTTGCATCCACTGGATCAAACAGCAAAATCCTCCTCCCAAGACACTGAAGTGCCAAGATGGAAATTATTTCATAATCAGCCTCAGTGAGGCTCCTAAAAAAAGAGTAAGTTTTAGAACCCTGTTGCTCTGTGTTGAGCCAGTGTTTGACATCATCCAGCCCCTTGGTTCAGATCATGTGAATATGAAAAAAAATGCAGAAAAGTTGAGAATCTGTTCAGTATCGAACAGAAGAATTACAGCCCTGTTTGTAGGCTTGGTGTGTTGTCATTGAGGAGACTCCAGTGTCATTATTCGTTATTCGAGCAAACATCACTGACCTGTGCACCTTGCTCATGACTCTGGAGGTCTCCACACCCTGAATAACCAGCAGTGAATATGCATAGTTGTTCTTCCACACTCACATCATGTCCTTGGACATCTGCTCTGAAACTGTGGAGATAAAAAGCCCAGAAACCAGAGAAAAACGGGAGGATTGACCCTGAAAGCATAACAGTGGGTGCAGACCACTCATTTTTTGTAATTGTCAATTTAATTAATGTCTGGCTGAATGCATTTTTAATAAAATACTCTTTAAAAATTATTAGTTTGAGAAATTTTTAAATAGTCACTTCTGATAATTGCATTTAATTTCCCTTCCCTAGTCTCCTGTAATTTTCCCCAGAGGAGTTCTGGAATGGAAATGCCACCTCAGCTGTAAGACTAGACTTAGGTAGTTAATGATACAATAGGTAAAACATGGTCAGATTTAATTAATCTCTATTGGAGACATCTGTGGAGACTTAAAAAAAAACCCTATTGCCTTCATATTCTGAGTTAGAAACGCTTTTGGGTGTTTGTATCTGAGAAGTAGGTGATTTTTTGGTGCATTGGATAGGAACTGGGAAGGGTGAGTAGCACAAGGGATTTGATCCAGAGCATGCCAAAGTTGAAGTACACTTTTCTACGGTGGACCTTTTTTGGTCAGTTTGAAGATTAAATTACGTCTTTTAGTCCTGAGCTGAGGGAGGATTTTCTGAGCTCTTTTAGGCCAAGGACAAACCCAACGTGACCAGTGCCACGTCTTCAGCAGAGCTTTCCTTCAGGTGCACCAGGGGCACCTCGGATTTGTGAGGAACAGGCATGGAGTGAATTTGGGAAGCTGCTAGTGGCAGATGCAAGCGCCAGCATGATCCCAAGCCAGCTGTGACTTGCACTTGATTTTTCCTTCATTATGCATGATAATGTGGGCTCCCAGTCACCGTGGAAGGGGCTGGATTCCTGAAGCAGACCATATGCTCCTGGAGCCCATGGAGGTGGCTCGTAACACAGTGCGGAGGTTTAAGGGATGCTCTTAGAAAGCATTTCCCTGATGACACTTAAAAATCAATTCTTCTAACCCAGATACCAAATTCTGGGTCAGTTCTGGTCCTTCTGCGTGACATTGGAAAAGTTTTGCTGTGAATTCCCAAATAATCTGTTTCTATGTCTCTGTGTGTGTGCTCTCACTTCCATTTGATTTTGGTCACAGAAGGAGAAAAGAAACCAGACCCACAAACGAGCTTAAGGACATGCTGAAAGCCATCCTGATTGATGGTTTATTTTGTGTTGTGAGGCAGAGCATCCACCCTCCTGTGTTTGTAGCTAAAAAAGGCTTTTTTCCCCACGCTGTCACTTGGGAATGAAGAAATGAGGGGAAAGTCAGCGTTTTTAGGTGTAAAAATATAGCTACTTCCTAAAGTGCTGGAGTTGATGTAGAAGATTAATTATATCCAGGGAAAACCTTGCCAGATTCAGGAAACCATCCTGCTATGTGTTGTACCAGTTTTACTGAAGAGGCTCTGCCACGCTGAGTACAGAACCTAAAGAAGGGGAAATCCTGCAATTCTCCTGTGCCAAACAACTCTGGGAAAGTCAGTGAGGAGTCCCTGGCCACGTGAAGCATCTACACCTTGAATATTTTGACTGCTGAAATGACCTCTTCCATAGAGTCCTGCTTTGCTTTGAGCAATTCTGCTGTTGCCCTTGGCCTTTTCAGCCTGGATATCAGCAGGTGGATCTGTTGGGAAGGCCTCTTCCTGTACACCATCTAAATTTATTTAGAAGGAAAGAAGCCAAAAAAACCTTGAAGCATTATATGATGAAGATGAGATTAAGGGCTCACAAACCAGTTTGATGAACCATGGCTCTGCACTAATATCTGATTTAGCAGTGAGGGCATTTGGGTTCACCAGAGCATCATCATCTCCTGTCAAAATATCCTAGGTTGATGGCGAAGCTGAAGTTTTATAATTCAAAGGAAGTTTAGAGCACTGTGGAAAAGCTGCTCCCGTTTCAGGTCCTGTAGCACATTGTCATTCTCATTTCAGATGTTGCCTTGCATAATGTTCCATGTTGATCTCAGATTCAGATTTAAACTCTTCAAAGTTCGGGGGATGTTTTTGATCCTGGGATTTATAGTTCAAGCCCCTTTTCTGTTTCCAAGTGAAGAAAACACATGTTTAGCAAGCACAAAATGAGCCTTGATGGAGTATTTCTTTGATGGTGTTGTGATGATGATTATGAATTTACATTTTGTGCATAGGATGTTAAGCACCTCATGGGGCCTGGCTGTGCTTCGACTGTACCATTAATTTCGGGAAGGATGCATGATGAATGTTCATCAGGCCCTCTAGGTTCTGATTTGTGGTGCTCGCATCACACAGCCGAGAGGCTCCGGAGTGATTAAACGGGATTCAGTCATTAAGAGCTGGCACTACAAATGTGATTAATTGCAGAATGCACTGTATATTGTGAAATGAGTTTGATGATTTTTTTTTTTTGAAAACATATGTTTCTGCTTCATGGGGTGTCAGAAGTTGGTGTTGTGGTGAATGAGGCTTGTTTGCTATTTCCATGATAACTTGGGAGTGTGCTGGGTCATGGGAGTGGTTAGATTTCCACTATTGTCTCAACATCTGGGTGTGAGCAGTGAGATTTGTTGAGAATCATGGCCAAATCCTTAAATTAGACCTTACAAGTCCAGCTTTGCTATTTGTACCTCACTAACTCAAGCACAGTGGCTCCAGCCTCCCCCAGAGTTTTCAGAGTTTTCCAGCAAAGAATCCCTTTGCCTCTTGCCTCTGAGATGCATTTTTGTGTTGGGGATCTCAGGCTGAAACTGGTAATGGCTTGCTTTTTTCTTTAAAATCACTTATTGTGGAAAAAAAGTTGGAAAGAATTTGGAACACACTGCCCAGAGAAGCTCTGGCTGCCTCATCCCTGGAAATGTTCAGGTCTAGGCTGGGATGGGGCTTTGAGCCACCTGGTCTAGTGGAAGGTGTCCCTGCCCACAACAGGGGGTTGGAACAAGAAGATCCCTAAGGTCCCTTCCACTCCAAACCATTTTATGATTCCAAAAACACTCCCCCAAAACTTCAGTCCTTTTTTTTTTTTTTTTTTAGTTGGTGTTTCTTCTGTTGTGTATTAAACAATATACTAAACTTGTAAGCATCATCACCATTCATTCTCCTCTTTCTGTAGAGTACAGAAAATGAAAAAAATAGTCCAAACCCAAAATCAGAAGGGATTTCTTGGACATCACATCCCTTTATTTGTCTTCTGTGTTTTGATGCCTTTATTTGTAGTGGATATTTGCTGTAGTCTGTTGGCACTAGGAGGGAAAAAACCCCATAATTGTGCAGTTGAACTGGTTTATGCAGTGTAAGAACATTGTGCTGCTGTAAATTTGTTGGGTTTTACGGAGCTGTCTCCAAAGAATATCCTTCAGAAAGCGACCATGGGGTTTGGGAGTGAGAAAAGGCACTTAGCATGGGGGATAATTGGATGGAGTTTGGAGGTGTGAGGTCAGAGCCCTGGGCAGGATATTTATTCTGCAGCAACATCCCCGGACAGAATGACCCATAAATTTTAGGTGTTGTTATGCCACAAAGTCTGTCTGGGGCTGGTCTGTGAGATCTCAAAGACACATGGCATGGAGCTGCCTCTTCTGTCCCTTGCCAGGGCAAGCCAAGGGGAGGGTGTTTGGTGTTCAGGAAAGCTCCAGATTTTCTTTCTTCCACTTTGTGGCATCAGTGACACCCGGGGCAATGCAATTTTATGTGAAAGACTCCAATTCATACCCGCTGTTGGCATGGGCCAGTGTGTGCCCGGTGCTGCCCTGAAATACTCAGGTCTGAACCAAGCTGGTGGCTGGCTTGCGATAGTTCTGGCTGTGGTTAGGAATTCTGACTTGGATGGGGATTTATCTAGGAATTTAGCATTTTGCTTTGTAGACATATTTTTTTTCCTCTTTCTGCATTTCTGGTGTGGAACTAGTACACAAGAAGCTGTGGACTGCTACAGGAAGGCTTTACCAGGCTGATGCTGGGCAAGCAGCACAAATATCCTCCCCCATGGCTTTCAAAACTTTTAAATCAGGATTTTACAATCTTTGTTACATTTGTCTGTGCATTTCTGTCTACCTGCAGCAGCAAATCTCTTTTCCTCCATAGATGACTAAATATTCTCTTGGTTTTCACGCAGAGAGACTACAATTTGGAAGGAAGTAACTGTGCAAATGCCTGCTAAGTGAAGTTTTGTGCAGAGAGCCTGGTGTATGTACTTGTGTCTCATATGGGTGAATTCATAACCTCACGCAGTCACACCCTGAGCTCTGTGGTCTGGTTTTGCTTGTGAGCACTTTGGTTAAGATGCTGATTTTCCCTGGATAACAGCGCTCTTTCAATTTTATTGTTACTAATTTTTTATGTCTATGGATAAAAATCGATGTAGAAATTACAATCACAATACCAGGTCCCCCCTCTTTCCCCTGATTTGAACTGCTGATTTGAAAGGGCCTTCATTAAGACTCCTGGGTCTGGAGATTGGGAGCTCTCAGTGCACATGATCCATCTCTTCTGAGCCCTGGGCATGGTGCTTAATGCACACGGACGGAAAAAATAATCAGGAAATGTGCATGGAGGCTTGGGGTTAAGTGCCAGGAGCTGCAGAGTTTGGATGCTCATTTTCACAGTGAGCCATCACCCTAATGGACATTGATACTAATGATGGGGGAACCCCTATGGTTATGTGGTGTGTGCAGAGTTTTCAAAATCCAGGCATTGCCTGGCTCTCAGAAATGCCTTTCAGGAACTCTGTGTACACATCCAAGATCATTTAAAGTCAGCTAATCCTGATTTGTTTCTAAGACCGTTGTTGACAGCAATGAAATTCAGTTAGCTTGTACCTAGAATTGAATTGGGCAGAGAGCAGTGCTATTGCTGTGTTTAAGGAGCATGCAGTTTCTGTTTAGGTAAGAAATTTTGGAGGAGCACAAACCACTCGCTCTGGGTGAAACACTCTGACTTTGTAGTTATGCCTCAGGTTTTCTCCTAATTTATCACAGAGGTAACTGAGACTAAAATCAGCCCATTTTTGCCACGCTGGATTGTGTAGCAAAATCAGAATAATCAGCCTTCATTTGTGCCTGCAGATACAAGAGAGCAGATAAGTGACCCACTGAAAAATGGTCACGTCAGGAAGCTATTTTTGCATTCCCTTCCCAGTTCGTGGTGGTGTTAGTGAGGGTGGGTTTTGGTACTAATCGAGGTGACAACGTTGCAGAATCGTCTTCCAGGTGAAATCAATGTAAAAACATCTTAAAAATAGATAAATAATTGCAGAATCATTTGGGTTGGAAAAGACCTCCAAGGTCATTGAGCCCAACCGTTAACCTGGGCTATAAATATGTGGCAAAGGCTCTAAACAGCCGAATGCTTCATCCTTCAATTCCACCCAGTTGAGGCTGGATGGCCACACGTGACTTCTTGTTATGCTGAGGGACCAGCTGAATGAATTGGTTGCATCCCTGCAAAGTGAAGGATGGGAAGAGATTAATTCCCCTCTCTTGCCATGTCCTACCCGTATCTCTCTCCCCTCTTCCCCCATTCCCATATCCCGAGGGAGAGCAGTGTTGTGCCTGGATGATTCCAGGCTGGGTGGTGCTGATCACACTTGAGTGAAGTCCTGAAGCAAAGGGAGGTGACAAGTGCAAGTGGAGCTGATAAATTTGCTGCTATTCGTTATCTGTGTAATCTGATTGCAATTGATAAGTAACACCACCAAGACAGAGTCGCTTCCCATTATCAGCACCCCTCTCCTTTTTATCCTCTTTTTTTAGATTTTAAATAACTTCAGTGCAAGCCAAGTATTGACTTTGACTGAAGGGAGGTAATTAATCACAGTACTTATGAGTAGATCATTTATTGCTGGATGGGTACCTGATGCTGTTGTGCTCAGGGAGTCAGGGCAGGCTGATCTGGGTTTGTGGTCACTGTGCTGTTGGGATCTATGAGGCAAATTTCTCTTCTGATCTTGGGCAGTTTGACTTGGAAGCAGAAAGCCACAGCAGTGGGATCTCAGAAGAGTGTGTCTGTATATCCGTAATGTTGTGTTTGGGGTGAAGACAGCTGATCCTACTGCATGGGAGTGCCTCAGTATTTGGTGGTGACCCTTCTGCCAGGCAAAGTGTATTGTTCAGCTTCCCGAGCTGCAGTGAGTTAATGGAGGGGATTTTTACAAAATTTTGCATAATTAAAAAAAAAAACACCTCACTCTAATAGCATCCACCCACCCTGTCTGCACACACTGATGGTTTTCTCCCACAGCATCCACCTCTTCCACCCGTAGTTCCTGCAGCTGGGTTGGAGTTTGTAGCCAGTGCAAACTTCAACAAATGAAAAAGCAACTCCCAAGCCACCCGCTACTCTTCTTATTGTTAAAAAGATAGCAGTTAATTAAGGACTACAGAAACCTGAGGGGAATGGTGTGCGCGTCTGTGAAGGGCTCAAAGGATGTTAGGAAGCGAAGTGTCCTGTGGACAGCGAGGCAGCTTTCTGCACATGAACTTGCTTATTTTGACCTAAAGAATATAAGTAGATAATTTCTGGAAACCCTGAATGGCAGCAGGAAGGATAAAAGTAGCATTGTACTGAAATTCAGTGTAGTTGAATAGAAAAAACTGTAAGGGAATTGTTCAGGTGAGAACCTAAAGTGTGTGTTCATGCCTTTCTCTGTTTGGCTTTTTTTTTTCCCCTCTACTTTTTTAGTCAAGGAGTGCTTTTTCATGCAGAGTTGGGCATGCAAGGATTAAGGTCTGTGTGTTGGCCCTTTCTTGGGTCAAGACGATAGAAACTGCAGCATAATCTTATCTTAGAAATGATTTCAGGATGGTTTAGGTAGCCTGAAAAAACAGAGGGCACCAAATCTCTTGAAGACAATTAAAAAAGCATGCAGAATATTCTTACTAAATTAAGTAGCTCATGTAGGCCAAACATTAATTTGAAGATTGCATTTATCCAGTTTTATTTTTTTAAAGGTGAGATAATTAAGAGCTGCAAGAGCAAGTAGATCAATCAACAGCTTAAAGGAGCATCTACTAAGGGAATACAAGAGCTACACATTGTCCTACAGACATCACGCTTCCTTCCAGCATCTGTTCATTAGCCTGTTGTAAATTCACATGGATGGGGCCACAGAGTACTGCTGGTCCAGAAGTGTCTTTTAAGCACCTGTATTCTTTGATGGACAGTTGCTTATGACTTCTGGTTTCCATGAAAATCCTCTCTGTAGAATATTTTCCTTGAACACTTTATTTAAGGCAGGTGTATAGAAGGCAGTGCCTGAGCTCTGAAGTTGGGGCCTCATGATATTTGTGGCTGCACCACAAGAAGATCAGATCAACAGTTCTTGATGAACTTTCTTTTCTTTTCTGGACTGAATTTGCATTGTTTTGTGATCCAGTTCAAACCACAGAACTCTGCTGCTGTGATAACAGAAGACTGTTTGAAGTTTTAAGTAAGAAGTTTGTTTGAAGACATCTTTAGCCCCATTTGGCTTTTTTTCAGGGAGCCTACAAAAGAGTTCAAGGCAAATAGTAATTTTTATTAAAAAATGCTATTAAAGCACTAAGTAGATTCTTCTAAAATGTAGTTTTTATTTATTTTATTTTGGAAATACTTAATGGAGGATCTGGCTTTGTAGGGTATGCAGTGAAGTGTGTTCCCAGCCCTGAAGGTCTTGGGGGGGGTTCAGAAACAGCCTGAGCCTTTTGCTTAGGGACTCAACCCCCATCCTGTTTTCACATCCAGTCTGGTTCACAAGGATGTAAATAGTTCAGCAAGACGAATGAAAATGTGGGGATTCAACCGTTTCCTGTCAAAATGCTGTTTTATCAAAATGGAAATATTTTGTGAGAACATGTCAGTTTTGACAAATTGTTTTGATGGCTGAAGTCTAAACAAATTGTTTTAGCATTCTATGTTATTTTGATATAAAGACATCTCATTTCGACTCCCATCATTTAGACCTTTATAACATAGTTACAACATTTATATGTTAATATTTTCGTAACTTATAAATATTGCATCAAATGTGTGACAACTTTAAAATTAAAAGAAAATGTCAATATTGTAAGCTTTCTATAGTTTTGCAATATGCCGTTTAGCTTTTAAAAAACTGTATATCTTATCACAGAGTCACAGAATGGTTTGGGTTGGAAGGGACTTTAGAGATCATCTTTTTCCACCTCCCTGCCATGAGCAGGGACACTTTCCACTAGACCAGGTTTCTCCAACCCCTGTCCAGCCTTAGTTTTCCTGGTTGGGTGACATGTAGCAGATCCCCACTATAATGTCACCTGTCCTTGCTGGATGGAGTGGCTGGAATTCCTTTGTGCTGCCCTTCACGTGCTCTCCTGCTGATCTGTGATCCTTCTCCAGGCTCTGGGCATCTCTTGCTGGCACCAGCAGCTTTAGTTCAGTGGATCTTAAATGTATTTCTAATACACCTATATATAAATTTTTGAACATCCTGAATTATTTGTTTAGAAAATGAATTTTTTAATGAGATCCTGGTATTTTAGTTTATTTCACAGTGGAGTGAGAAGAATTGCCTGGGTCCTGCCCAGCTATAATTCATCTTGTTAACTATTTTTGTTCATTCCAGTCCTAGGAAAGAGTTAAATTTTTAATGATAAAAATAGTTTCCACACTGAAAGTGTTGTCACTTAGCAGATTAATCTGAAAGATCTTAAACCATTTTATAAAGCTGTTTAAGATGCTGTTCTTCACGTATGAGAAAATTAAAACTCTGCTGTTTAGAGGTTGATGGGTTCCAGTGGGGATTCTCCTGTAGAGGTGTCGACAGGTTGCTGGTGATCCTGGGTTATTAAAAAAAAAAGAAACCCAACATGAAGAGTGTTTTGTTGGGTTTTTGTTGGTTTTTTTTTTAAAGTATAGGCAAAAATGAGCATAACTTGATATTACTGCTTGTTGGGCATGTGTATCCACGGGACACACTGAGGTGTTTCCAAGGAGTAGCTTATTTTTAGGTGCTGTATGCCTGTAAGTTATTTATGCTGCCATTCCTTTATTTTACCAAATGTAGCAGTTCAGATCCCTGAGTCTTTTTCTTGTCAATCAAGTGGGTGCCTTTGGGGGGGAAAAAGCAGTCATGAAAAGTAAAAAACAAACCACGTTCTTTCCATTGTCTTGTCAGTTTTTCACATTTCAAGGTTTTTCCTGCACTTTGCAGTGTCCTGTTCTTGAAAAAAAAGAAAAGAAAATGAGAATTCTCATGTAAACCCATGGCCTGAGAGGAGCAGCTCTCAGAAAAACAGCAACTACTAGAAAACTAGATAAAATCCCAAGAGTTGCTAATGTGATAATAGTATCTCATATTCATTGAATGGAGTGCCTGTGCCTCAGTGCTGTCATGGGACTGTGAATGTGCTTTTAATCTCTTATTTCTCTGGAGAGGCAGATAAATCTGAACCCATTATGTGCTGAGGCTGAGGCAGGACACAGAGATTTACAGGGTTGCAGGGAATGAAGCTGCTGTCCTGCCTCTCGGGCACTAGTTCAGTGGGATTGGAGGGGATGGGCTGTGCTCCAGCATTTCCAGCTGCTCCTGGAATGGTTTTCATGGTCATCACGCACAGAGCAAGGGGAAAGGGCTTGGTTTGAGCAGCTCATGGGGAAAACCTGGTGTCCAGTGATAAATACAGGCCACAGCCTGGAGTCTCGGGACACAGCTGGGAGAATGAGACCAACGAGTAAAAGTGAGGAAATGGCAGTGGGTTAGGAGGGGAGAGGCCTGAGAGTCAGAGAGGTTGTGGGCCAGGTGAATTGGGTAGAGCAAAGTGGGAGGAATTTGAGGGATATTGGATCAGATCCATTTTTTGGTGGAGTCCAGGCCTCTGCAAGGGGAGCTCAGTTTTATAACCTGAGTCTTAAGGTGGAATGGTCCTTTTTCTTTCTGATTTAAGAATTTGCTTTAATGTTTGCCAAACTAGAAGGTGCTCTCTGAAATAAATACTTTTTTCCATGGAAGGAGACTGTGAGCTGCAGGGACCTGGTTTTTACTGTTGCAGGTGTGGACAATTTCACTGAGTTCTGTTAGGAGTGGCTCAGCCTTCACCAGCCCAGCCCTGAGCCTGGGAACTCAGGAACGGGTGCATCACTACAACTGCTCCTCAGGAATTGGGGAGGGAAATGTGGGATCTTTCACAGCTCTTTTTGTAGTGGTCTGGATTCAGATGGTTTTTCCTGTGTGTGCAGTTACTCCTAAATGAACACAACCTAGAGCAGAGCTACTGGGGAAGTTCACTGGAGTCTTCTGGGAAAATGGATCTGTTGAAAGGTGAAGGAAGCATGGCTGTCTGAAACCCATGGACCACTCCTGACTCACTGAAATTATTTAAGGCAGGAAAAAGTGTTTTGAAAATAGGAATTCTAGTGGAGTTTAGGTCACCATGAAGCAGGATCCTTTATCCTGGCCACCTTCCCTTCCCACCAGTGGTCCAGCTGCAAAAAAACAGCTGAGTTCTCCCAGCCTATCTGCAGTAGGAGAGGTTCAGCAGAGCCTTTTCCTGTAGCTAACAAGGGAAAATGGGAAATAGTGATTGAAATTTCACTTCTTCACTCCCCAGGTGCTGAGTGTGATATGCCAGAGGAGCGCCCGCATTTCTGGAGAGGGATGCTCAGATTGGACACCCATGCATTGCACTGACAGCTATTCTCATTTACCCAGCAGATTTTCCTTAGTTTGAATATATTTGTTTAACATTTTGCTTGGTCCTCAAAGGCTTTTGCAGATATTGTGATCATTCAGATTCTCTTCATTACTACTAAAAATTAATGTTTACATTGTGGTGACTTGAAGTGTAGAACTGAGAAGGCTGATTGTGCTCTGTAGGCACAGAGGAAGGTACAAATCCCTGTTTCTACAACTTCCAGTGCAATTTATTGTCTCTCAGAGGTTTTCAGAGTCGTTTTGTCTATGCCACAACAGCGGAATAAAATAAAGGAAAACCCTAGAAATTAGATTTGTGCAGGAGGGATGGTTCTGAAACCAGCTAGAAACTGAGAATAGCTCTTTTTTTTTTTTTTTCAACTGAGCCTGTTTAGTGTGAATACAGAGGTCACCTTGGCACTTAAGGATTTCGGAAGCCTCTAATCCAGATTTGAATGTGGAGGGAGGCATCAGTTTATTTAGATGTCAAACTGTGAGGTGCAAATCTTTTAAAAAGGACAAGGGATTTTTTTTCTCTCTGAAAGGCACTGGAAGGGAGACTGACTGACAGACAGCCAGATCTGTGAATCAGGCACTGTTACGACATCTCCAATGGTGCATCTGGAAGTGAAAGCCCCTGAAATCTGTTAATCTGTTGTCAACTTTGAAAATCCTATTCTCCCCCCACCTCCCCCGACTCCTGCCAGCTTTGAAAGTTCAAACTGTGTGCTTTTTATCACATTTGTCATTCCTTGGTAGTGAAGCTCTGGCATTCAGAATTTGGCTGACAGCTTTGTGGGAATGAGCGAAAATCGAGTTCAACTTGCACCTTTCAGTGCTGTTCTCAGGGAGAGGCAGAAGTCTGAACTAGAGGGACTCCAGCCTCATTCATTACCACAATTACTGTCCTCTCCCTGATGCCAAAATTCAGCTTGTGTTCTTTATCCTGATGTAGGTGGACAGGAACTGATGAGGTTACGCAGCAGGAGTGTTGAGAGAGAAAGTGTCATATCTAAACCATTTCTTCTCAGGCTGTTCTTTTGTCTTAAATAATGCAAAGGTCATAAATCTTCTGGAAATAATGCAAAATCAGTGCTGCAGAAGACTTAGAATGGTTCCAGGCAAGTTCAAGTGTTATTTTATGGAGGCTCGAAGTCCAGCACTGCAAGATTTGATAATTTTAAATACATTTAAATGCACTTTTAATGTAATTTAGATCTATAAACTGGATTTATAGCTCAAGCTGGGAGCACTGGCTTTTGAGGAAGGAGCACAACTCAGAAATGAGGTTGAGGTAAGGTGCACTGGGCATGGCTTGTGTCTTTATCCATGCCCAGTCATATGGATTGCCATGGGGTAATGGTCTTTACACCACGTATCCAGTTTTTTATTCAGAGGAAAGGTTTAAATTTTCAAATGCTCCTGATTTTTCCCTTCTATAGGTGTTTCTAAGGTAACGACATAACTGTATTCCTAATGATTCTGTCACATATAAGTAAGATCATTTTTGGGAGAAAACGAAGTTCCAGATGTAATTTAATTCCCATTTACAGGCAGGTGTAATTAAAGTCTGATTTCTGCATTTCTGATTGCAAATGCACAATGCATTTGAAGAGGCATCTCCGAAGCTGAGATTACCTGAATTATTGCCTTTATGTGTCCACTGATTTCAACCAGAACTGACCTGGAATGTGAATCCTAGAGGCAAAATTTATATATTTCAGTTCAAATGTTATAAAACTGTCTGGATGCATGTCCTAAAGTAACACAGGTTCACAGTGTTTAGGTCAGAAATTACTCAGTTTCTTCTAAATGAAACAGAAGTTCCTGATAAAGGAAAGACTCTTTCAATCTTTCTTCTTGCTAGTGTATTGACTCAGCAGCTGATATATGATGTTCTCAGGCTTGATTTTTCTACTTTGTTGGAAAAGCACCTGGAGTTTCTGGTCTCCTGTCAAGGAACTGAAAGTTTGCACAGCTTCTTTTTTTCCCAGAGGTCATTAGTGAACATACAAAAAGACTTTATAAATCACATCTGAGCCCAGGTGATAAGCAGGAAACGAGTGGTTACACAAGCAGTGGCCAATTCTGAATGGGAGAGATGGGGATGATAAGCCACGATGTTGTAAATCACTGTCAGTGGCTACAGTGGAGCAACACCTTCCCTTTTTTGGGGGATTTAACCGTGTGCACAGGTTGCCGAAAGAACTGGACAATAAACCAGCTTTTCTTCTGCTCTGAGTTGCAGTTGCATCCGAAACTTTAGAGCTGGTAAACCCCAAGGAGGTGTTTCTAAAATCATGGAATCACAGGATGGTTTGGGTGGGAAGGAGCTTAAAGATTGTCTCATGCCACCCCCTCCCAAGGCAGGGACACCTTCCACCATCCCAGGCTGCTCCAAGTCCCGTCCAGCCTGGCCTTGAACACTTCCAGAGATGGGGCAGCCCCAGCTTCTCTGGGCACCCTGTGCCAGGGCCTCATCCCTCTAATAATGAAAAATTTCTTCTTACTAAATACATCAAATCCATTGCGTGATACACACGTGGTGAGTCAATGCAGTCTGCTGTGCTAAGCATTTCTTTTCTTCCCTCCCCTTCCCCAGCAATCAAAGAGAAATACATGGACTGGACAGAGTTTCTCATCCAGGATCTGACCGGCGCCAGGACGGCCCCTGCGAATTTGCTGGAAGGTGTATGTATTAGATTGCAGTTCCTCTCCTCCTCGGTGTGTGTGCTCCCAGCCTGCAGGGCCGTGTGCTTGCCGTGTCTGTGTGCCAGCCCTAGGACCTGACCCAGCCCCACCCCAAAATCCATGGCACCAGTGCCTGGACTCTGCTTCTGATCCAGTCACGGGGAGTTTGTTTTGCCTTTTAGTTCTTACGAAAATTGGGTGCTCAAAAAAGGCTGGGTGGGGAAGGAGAACATCCATACGAAGGAGAACTCAGCCCTTCAGTGCCCCAATAGATCCATCAAACTGGTGACCTGAGCTGCCAACTCAGCCCTGCCCCATCCCTAGAAGCGTCCAAGGCCAGGTTGGATGGGTTTTGGAGCAATCTGGTCTAGTGGAAGGTGTCCCTGCCTGTGGCATGGGGTTGGAACTGGATGATCTTTAAGGTCCCTTCCAACCCAAACCATCCTGTAATTCTGTGGCACAGGCTGGGGAGGGGGTTTAGTAGGTTGATGGGGAGCACTGTCAACTTTATCTCTGTATGGAAAGAGCTCCCCCAAGGACATTCCCTCTACCTAAATCCAGCAGTCACATTTAGCGGGGAGGTTGTTGGGTGAGGTGGCCTCAGAGGAGCAGAAAGGTCCATTGTTTAGATGCACCCATTCAGCCAAGAGGCCAGTCTGTGCAGCAGATCCACAGGGTGACTTGCACCCAGGGACAGCCTCTGTGTGCCTTGAGATCCTGGATAAAAATCCCACGGCTTCACCTTGAAACCATGGGCAGCTTTTCCATCAGGGCCTGTCCTGCTCTCATGTGGATGCTGTGGGGACATTTGGAGAGGACACAGATGGTCCTGCAGGAGCCCCTCATTCTTTGTCCCTCTGCATTTAGGCTGAGAGTGAGGGCATACAGAAGCTGACCTTTGTGAAAGTGCTCATGTTGGCCTGTGGGAAGCCAGTGTGCATCCAGGCACCATTTTTGATCTTTTTGTCTGTGGTCACTTCCACCAGCCACAGCTGCATCCTTTTTCCACATGCCCATGCCTGGCAGGGAGAATTAATATTGTACCATTAGGGTTTTTTTTCCTCCCCAGTCTGAGGGATGAACAGCCTTTGCAGATCCCAGATAATCCACCTCCTCGGGCCTGCTGCATCCCCATTCCTGGACCACTCCCAGGTGGCATATGCAGAAATCTGATGGTGTCCAACCCCCATCTCTGGTGTGTGCCAAACCTCTCCTTTCTGCAGGCAGGGAAGAGAGGCAGCCCTAGGCAGAAAAGCAGAGAGAGAAAACATTGTGTTGTCTTGAAACAGTTTCTGACCCTTTCCTGGTGTTTTATGTGCTCAGTGCTGTCTGTGTCGTGCAATGTATGTTGGCCCCTGTTGACAGATTTGCTGTTCTTGAGTGCTGCAGATTGTTGTTAGACTGCTAAATCAATATGTAGTGCTACTTTTTAAATCTTTTTTTAACATGCCAGCTACGCATGTGAAGGGTTCTTGCATTATGGTAAATGTTAATATTTCATGCAAGCCGATTATTAATCCTAGCCATTCAGTTCTCGTGGGGTAAGTGACAGCCCATTGGCTTAAAATTTAGCACACAAATCAGAGAAGCAATATTCACTTTGATACAGCCAGGGATTTATTATAATAAGTTAAATCATTACACCATAGTTTCATATTAAAGAATATTTTGTTGCAATGAAGCAGTTGTATGAGAGGGGAAAAAAATCCACATTAAAGTGGATTTCTGTTGTATTATTAAATTCTGACACTGCATTTTGCCGTGAAATAATATTTGAAGAGATTATACAGATGCTTGCAGCTTGCACTGTAGAAAAGTAGCTTATAATGAATGGCAAATATATTGTTCTGAGAAATATCTATTAATCATAAAGCTGTTTAAAAATGTACATGTGATAAGTTTTTAGTTAATTTTAATTGCATTTTTTTTACCATATTCTCATTCTCTTGCCTGCATTTTTGGATTAAGAGAGATGTGTGAAAATCAGTTGCATCTCAAAATTCGAATATTTTCGATATTTGGTAGGAAAAATAACTTATTGAAAAATAAGGCTTTCTACTTATTTTGTTTTGTAGCCACTGCTAGAAAGAACCATCCTGGACTGACTCTTGATTTACAGAATTAATATTTTTAAAAGTAACATGAAATGTTTATATGGTTTAATTAAGTAAAAGTGGGACAAACACACAGGAAAAAAAGAAGTTCTTGTTTTTAATGTGTTTTGCCTTTGCTTAGCATTTCTATTGGGGACCAATGCTTCCAAGTCTTGGGGTCATTTTAATATGCTGCACTTAAAGCCCCGAAATCGAGACACTGCATAAGAATTCAAACTTGTATTTAATTAAAAAAAAAAGAAATCTAACCATTATGTTAAAGCTTGAGAGCACAGAGATGCTCACAGTCACAAAACAAAAACACTGAGCCCCAAAGTGGTTGTTTTGCAGAGCACCTCATGGTTTTCTAATGGCAGTGCTTGGCAGCTTTGCAGGTGGGAAGTTAGACACGTGTGTGAGTGGCTGCAGAGTGGGATCCCAGAAAATAACCACATATAAGTAAATAACCTCAGTCACTGGGATTTCTTGGGCATGGTGGCTTGACCCAACATATCCTGTGTGCCTTGGGCTTGGATCCAAACCTGCTGTTGTCTTTGAGCTTTGGAATAACCCCCACAGACTCATGCATCCATGGCTGGGGGGGATAATTTTCTCTCCACGCCAGTGAGAATGAGATAAAGCCTTGGGTGGAAGAGATCAGTACACAGAGTGAAATTTTTGGGTCATGCACAAAGTGGTCATCTTTCAGGTAAATGTTAGGGTCCAGTCCTGTGATTGGTTCTTATCAGCTGCAATCAATGAGAATTTGGTTTGAAATCCTCCAATATAACCGGGCTTTGAGTAGTTCAGGAGATTCCCAAGTGGATGTGCTATTCGAGCTGTTCCACCTTTTATTATTCTTTCTTCTTGTTGTTGTTGTTGATGATGTCGGTTGAGAAATTAGCACAACTGTTGTTTTCTGTTTTACTTCTGAATTTGCACTTGGAAGACATTGGGTAAAATAGAAGAAGAACAGACTGTTTGCTGATCGCTTGGATGATGGTGTGAAAAACAAAAATAATCTTCTGCTGTCATCTGTTTCCTTGAGAAGTCTTCAAATAAAGTTTAAAATAAGGAGTTTTGCTTCTATTCAAACAGCCTCTGCGAGGAAAAAACCCTGTAGACCTCATTACAGTTGATTCCTTAATAGAGCTGCAGGATTCCCAGAATCCCTTTCAGTACTGGATAGTTAGTGTGGTTGAAAATGTTGGAGGAAGATTACGCCTTCGCTATGTGGGATTGGAGGAGACTGAATCCTATGACCAGTGGTTGTTTTACTTGGATTGCAGACTTCGACCAGTCGGTTGGTGTCAAGAGAATAAATACAGAATGGACCCACCTGCAGGTAAAGAACCTCCCCAGAATACTGTCTCCCTTTGCAGCGTTCACTGATGTTTCGAGATACTTGTGCAGCCCGTTTGTCCTTCTCCAGCATTCACATTGCTTTGTCAGTAGTTTCTGGCTGTGGCACAAATGGGAGGTGAGATCCATCTAATTTGGGTTCAAAGTGAACTGTGTTGTTTATTAAATAAATTCAGTTGACGTCTTTACAAGTCTGTCAGACCACATTAAACATCAGGAGATTACAGCTTGGGAAAAAAGCTCTTTAGGGTTGAGTTTAATTTTCAAACCAGCTGGAATGGAGAGGGATTGGGACTGCAGTTAAGCCAGCCTGGGATCACAAATTGACCCACCTTTTCCTGTGTAGGTTAAAAACGTGTCCAGGTCTGTGCCTCATTTTCTCTGTGCTGCAGGTGAAGTTTTTCCATGGGTATTGAATTCCCCCCCTTTAGGAAGGTGCTTCTGCTGTGGCTTCTGTCCTTCACACCTAATGAGGAGAGTTTACCCCAATACATTCAATTCTCATGTTCACAAATTTGTCGGGGACTTGGGTCTCGAGTGCTTTTTGGCAATATGTGTTTTTCTTCACTGATAGGTAGGAATCAATGTTCCCCATCACTTCTAATTAAGATGTGAATGCTGGAGAGCATGAATATCACCCACTCTTTTATTTTATAGACTCTTTGTGTTACAGAGAAACAACTTCTTTAGTGAGCGTCTCTGAACTCTCTTGGCCTGTATAGATAGGTTTGGTGAATATAGAAGTGGCCCAAAGAAGATCTGTGCTTCCTCTTTGTTTATTCCATTTGCTTTCTACTCTTTCCTCCTTTTATCCAGTTGTACATCCTTTTCTGTCGATTCCCCACCCATCATGCCTTTCTTTTTATTTTCATTTTTATTCAGTTGTCTTGTCTGTTACTGGACTCTTACTTGCTGAAGTTGTTTACTTTTCTTCTCCCTTCTCCTTGATTTAACTTCTAAAACTTCTGTCTCTTGTTCTCATCTGTTCTCATCTGATACTTGTTTCCTTTCCATTGCATTTCTCTGGTCATTCACTTTTTAGTCACCATTGTTACTAATGAATTCAGTGTCCAGATCTTCTTCCTGATTTTCATTGACTTAAATAGGTATTCATTACTTTACATCTCCTAAAGTTGAGCTTCATAGGATTTTGCTGAGAAAAGACCCTTCAAAGAAGAGTGCACTTCTGTTTTTGCCCAAGTCTTCTCCTGATCACTGCTTCAAGGGTCTTTCATTGACCCTCCCTTCTGACCCAGTTGTCAGGCTCTGTACTGCAGGGAGTAGGCAGTCAGGAGTGAAATCTGAGGAGTTTCTGGAGGCAGGAATGCTGGCTGTTCCACTCCTGATCATTTGATGTCCACCTAACATGGAGACACAGAATTGTTAAGACTGGAAAAGAACCTTTAAGATCTTCTTGTTCAACCATCCAACGTGTTCATGAGGCACAATGAATTTAAAGAAGTGTATGAGACCTTAACTCAGAGGAAGAAGAAACTCAGGGATGAAGCTACTAAACCACAGACTCTCAAAGAATGCAGGCTCTCAAAGACCTGAGGCCTGGAGACTGTGCCAGGGATACATCCTGGCCTGCTTACCCTTTCCTAGTGGCTTCTTTAGGGAAGAGCATTTGGACTAGGAAGACCTCTGTTGTGTGAAGGACCTAGTGTGGACCTTCTTAGGAAGGAGAGGGAGTCTGCGGGCAGTACCTTGTTTTTTACACATCAGGGATTAGATTCACCTGCTGTAGTGAAGGCATCAAAAGACAGTTCGGGGGAGCAATTGCTTTCTCTTTATAATGGGTAGGGAAAAGGGGGTGCTAAGACACACCTAACGTAGGTAAGATAAAATGACATCTTTATAAGCTTATTTTTGTCACTCACGGGGTTTGCAACCAATGAGCACATACCTGGTTGTCCTAAATTTTGAACATCTGAAGCCAGTTTAGGCTTGATTGATTGATTTAGGCCTTCCTTGATTGATTAAGGGAACAGCCTTAGACTGTGTATCAAAGCTGTTATGAATCAGCTCCATGCAGCTGCTTCCAAATCAGGCTGTGTGTCCCCTTGCTATCAAACAAGGGTGTTTTTATACATCACTTCTGCAGCTTGTGACAGTGCCTTGCCTACCCTCAACTTGGATGCTACATATCCACCTTGAGCTTTATTTTCCTTTGTGTCTGGGGTGTGACTTCACCCTGTTGATCCACCTCTGGCACTTGATAGGCTTCACTTCCAGGTCAGTCTTTCAAGATGCAGAGCAGCTCAGATAAAGGAGATGCCATGGACTGAAACAATATTTTGGATGGAGAGGTCTCTTCCTTGAAGCCACCCACATCCTAACACCCACTTAATGTGCAAGAAGGTCCTTTGGGACTTGGAACTAGATGATCTCTGAGGTCCCTTCCAACCAAACCATTCAGTGATTCTATGAAACAGCATCCCAGCTGTCTTCCCGCATGGACTCAGTATATCTCACAAGCCCATTTAACTGAAGCAAAGGGGTTATAGCTTATTTTTCCCTTCAGATCTATATCTGAATCTGGAATAAACCTCCTTGGTAATGCAAATTGGCACAGGCTGCTCGACACAGAGCCACTGATGGCCTGAGCTCAGCTGTTTATGCAGGACGAGATCATCTCGGTTTATGTTACTTTCTATTTAAAGACAAATTGCTAGTCATTTTAATTGCTCACTACTTGTGAACCCTAATACAATTTGACACAGTACACTTTGTTCAATTACCTGCTGCCTTGGCACTTAAATAAAATGCTTTATGCTCTTTTAACCATGCAATTTAGTGTCCATACGCTCGCCAGCATAAGCGAGATGCCACTAATTAAATGTGCATATGATATTCCTTGCTGTTCCTTGAAACCACTGGAGTTGCCTTTGTATCTTGAAGTCTGTTGACACTGCCCAGAGAAGTTGCTGCTTGTTTTCACTGATTTTGGCCAAAGTTGCTCAAAACTTGGCTAGAGTTACCCAAAATGCCAATTTCAACTTTCCTGTGCTTCACTGCCATCACAGCAGAAAATGAGGGTCTGTTTCCAGCAGGGAAGCATCAGGCACAGTTTTTCTAAACTCAGTCTTGAAACAACAGGCTGGCTGCAGCGTGGGGCAAAATCATATTATATGAAGTATTTCCCTGTAAGTTAAACCAAAAAAAGAAAGAAACAAGTGAGTCGTTCCCCTCCCTGCACTTCATGCTGATCAGAGTTCCTGCAAGCAAGGGAGAAGTGGGGCAACAAAACTATAAAATAATGAACAATTATTTAGAGAGTGCACTTCTTAACACTTGTGCCCCCTGCACACGCTGTAAACAAAGACTTGAAATCTTTATTCCCATTAATAACCAGACAGCTGAGGAATTAAAAATACTGCCCTGAAAGGTTAACATCCCGCTTCAAGTGTGTTTAAATTCATATGCATATCCTTGATGTCTGTTCTGAAGTAGTGGGATTTGATATAGTGGAAGTATAAATACATCCACTTCAGTCAGTGATTCTGCAAATCCTGTTTTGATAAGGTCTTAAATCTGTTGAGTTCAGAGCATAAAATTCTCTTGTACCATCAGTGCTAGGTGGAAACAGTGCTTGCCGGTTCCTTTCTTTTTTTTATGCATATTTTTTATTCCCTCCTTCAGAATTGTAAGATACAGCAGTAAATCTTCTGCTAGCCAGTAAATATATATGGTTATTAGATGTACAGGATTTAAATGCAAATTGGGCCAAATTGAACCTTGATGTAAGTGTGGAAAGTCACACTGGCCAAAGAAAAGCTCCACACTCTTCACTCTGTATTAAGTTCAGGTTTATTATTGAGCAAATGTTCATTTCCATTTTAATAATTGTTGCAATCTATCTACCTATCTTCTCTCTTTGAGGCCTTGATATGAATGTTCTGCAATAACTTGTTACGTGCAAGATAACAATATGTTTTCTAGGGCAGGAGTAAATCCAATATAATGTTCCTCATCACAGTATTGTTTCCTACATTGTTCCCTTTGATGATTCATAGGCATTTCACTGCACTGCACTGCACCACAAAGGGCTTGTTAATATAATGATTTTGTAATATTAAACCTGTGTAAAGAAACTCACTGGAAGCAATGTGAAGCTGCACAAAGATGTTGCCTAAAAGTATAATGATGAAAATTCATAAGTGTAAGTTTTGCTCTGGTGTGATGCTCTGGTTTGAGTGTGATACCAACAAATGTCTGGGTAGAGACTGAGCTGAAATGTTTCTTCCCACACCCACCCCAACCCTGCAATTAAAAAAAACCCCAACCACTTTCCAATGAACAGGTGCCTTAATAATTTCTGTTTTGTTCAAATGTAATTAATATTGGCTGAAGACCTGAGGCTTCTCAAACTAGGAAACATCAGGTATTTTGAGAAATGAAAATCAGAGAGGTTTTTTTGCTATTTTCAAGAAATGAGGTAATACAATTCTTATTCCCTCAGCAGTAGGTGAAGAATGTGATTTTTTCTGGGTTTTACTTCAGGATAGAAAACACAATCTTCCTCCAGTGTGCCCCTGCTAGTTGCTTTTGTGTTGAATATATCCATGCTGCATGGCCTGGAATGCACACACTGTTCATTTCACTTGTTCTGTCCAGTCATATGACTTAAGAAGTTTAGGCTTCCAAAAATGTTTGATTTCCAAACAGTCACCTTTTGGGTTTTTTTTTTTGTTTTTGTTTTATTATTGTCATCCCTTTAGATATCTATTCTCTGAAGACTATAACTGAGTGGAAATGCGCTCTGGAAAAATCCCTTAATGATGCAGCAAATTTTCCTCTTCCAATGGAAGTCTTTAAGGTAAAATATACTTTTCCTTTACTTATGGAACCTGTGATGAATAAATATCATGCCATGTTTAGCAGCTTATGTTAAACTTTTTTCAGGAAAGGCCTTTGCTGTAATATATAACCATGGAAGGTCACAAGTGGGATGGTTGTATAAAACACATTTTTGTGTGTGGACTTACCTTATTTCATGGTCAGTATTTTCTGGGGCTGGGGGTGATCAGCCAGGGTTTCTCCAGTTATTTTTTGTGTGTCTTACTCTGTTAGACCTGTGCAAAGACATCATATACAACTGTGAAGTAGTAAGGCTATGGATAGAAAAGTTGACACGAACTGGACAGATTTCTGTGAGCCTTCTACCAAAATTTTTAGCTGATCACAAGCCACAAGGTAGAGAAACCTCCTTCAGGGACTTGTAATGAAAGTGAGAGATAATTTTGTTCCCACGTCTTCCCTTTTATATTTTCTTTTTAATTCTCATTCTGGTTTGTAATAGTTAGAGATGTGCTCCAGCACCGAGGCACCGGCTTTAATTTCCCATGTAAATCTGCACTGCTCTTAACCATGGTGGCTGTAGATAATCCTGATCTATGGCTGTGCCTGCCTGGTTTCCAACAATTCCATCTTGGCTGGGGTGGGATGGGCAGTGAGAGGATGCTCAGGGACGTGTGTGGGAGCACAGCAATGCCCCCATGTCTCCAGTGTCACCTCCTGCTTGGGGACCTGGTGGAGCAGATTGCCCTCCCCACCACCAGCCTGGGGGACCTCTCTGTTCCTTCCTGGCCCTTAAGCAACACTGCAGTGGGATACTCCAAAACATCCATGGAATTGGTGCAGTCCCTGTGTGGATGTGGCACTCAGTGGTGGCCTTGGCAGTGCTGGGTTAATGGCTGGACTTTGATCTTAGAGGGCTTTTCCAACTGAAATGATTTTATGGTTCTGTAACTGGAACAAGGCCCTCATCGTGCCCCATTCTAGCTACCACAAAACCCTGGTGCCACCTTCACCCTCCCTGTAGGGATGTGCCAGCAGCTTCCCATGAGGAATCCAGGCTCCTCACCCAGCTGGGATGCACTCAAATTAGCAGCATTAATTTGGGGACACTTTGCTAATGGCCTGGGCAGTGGCTTGTGCTGGCAGTGTGGGAGCTCTGCTGTGCTGGGAGACGTGGGAAGATTTGTGTGTTGGCCTTGGGCACGGATGTGGGCTTGAGGAGCCCCGTGTTGGGGTGGAAGTGGCATGCAGAACGTTCTGGGTCTCTGCCATTTATTTCATCCACGACTTCCATCTGCCACCTCTACTAAAAGTTTGCATTGGCAGCTTGGAGATCAAAAATGCGTTGTGTGGGGCAGGGATTCAATCACAAAAGGGAATGTCTAATGTGTAAATTTTATTCCTGTGTATGTGAAAGAGTGAGGAGTGTTTCTGATGAGGCTCATGAAACATCCTTTTTGAAAAAAAAGTTTATAACTAACAGCTGTGTTGCTGCCTCTTCCCAGCGTGCCAGACTTATACCCACTTATTTTAATTATTGCATGCAGGTCATAAATTTGAATTCAGCAAATCCCAGTTGCTGTCTGTGTGGCTGTAGCTTGCAAAGATGTTCCTCTTAGAAGACAATGCAAAACCTTGGAATGCTTGCATGGCCCCGGAGAAAAGTTACTTTGGGGACAAATGTAGCAAAATGTCAATGTTTAGGTCATTGATTAGGTCAGTAGGACTTCTTTGTTTGCTGTAAAGTGGAAGCTGAGCACAGGATGAGCAGAATTCAGAGTTTGGTGTTGTCTGAACCCCTGTTCTGGTGCTGGGAAGGCAGGAGACTGAATAAATTTTTTGTGTGTGGGCATCACTTTATTCTGCCCATTTAGGGTGAATCAACCCCATCTTGTGCATCTTAATTAAGGAGAAAAAGACAAGATTTTATCCGTGCCTGTGAACAAGTCTTCTTCTAGTAATGACTTAAACATGAGTTAAGGCTTTAGGAGACTATCTGAGAGTAAACTCTACTGGTCTTGCAAAGAAAGCAAATGATTATGTGTGGGACCTTCAAGGAGAATCCAAGATCCTGGCAAAGAGTGTCATATCCAAAGATATATTCTTTTTAAATTTTTTTTTTTTATTTATTTTATTTTACAAACCCAGCACAGAAGTAATGTCTCTACACGGTGCCTGGGGCTCCTTTGCTACTGTAGCTGTCATGTGTTAGATGAGATAAAAACCACAAGGTTTGACAGCTGGCAACTCTTAGAGATCTTGTGGAAAGCTGAAAATGTCTACTTTGGCAGACGTGGTAAACTGCACACTGAGCAGTTACATTCTGGTTTTTCCACATTTCCCTACAGAATTTCATGGCCGAGGAGGGTGTAGGTGTCTGCTTGCTCTTCGTGAGCCATCCCCAGGGCAAGCACATTCACGTTGGTCTGGATTATGACTTGAATCCATGTTGTCCTTAAAGCTGTGCATCACTGTGGGAAGTGGTGCCATCATACTGTCCCCAGGAGGTGGCACTGGCAGAGCAGAGCCGCGTTTGTAGTGGGAGAAGTAGCTGCTCTTAGGGGTCTGTCAGCCCCTTGCTGCTGTCGGCAGTGACACTCCGTGGTTTTGGTGTCACAGGGTTGGGTTCTGCCTGAGAACTCACAAACCATGGGCTTGAGCCTGAATTATCAATGCTCAGGAGTGTGGCAGAGCTGGACTTGGCACGTGGTTGGTGTTCAGCAGCAGGTCCAGAAATTCCTTGCAAAAGCTCAGCCCTGATCCCCTCTTGGCATCCGGGGAGAGGACACCGGACCACAGAAGCTGGTTGCAGAAATCAGGGAGAAGGCTGCAAACAGGATTTTCTTTTTTATTTTTTTTTTCCTGGTGCTGTTTTACACTTGGCCATATGTTGGAAGTGTTTGTAAAATGCTTTAGGATCCTTTGAGAAAGGAACGTGATGTTTAACTGGCAGAAAATGCTGCTATTATGCAGCTTCTAAACATAGTGTTTTGCAAACTGCACATCCTGGAATAAATTTTTCTCCTCACAAAAGCTTTTTGCAGCACACCTGCTATTTTGTTGTTCCCTGCTTTTCAGAAAACACGTTGATCCTTGAAGAAAAATAAATACAGACAGGATTTTCAAGGATGTTTGAATGTCTTAGGAGCACAAATCCTTCCAAAAGGCCACAACCCAAGGACATGAGTCCTTTGCTGTGTCTGGTCTGATTTCCGGTTACTGTTGGGATGCCCCTACACTTGGTTTGGTACTGGTCATAAATGATGGCTTGGGCTTCAGGGGACACCTGATAAAATGGTCAAGGCTTGTTGTGCATAAAGATGGTCAAAGGGTTATTGAGGCCTGATACCAAGTTGTGTGGAACAATTTCAGTGGTTTGCTTCAATGCTGGCATTGCTGGTGCTCTCTAAGACAAACACAGCCCTATTACTACAAATCAGTGCATATTTTAGAGTTTCAGCCCAGCAGCTTGTGTAAGGTGAATGAATTTAGTTTCCTGGAGAGAGGCAGACAGAAGGTCCTATAGATCCTCTCTGACTTCCCATTCTGCTTCCTCCAGTCTCCTGTGGGTCCCATGCAGATGTCGTGGATCCTCACCTCAGACACCTCTGTTTGGGGAACTAAATCCCACCCAGGATTTGGGGTGCTCATCATCTTTCCATGGATTTTGCATATTGGCATCCTATTCCCAATTCCTATGAAGTGGATCCTGATGGCTGCCCTGGATGGAGCTGTTGCCAGCCACATCCCTAAACCAAACTCTGATAAATTGCTTGAAGGCCGCTTAGGAGAGAGAGGTGTTACCTAACACAGGTGGAAGTTCCTGATTCATAGCCTTTGGTCCCATTCCTCTTGTTTTCCACCCTGCTCTCCTTCCCCAAAGTTGTTTGTTTTTTCCAGCTCAAAATCTTTCTGGCAAAAAAACCCCTCTGCATTATGCCCAGCCTAATGTTCCCCTATTTCTGACTGGTGTTTCTGGATGTCTCCTGTTACCAGTTAACAGAGTAAGACTAATGACATGGAAGGAATTGGCTGGGACAAATCTCTCCTAAGGAGACTGATGGAGGGACCATCCACCATCCAGGCAAGAGCTGCCCCTGAAATTCAGGACAGAGTGATGCTTCTAGTTCTGCACTCACAAGCCTGAAGACAAATGTTAAACAGGACTCCTTCCTACCAAAAAAATACGTTTTTTCCATTGGATGAATTGTGCATTTTAGTAATGACAATAAGATTGACACTTTCTCCAAGACCTTGATTTTTTTTTTACTAAAGGAAGGCAATGTCTCTCAGAATTTGGTAAACACTTTGGGTGTTTTTGAGTGTTCTCTTCCAGTGTTCTGTATTCTGGAAGAGTTTAAGTTAGAGAAACCCATGGGATACTTTCAGCTAGTAGGCAATCCTGACCTGGCTGCATGAGTAGCCTTGAAGTCCAGCAGGGTTTTACTGTCTTCATCCCCCCTCAGTTGATGGGCACGTGCTGATGCAGCAGCTCAAAATGAGCATGCCTTTGGTTTCCTTTGGAAGCCAAATCCCAATCCCGAGCCCCTTCATGCCCTGATGGCTTGGCTGGCCCTGGCTCCGCACGCTGCGCTTTAATAACCTGCGAGTTGCTGTTTTGCCTGCAGGCTGCCAGATTATTTATACTCCATCTGTTCTTCCCCACCCGTGGGCTCACCAGCCCTTTTCCACGGCTCCTGTTTGCCTGGCTGGGAGACAGCCATGGCTTCCCAGTCCCTCTGTTGTTCCGCTCCCTTTTGACCCACTCTTGCCTCAGCTCTGTTAAAAGCATTTATCTTTGTAAGTCCCAAGGGGTACCACAAAGGGAGTAAGGATGTCTCTGATGCCAAAGGGTGAGTTGGAGCCTGGTGGTACCTCTGTGAGCAGTGAACAGCTCTAACCCTCTCCAGCTCCGTCCTGACTATGGGCTGTGCAAGGATTCGGGTTGGGAGAGCAATCCAAGGAGGTGGGTGAAGCCAAGCCCTGTCTGAGGTGCCCCCAGGGTCTGTTTGGCAGCACCATATCAAAGTCAGGGTTGGGAGAGAAATGCCAAAGGCAGTTGAAGCCAAGCAGATGGGCTGAGTGAGAACCAGGTCCCTCAGCCCTCCTTGTCCCCCTGGCATGTGTAATTTTCTCCATTGCATGCTGGGGTCTCTCAGGATGGGGAGAGGTCAGCAAAAGAGCCTGGTTTAGTTTACTTACTGCGTCCAGGCTTGGTTTGAGGGAGGTTGTGGCATCCTGAGCTCTTGCCTTCTGCATCCTTGGGCAGTGTTTTCCACTGAGAGGGGCTGATGTGCACCTACAGCAGCATGTACAGGGTTAGGTGAGAGCTAAAAGTCACCCACTTAGGGCATTTTTCATGGGAATGTAGTGATAGGGCAAGGGGGAATGGCTTAAAACTGAAAGAGGGAAGGTTTAGATCAGGTAATAGCAAGAAGTTCTTTCCTGTGGGGGTGGTGAGGCACTGGAACAGGTTGCCCAGAAGTTGTGGCTGCCCCATCTGTGGAAGTGTTCAAGTCCAGGTTGGATGGGGCTTGGAGCAACCTGGGATAGTGGAAGGTGTCCCTGCCCATGGCAGGGGGTTGGAATTAGATGATCTTTAAGATCCCTTCCAACCCAAACCATTCTATGAGTCTACTTTGTCTACTGTTGTATGATCTAAAGATGCCTTAATGTCTTCAAAGAAAGCAAAAGCAGCTCTGGTCCATAGCTGTTTTTCAGGCTGGTTGCAGCTCACTATGTGCATTGAACTGGCTCCTGATGCTCTCTGCTCCAACAAATTCCTATTGATTTCTCAGTAACGATTGCTGCCATGATGTTACCAAGGGCAGCCTCCGTCCCTCCTCACAGTTGAGGGGCCGTGTGTCAAGGGGGTGTGAGAAGAGATGCTGCTGGTTTCACTCTGAGCACTCGAGTAGCTGTTCCCACCTGTGTCACCCTTTCTGTGTGACTTCACCCCGCATGAAATGGGACCTGTGTAACACAACCGCGTCTTGCAACGCGTTCTCAAAGCGAATGCTTGTGAAACACTGTGGCTCTGAGATGCTAAAAAACCCAAACCAAACACGCCAAAAGAACCCCGAGTGGATGCATATCCATCTCTTTTACCTCTGCCCATGCTTCCAGCGCCCAGGCAGAGCCAAACAGGTGCTGTGTGGGAGGGGATCTTTGCCCTAATGCCATCTGCGGCGGGCTGAGCCATACGGAGAAGGTGTGCTTGGATTTCGACCGGCTACTCTGCAATGTTGCTGTTTCTATGGCAACTATTTTTTATTCAACAAGAGGAGCTTAAAATCCGTAGGGCTAAATCCAGTCCTCGGAAGAAGCATTTGCAGTTTTTCAAGGGGCTCTTCAGTAGGTGCAGTTTGTAGCTGGCTCTCGTTGCTTCAGGGTCGTGGTGTCTCTAAAACCTCCCTCCCAGCACCCTTTTCTCATCATCCCAGCCCACATCTCTACATTTTGGTCTTCCTCTGCTGGCTCTTGTCAGAACAAGGGGACAGTTTGCACGTGCTGTGTCTTACGGGGTATTTCTGTCTCCCTGCAGAGAGTGCACCTTCAGGGAAAATTGCCCTGCGTTTAGCAAAGGAAGTTGGTGAATCACAAACAAGGCTGATTCATCTACAAATAATGCAGAGGGTTGCATTTGGTAGCGTTTCTTTCTTTATTTCCCTTCTTTTTTCTCAATAAAAAAACAAATGCCAGATTCCTGTGGAGGCAGTTTAACCACTGCTATTACTGTGTTTGTGCCTGGTTACCACACATGAGCTTTGTGATTAAAATTAGGCAATTAGAAACAGCCAGTTTCTTGGAGAAATCAGAGAAAACACAGAGGGGAAGTGATTTCTTCAAAAACAAAAACCAAATCAACTAAGATATTCCCATTCATACCAGGTGGGGCTGGCTTCTGTGTCCTTTATTAAAGTAAACCAGGAGAGATGGGACTGAAGGCAAGAGCATTTCCTGCTTTTACAGTTAAAGGAGGTTCAGGTCAATCGTTTATTAAGTGGTCAGTGTTTCTAATCAGCCTCTCAACCTTGCAACTTTTCAGCATTCAGACTTAGTTCTGAATTTTGCATGAAGCTGCAGTTTTGTAATTTGTGTGCATCTGACTGTCCTGGACCAAAAGAGCCCTGACTTTTAAGAATATTTGAAAGTTAGCCTCTAATTTGAAAATTACGTTCAAATGAGAGCCTTTTGCTCTTATCTATACACTGCGTAAGCTGCTGTATTTAAAATTACATTATTCCAGTGGTCTTCAGCAGAATGGGCTAAAAGTGGGCATTTTACAATCCGAAGGTGATGCCTTTCCTGGGGTTTGGGTACACAGAGCAACCAGCCCTGAGTGCAGCTTCCCTGACTGTCACAGACAAAAGCAGCTTAGCCAGGTCCCCCTGCTCTATCAGCTTTACCCAGTGCACTGTAAAATTGCCTGAGCTCCATTCTTGTGACGTGGACAAAATCGACATTTGTTGAGCAGAAATGACATTTGTTGACCTGGTATTTAGGTGCCAGGTCAGGCAAATGGCTGTGATGATTTTGAAGTCTCTCTGAGTTGATCACCTAAAGCTAATACTTAGTGACTTAATTATCAGGACTTAAGCAAGTCACCCATACAGGTACTTCACTTCCCTAAGGCTTACTCGCATCTTTTAAGAGTTGGAACGCTTTTCTAAATCTGTGGATCTCTTTTGGAGTGACATTTAGGCTGCCATGTCACCTGGCATTTCTGAAACCTGCACTACTGGTGGTAGTTTCTCAGCTGAGAAGCAGAAAGCTGTGTGGCTATCTCAGACCCTAAAGAAGAGGGTTGGGAATTTGGAGCCTGTTTCTCCTCCCAGCACTGTTCCTGACTTGTTACTTGACCTCCAGACGTAGCAGTTCCTAGCCCTGCGTGCGATGCTGGGTACACTGAGCTGTTGCAAAGCTCATCAGTATTTTTTGCAGAAAAATTACAGAAGCACAAGCCATGTGAAGATGGAAATGATGGTGCAGATGTGTATCAAAGCAGGGCTGTCTTTCAGGTGGCCCAGAGAGTCACAGCCTGTGCATTTGCAAATGCACCCTGCTTTAAAGCTGTGAGCGCGGGACTGAGTTTAATTGCTTTTTGGGGATTATAGTGAGAGCTGTGACAGCTCTGGCTTTTGCCAGTGGGTTTGGACTGTGAGTGACAGACGTTCATTGAGGGGTTTTGCAGCGCTCCACTCATTACCCGTGAGCTGTAATCCATCATGTTAGAGATTGTGACCCTTGGAGTGAGCAGCTGTGCTGCCCATGCCACGTTAATTTGTTGAATGTTTTGTGGCATCATTTTTCACACTGCTCTAAGGGACTCTCCTGCATCCTTGCTGATTGTCAGCCCAGTTTATTTGGCTGCTCCTCAGCAGCCAGAGGGTGTTTCCATTGCCCCCTCAGGGCTTGTGAACCCCAGGACAGGCAGTCTATTGGTATGAATTATATAATCACAGAATCGTTGACTCACTCAGTTTGGAAAACACCTCCAAGATTGAGTCCAACTATTAACCCAGCACTGCCAAGCCCACCATGTCCCCAAGTGCCACATGTACTCAACTTTTAAATCCCTCCAGAGATGGTGACTTCCCTGGGCACCCTCTCCCAGTGCCTGACATTCAGTGTAGAAATTTTTCCTAATATCCAGCCCAAACTTCTGTGTGGTCAGTGAGGCTGCTCCTGGGAAGCACTGACTGCCAGTAGGAGTAAAGGCTCACGATGCATGGGGCTATAAAATGCTCCAGCTAGTCAAAACTATTCTGCCTGTTGAGCTCCATTTCAAAGAAAATTGAAAGTCACTTGGAGAAGTTGCTGAAAAATAATGGCTGGTGAAATCCTCACTGGTGGCATTGAATGCTGTGAAGCAGCAGCAAAGAGTTGAATTCTGCCACCCATAATCATTTCAGGCATTTCTTTTGTTCAGCTGCAGAGCCCAGCGGGGACCAGGAGAAAGTCTCACCCCTCCAGTCCTTTCCCTGTAGCTGCTTTTATTAAACAGGCGTCGTTCCTGTCAATGTGAATAAAGGGAAGAGAGAGCAGTTCATTATCCAGTGTATCACTTTGAGTCTAATACTAATTAAAAGCTTTGCCATCACTTCTCTGGAACCTATTCTTAGAAATTATGTAAATTAATTGGAGTTTTGAAGAGGAGCATATGCCAAATCCTAAGTAATTCCCTGCTGGCTGAGGCAGCTCCAGCACTGGAACCGGAGAACGGCATCAGGAATCTTTTTTCTTTCCTTTTGTGGCTGCAAAAATATAGAGCTGCTTTGGTAAATTTTGATGATTCTCTTTAGTCAGTATACGAGACAGATCAAATATCCAGACCCTGACCATTTTCCAGAGAGGTACGATACAAAGGCTTTTTCGCCATGAAAGCTTTTCCATCTCAAAAATGACATTTAACACAGACAGGGTTTTTACTTCCACAGCATTTCTCCAAAGAAATGCATGTTCCTGCTTCAAAGAGGATTTTGACCCTCAAAAGGGAGATGTACTTGAGATCCTGTGAACTCCCCCGTGAGTTCACTCTTGCGACTGATTTAATGGGGAAAATATTTACTTGCTATGTCGAATGACAAGGGAGATTTGATCCCAAGGTACAGAGTGCTTTTGAAGTAAAATAGCTTTAAATATTATTAGTGCATTTTTCCCCCTATCTGATTACTTTTCCCCTTTGAAAAAAAGCCAAAGCAAATAGAAGGAGAAACACCAAAGAAAATGATTCAGATAAAAAGGAGAAGCAGTATGGTTTGGTGTCAATATATTTTGGTCCTAATCAACAAATCACTTTAAAAGTTGATTAAACTACTTGCATGTTTAAAGATAAACATGATTAAGTACTTTGGTGGTTCTTGGCTTATTACATATTGAGGCTGGATCCGAGCGTGAGCTGAATCATGGAACGTTTTTGGGGAGATGCTGATTCCAGATGCACATTTTGCAAAGTTGCCTTTTCTTTTCAACCTCACCTCATATATTAAGAGACTCGGGATGTGGATGCTCAGGGAGGAGGAGGAGGCAGCCCTGCAGTCCAGATGCTTTTTTTTGCCTTTAGGAGTTTGAAGTTCAGTGCTGGTGAGGTTGGATTTTTTCAGCCATCATCTTTTCCCTCTGAAGCCTTTCCAGTATTAAAGGTGGCAGTTTTTGATAGGACCTTAAAGCTCATCTTGTTCCACTCCCTTGCCATGGACAGGGGCACCTCCCACTATCCCAGGTTGCTGGCCTTGGACACTTCCAGGGATGGACATCCACAACTTCTCTGGGCAGCCTGTTCCAGTTACTCACTACCCTCACAGTAAAGAATTTCTTCCTAATATCTGATCTAAATCTGCCTTTTTTCAGGTTAAAACCATTCCTCCTCACCCTATCATTGCATGCCCTTGTGAAAAGGATGCTCAAACTCCTGGCTGTCTGCTCCTTCCTCAGCCATTAGTTCCTTGGGCTCTGGGCCATTATTGTTAAATGTTCCTCAGTTTCCTCATCAGTATTTTCTTCTGCTATGAGACTAAATCCATTACAGTTTTTTGTTTGGTTTTTTTTTTTTGTTTTTACTGCTTTTTGGTTCTCACCAGAAAGGGTTCTGTAACACTGCAGGTTGGTAAGATGAAAACAACCATTCATTTAGCTGTGGCTGGAGCTTGTAAAAATCCTTATCTCTAGCAGCAGTTGGAATGTAAGATCCCAGAATAGAAGTTGTTAAGCCCTTACAAGTGCAGACAGTTCTTGGGAAAAGAAAGCACAATGACACACAACTCTGGATCAATAGAAAATCATTTTAGAACAAGAATACCACGTGTAGCAATGAATGTAGATGGGATTGTTGTTGCTAACCACTTATTAGATAGCAAGCTTTCTGCATGTATTTTGGAGTAGTCTGTGAGTGTGTGCTAAATATAACATCATCTCTCTTTATGCTTGTATTGGCTAATACACCAGTGGTTTAGAAATACTGTGGGACATTTTTATTGAATGAACACAAAATGCAGTCATTACCCTGGAATTAGGGTGGCAGCTTGTATGACTGTTAGATAGGGGCCACAAGGGATGGAGTAATTGGGTGTTAAACACTAAACTGGTGGCAAAGCAGGGAGTTGAATCTGGGTTGATTCTGAATTTCAGGACAGCATCCTGCTGCCATCCCCAGAGGTGCTGTGGGGAACCCTCTGCATGTAGCCTGTGGGTGCAGCTGGGTTTTTGGTCCCAGGTAGAAGTGTTTTGTTGGGCATGTACTTGCAAACAGCTGCCTGTTTTCCCATCAGCACGTGCTCTTATTGCCCACATTTTGGGTCTGAGCCTTAGTCCATTTCCAGGTATTTGGAAAAAAAACCTTTCCATCTTCCATCTTGGAGACCAGCCCAGGTGCTTATTTTGGTGCCCTGCAGGTGCTGGACATCCATCAGGGTAAATAAGGGCCATGCTGAGCTGTTGGCATCCATGTTGTGCATTACCCTGGGGGGCTTCAGTTTGAGTCTTGGCACCTCTGGACTCTCAGCTGCTCCCAGAGAGTGTCAGAGGTAGAGAGGCTTTGCCCATGGGAGATTGTCAAGCAGCCATTTCTCAGCCAGGTCCTCATTTTGGTGAGCACAATCTCCTTGTGGATCCAAGTTCTGGTTGGATGCTGCTGCTGAGATGGACATACCCTGTGCTTTAGATATGATGGGCTTGGTGCTGTAGATGTGTCCTCTAGGAGAGAGGTTGTCCCCTTGCTTTCTGTGATTGGGTTGGCATGAAGAGAACGTAGGACCAGCTAAGTGACAAAACACACGTGGATGCCTTCCAAATAGGTTTTCAGATGTATTGGTTCCTTCTTGGTGTCACCATGTGTTCCTCTTCCCACAGGACCATGCTGATTTGAGAAACCACTTCTTCACTGTGGGGATGAAGCTGGAGGCAGTGAATATGAGGGAGCCCTTTCATATCTGTCCTGCATCAGTGACCAAGGTGAGTGCTCAGAAAGGAGGGGTGAAAAGAGCCTGACTGGGAAACCCTTCCTGATTTCCACCATGTTTAGAAATGGTGGTACTTAAGTGGCTGGAGAACACGTTAAGCAATAGGTTTAAAATCCATGGATGTTCCCAACTAATTCTTTCTTTCCCACAAGCATCACCAGCTGACTCTGTGCACTTAAAACCAATGGGGATGAGCATGTTCATGTACCCCTTGTGTGCAAAAAAAGTGGATCCCTTGTTTGTCTCCTGTCCCTCTATATGTGTTTTCCCTGCACATCTGGGAAACCTTTGGAAATAAAACAGCTGAATGACAGTGGTAGCTGGATATTTAATCCACATTCTCAAAAAGATGAGAGAGGAAGACTCTGGGGTCTCCAGGATCATCTCCAGTCCCTGCTCAGCTGTGGGACCCTGACCCTCAGCGCTTTCCATTGCTCCATTTCACCCGTCTCTAAAACTCAGGGTTTGATCTCTTTGGTAGAAACACTTTGATGAAAAGGTTTAGTTGGGAGCAGGGTATTTTCAGTAGTTTGGTCCCCAGTTTGGCTCTTTCAGCTTTCCAGGTTACCTTTTGTTGTAGCAAATCTAACTCGTGATTTTGGTTCTCTTCTTTTTCACCCCTCAGGTTTTTAACAATCATTATTTACAAGTGACCATTGATGACTTGAGACCTGAACCCAGCAACATCTCGATGCTTTGCCATGCGGATTCCTTGGGAATCTTGCCAATACAGTGGTGCCTTAAAAACGGAGTCAATCTCACACCTCCCAAGGGTCTGTATTCCTTCTCAGTGATTTTTGGGTTTACTCTGAAGGAAGTTTGCTTGTTATTATTGCCTTTAAAACTATGCTGGTGGTTGCTGCAGAGCATCAGCTGAAGTATCTCAAGCCAGAGTAGTTTTCTGGAGTTACTGGGGCTGTTCTGGCTCCTACCAGCCCATGAACATGTCAGCAAACCTGTGTTGCTGGTGGATTGATGTCCCTGTGCTTCGAAGTCTGATTCAGGCGGTACCAAATCCTCGTGCATTCCTGTGGAATGAATCCTAGCAATTCGTTGTGTGTGTAGAGAGCAAAAGGAGCATTAAAAGGTCCTGTTATTGTAGAGGCAAACCCTATAGCATCCACCTTGGTGCAATGCCGAGGCCAAGCAAAGCTCCTAAATCTGAGTGTTTGAGCTATAAACAGCTGCCTGCCCAGGAGTGGGGAGGGATTTCCTTGGCTGTCTCAACCAATCCCAGGGCACATTGCAAGCAGTGTTCAGGTCAGGGCTAGGAGAAACAGCCTCCAGCCCTGCTATTCCCCAACTTTGTAGCAGTGCATAATTACTCCTGACTTCAGGCAACCACCTGTGGTGCCCTAGCAATATTTATTCGCTTGCAAAATGCGTTGGTTCCCGGGAATTTCAGGTTTTTGAAGCTGGCCAGGATGCCAGTGCTCTGATGCCAAAAATTGTTGTTGCTTGGAAGAAAGAAATGCCTCAAAAAAAAAAAAAAATCAAGCTAAGTTTTGTGTATGAACATTTGTCTTCATTTTGGAAAAAGCGTGATGCTGCCAAACCCGGGGAAGGGAAGGGTTATTCCCTACCAGATTCAGAATCCTCTTATGTATGTCCAGAGTGCTTCTTCAGCACGTGTAATTTGAAATTCCCACCAGAGTCCTGGAGCCCTGTGCGTGCAGCTGCATGCAGTGCATCCATGATTGCTCTGCTGAAATAAATCTGCTCTCTGGGGCTTTAGCTCTCTCCTGCTGAAACCCAGGTGTAATGATAATGCCTGTGTAAGCACTCACTGACGCTGGCCAGAAAATTTGCTAAAAATGAAAGTATATAGAATATTTTAGGGTTTTTCCACCCAAATTCACGTGCAGCTTGCCCCAGGCAGGATAATTAACTGAAGGAGACCATAGGCCAGACATTTCTCTTGATGGGGTCACGGCCTAAAAATTTCCAATCCATGCTGATACAAAGCCTGTCTGAGGTGGTGTTTTATGGGTCAAGTGTGTGTGAACTCTCTTTTAGATGCCAGCATTTTAAGACATATCTGAAATACCTGTCATGGGAATATTTTTCAACTTGGACAGGCAGTTACCTGGTCCAGTGAAAGGGATCCCTGCTCTTGGCAAGGGGTGGAACTGGGTGACCTTCTAAGGCTCCTTCCAACCCAAACCGTTCTGTGATTCTGTGAGCTGGTGTGATGCCTGGTTATTGGGATCCACCTGGGCACCTGAGAAAGTGTAGAAAGCCTCTCCTTATTCCCCTGGTGAAAATAAAATTTGCTTTCTGCTGTGAGATCAGAAATCCTGGGGGGAAGCTATTAAAAAGGCATAAAGCCAGTGGCAGATAGATGCATTCTATATGTTGCTGTATTTTTATACTTTGTACAAGGGCTGCATGTCCAAACTGAATTTTATCACCTTAGAAACCTTTTCTATGGGCAGAAAAAGTTTTTTGAGTTACTCAAATGCAATCAGGTATTAGAATGAGTTATTTGAGAATAAAACAAACACAAACTAAACACAACAAAAACCCATAAACCACGAAAAAAAAAAGAAAGCAGAGGGAAAGTGAAAAGCATCCAAACCCCTTCTGGAGGTGCTAGACTTCTCTGAGCAGAATAATAGCAGCTTTGGGTAAAAAAATATGACCAGGACTGATCTGAGAGGGCAGCAGTGCTGTGGAAGTGAGGAAGGTTGTGGTGTGAGCTGGCTGCCGATGAGCAGGTCTGCCGAGGCGGAAATCCCACCATTTCCACCCTGGACAGCTCTGCCTGCCCTGGAGTGTAAGGAATTGCTGCCTCTTGCTCCTGCTGCCCCAGGGGTCACACATTTCCCCACCAACATCACCCCTAATGGAGAGGAAGTTGACAATACTTGTTTACAAAAAGGGTTGTTAAGCATTGGAACAGGGGAGGGTGGAATCACCAGTCCTGGAAATACTCCAAAAACATGTAGGTGTGGCACCTGGGGACATGGCTTAGTGGTGGCCTTGACAGTGCTGTGTTAATGACTGGACTTGATGATCTTAGAGGTCTTTTCCAACCTAAATGATTCTGAAATTCTGTTTAGCGTTGCCCAGGTGTCTCTCCCTGTTGAAAGGCAGGAAGCTCCCACGATGAAAAGGGTGGCAATGGAAGGAGTACCTTTTCTTTTTGTGGAAAGAATTTCTTTGCTGTTTTCTGGGCTTGGGTTTTTTTGGTTGATTTACGGTTTACAAGGAGGTTTTCTGATTGTAAAATTACTGATTTTATTTCATAAGAACAATGTGCCAGGTTGGGGTATTGGAGTTCTGAGTCCTTTATTTGTCTGATACCCATTCTCTTGCTTTTTTGCCTATCAGGGCTTTATTGAAGCCAAACAAAGAGTAAATGGGTCATGAACAGGAGGTGCAAATATTTGCTACTCGAAATAGAAAGCAGTATTTTCCTGTACAGTGCCAGAAATGAATACCCATTAACTGCTGCTGTATAAACATTGAACAAGCTCTGTTTATATTTATTAGAGCTGGATTTATAGACCACTTCCCTTTAGAGTAACAACCATTGTTTTATGAGCTATTAAGTGGGGGAAAAAACATTTTGATAATGCTCCTAGCTGTAAAGCTTACTAAAGAAATGCCACTTCCAAAACCTCCAGTACGTTTGTATTGTTATATTTGCTCCTGATTAGGCTGCTGGGCTCTTCCATGCCCAGAGCTGAGATGGCAAACACAGTGAAAGGTGTTGCATGTTTGAGGAGTGGCAGCTGAGTTGTGCGAACGCAGCTCTGAGTGTTGTCACTTGGGCTGGCAGGGTGTGAGTGCCGTGTGCTGATGGAGGCACTGAGTACCTGGTACCTCCCCATGTGCTGAGGGAGGCAGCTGAGAGCAGGATCACAGAATCAGGGAAACTATAAGGTTGGAAAAGGCCTCCAGTCGTGTAGGGTCATAGAGGCCAAACTTTGACTGATCCCACCTGGTCACCCAGACCAGAGCGCTGAGTGCCACGTCCAGTTGTTTCTTGACCACCTCCAGGGGTTGGGGACTCCACCACTTCCCTGGGCAGCTCATTCCAGTGCCTGACAACCCTTTCAGTGAGGAAATTCTTCCTGATATCCAACCTGGCCCTCCCCTAGAGCAGCTTAGTGCCATTTCCTCTCCTCCTGTCCCTGTTCCCTGGGAGCAGAGCCCAACTTCCCCCGGCTGCCCCCTCCTGTCAGGGACTTGTGCAGAGCCACAGGGTCCCCCCTGAGCCTCCTTTGCTCCAGGCTGAGCCCCTTTCCCAGCTCCCTCAGCCGCTCCTGGGGCTCCAGACCCTTCCCCAGCTCCATTCCCTGCCCTGGACACGCTCCAGCCCCTCAGGGTCTCTCTGCCGTGAAGGCCCAGAACTGGACGCAGCCCTGGAGGTGCAGCCTTGCCGTGAAAAGGCCACGTACAGGTCAAAGCTTGTTTGAAATCAGTTCCTGGGTGTTCCCCTTCTTAGAATCCACCTTGTGCTGCAGCAGTGAGTTATTTTTAATTCTCCAGCTGCTCTCCAGGTTCCGTTCCTGCTGAAGCCTAAAGAGAAAGGTCTTCCAGTGATTCCAGTGGTGCAGGACCAAGCCAACAGGTGGTTGTGTGGCGACAACACAGTCAAGTTTTAGTACCTCACTGAAACCTCTTTAATGTGCCTTTTCCATCCGCTCTGCCAAGATCTGTGTAGCTTAAAATGGAGATGCAAAACCCATCCATGAGGGGTTTAAATTGGAGATAAAAAAAGAGATGGAGAAGAAGTGTGAAGAAAATACTGTTGAAGAAATTGTTAAAAAACAGTGCAAGGATATTGTTTTGTATGAAAAAAGAACATTCTTTATAAGTAACTGCTCTTTTTTTTTCTTCCTTGTGCCTGTTTAGTTTTTTAGTTATTGTGCACTTTAATGCCCCACAGAAACAGGCATCTTAGCTCAAGGCTTTATCTCGGTAATTTGTTTGTCATGAATGCAATTACTAGGATTAGAAATCATCTTATCCCAGATACTTGGATCTTAGCAGGATGCTTGGCACGTTGTTTTCAAAAAATTTACCTACTTGTTTTTGGGATCTGGCAGACTGATAGGGGATTACACTTGGTATTCCAGTCCTTGCCCATAAAAAAAGTCACAATTTTCATTGTCATGAATGATTCATTCACATTTGATCTTGAGTGTCCCTTTTTGACTATCAATGCAAAAGGCATTTAGGGATGTTCTCTGAAATGAGGCTGTGCTGAGATGCCGGGAAGGGAGATTGAGGGGAGATTTTGGCCTTTGGGTGACTCTTGAAACTTTCCAGTGAGAGTAGTTCTGCAATAATGTCATTAGAATATCCACAGGCCCCTGGACAGGATTAGCACTCACTGTTTTCAAGCCCTGTAAAAAATAGAGACTAAGACACAGGCAGAAAAAGGCCCCAAAAAGCAAATTTAAAAACCCATTTCTGTCCGAAGAATTTATTGCCTAAATAGCCAAGTAAGAATAGTGGGTGCACAGAGATCTGATTTGTCTTTCTGTGATGCGACTCCTTGAGAGATGCTCAAGTAAATGAATCCCTTTATTTTACCTTGAAGCAGAGGCTGAAGGGATCATCTGCTTGCTGAGACTGGGAGATCTGTGCTCATTTTCCAGCTCTGCTCCAGATTTCTGTAACATTTTTACTGTGATGGGGTTCAGCTCACACACCCTGAGCTGCTGGGGAGTCAGTCAGGGAGGGTATGTCAATGAAGAGAGGAGAATTTATCTCCTGCTTTGAAAGAGAGGATGGATCAGCTTCTGATTGTGCTGATGCTCTCCCTGTCCCCTCCTGAGGGACCAGCAAATAACCCATGTCCAGACCCATCTTTTGGACATCTGAAAGGAGAAGAAAGAAGTCCGTGACTAGCCCCATGTGGAAATTTGGGACAGTGGCACTTCTCATTAGTTATGGGTTTATTAAAAGTTGGGAGATGCTAACAGAAAAGGGAAAATAAGGAAAATAATTATGTCTTACTACTTTTTAGTGGAGACTTGGCAGTGAAATGCAGGAGGTGTGTGAGTGGAGGCTGGAGAAGCCATTGTCTCTCTCACAGTGTACAAGCTGACACTGCACAGGTCACTGAGGCAGGATGAGATGCTGAAACACAGATATTCATCTGCTTGGGGCACATTTTGTCCTCTGTGGTGTGGAGTGGTGGCTGATGGCTCTTTTTGTTTTGTCCCCCTGCAGGTTACTCTGGTCAGGACTTTGACTGGGCAGACTACCAGAAGCAGTGTGGAGCCGAGGCAGCACCTCACCTGTGCTTTAGAAATGTAAGTTCTTCCTTTTGCTCCAGTCCATCCATGTGAAACAAAACAGCTTGCACAGAAAAGCTGCTGCAAGACTTTGGGAGGTTCCCCCAGGCTGCCTTAGGAAGGAAACTGGAGGAATGTTCCAGGTCTCCAGCCCTAAAAGAGAAAAAGCTTGTTCTAGTCTTGCCTTTATCTTCAATTATCCTGCTCTTCATCCCCTATCTGGTTGTGTACAGCACAAAAAGGATCTCAGCTGGTTATTGCAAGTAATTCAAGTGCTACTAAAAATAATCTAGGTAAAGAAATTGCGTAGTACCATTTGCTCCTTTTCACATTTTGGGTGTTTTCTCTGTATCCCAGGGGGCATACATTTAACCAAACCACATGTATTTTAAGCTAAATGTGTGTTGAAAATGTGTGAGAGAAGTGATTAACCCTCACGGATGCTTTGGTCTTTGGGACAGTTCATGTCCTTCCTTGATGCAGCAACAGTGATGTGAGAGTGATGGATGCCATTAAGATTCACAGCTTTTGAAATAATCTTTTGCCGGCTGTTTTATGGCAATGACAGTCCTGTGTGGCTTGATCTGACAGGTATTCATCACTTGGGGAAAGGCAGATGTAGCCTTCTGCCTCTTCCAGTAACCTGGTGCTCTTCTTCATGTGCCCATCAACTGATGGAGGTTAAGATCCTGTCTGTAACTGAAAATGTTCCTGATGGTGGTACCTAAATATTACTAGTGTACCTAAAATGAGCACAGAAGGCTTTGCAAAATAAAGTGGTGGTGTGAATGATGGACAGGCAGGTATCTGTAGGAATTGTACGGCTTTTCACTGTACTCAGAGGTCACAGGACTGAGGGATGGGGTGTTTACGGAAAACAGAACGGAGACAGGCACCAGCTGCGGTTTTCCATGGCCTCCCTCATCTGCCTGGGGCAGCCTGGCTTGGAAGCTTTGATGGTGAATTGGTGATTTTTTTTCTTGATGAACTTAGAAGACCTGTACCATGAAGAGAGTCATGAACAGAGTTACTCTGGTTTGACCTGGGAGTCAAACCAGAGTAAGGATTTCTTTGCCCCATTTGTTGTGCTGTCCTACGCAGAACCCTCTTCCTGAAGGAACTTCAGGCAAAGATTTCCAGCAGTGCTGAGGGAAGTGGGGCAGTGCTGCCTAACACCAGTACAGTGGGGCTATTTTTGCATTTCTTGTGTCCTGCAAGCACCCCTGCCTTTTCTTTACATCTCTCTTCATGTTGCCACGTAATGGATCTGTTCTCTCAGCACTGGCAGCCTTGAGAAAAGTCTCTGCATAATATCCTCTAAGATTAAGTCAGGTCTGAGCACTTTCTTTATACTTTTTTTCTTTTTTTTAAGGAAACATTCACCAGATGAGCATGTGTCTGTTACTCTTTCACTCTTAATAACACGATTCTTTGCAGAGGGAACTGCTCTGTTGTCACTTGTGCAGCCTCCTGGCTGGTTGGCCCCCTTGATTTGTGGCTGTGAGGGGCTCTTTGATGGAAGCTTTTTTCATCTCCCACCTCGTGCAGGCAGACGTGGTGCTGGCAGTGAAGGTGCTGTAGCTGTTTTCCCGGGAGGGATTTTTAACAAGGAGAGGAAGTTATGAAATGGATTGACGTGCCCAAATGCTTAGTAAAATAAACTCCACCTAACTGTTTTGCCATTGATTCTGTACAAATGAGCCTCCAGCACCGAATTGCAATGAAAGGAGCTGGGGTGATGATAAATGGCGTTTCCTTGTTAGGGAACATAAAAGGCATTTAAACAAACTCAGCCTGCATTCCTGCAGCCCTGGCCATTAGCAGCTTTTACAGGGTGAAGCTGATCTGCGTGCTGAGCAAGGCTTGAGGCAGTCCAAACTGTGTGAGAGTAGCAGCATGTTCTTGGATGGGAAAGAGACCAAAGCCACGAGGTTTTAGTCTGTAAAAGAGCTCTCAATGGCTGTTCAAAGTGAAGTGCCCATGGCCCTTGGTGTTGCACTAACAGGAGAAGGGTTGAATTTGAGCCTGGCTTCCAGTTTCTCACATAGGATGAGAGGTTGGTGTCATTTTGAGTCAGTGACAGTTATTACCCATCCCAATTATTGTTAGCAAAAAATCCCATCCCAGAGGGGTAAACCTTTCTACTGTGTGCAGAGAGGTGCAGAGCAGGTGGGACAGAGGGGAGGAAAATCCAAGGAAGGGAAGCCCTGGCATGGCCACAGGTATTGCATTAGTGAGTTTTCAGGGATGGTGCTGCGGGAGATAACTGGGAAGGGACTGAGCATAAGTGACAGTAGGGGACACTGGAAGGAACAGTGGCAGTGAGCACAACTGGATCCATCTACACTCCAGCCAATGAGCTCATGTACCTGGAAGCCTTGTTCATTGAACTGAAAATAGAATCACAGGATGGTTTGGGTTGGAACGGACATTGAAGACTGTCTAGTTCCAATCCCCCCATCCCATGGGCACTGCTTCCACCCACTAGATTGGGTTGCTCAGGGGCCCATCCATGAAAACTCCATGAAGAGAAGGTTACTCAAATTTCTTCAGCTTCAGTCGGCTTGGGTGACTGAATATATGAAGAGGTTTCTCTGGTCTCAGGCAAGATGGTTTTTTGCTTTATAAGGTTTCTCCTAGCAAGGTGAGAGATGCTTAAGCACAGGAGTTCTGGGAACCCTCTGGGTAATAGCACATTAACAGCAAATGCATCACTGGCAAGCATTCAAACATGCTTGGAGCTGATGTGGAACAACTTCCTCCCAGTCTCCTAAGAGTTAGGGATAGGAGTAGAACATGACATGTATTGCATCATTGATTTGTTGTCGTAACTGATTTTTCATGTGGGTGGCGTGGGCTCCTCTCTCCACAAGTCCACAGGTCCCTGCCAGGAGCCTGCTCCAGCACAGACTTCCCAGAGAGCCCCAGCCTCTTTTGGGTACCCATCTGCTCTGGCATGGGGTCCTCCAGGGGCTGCAGGTGGATCTCTTCTCCCCTGTGGACCCCCGTGTGCTGTGGGGACACAGCTGCCTCACCATGGGCTGCACCAGCCCAGCTCTGATTTGCCTCGGGATGCCTTTGCATTCTTCAGGGTATCCTGCCCTTCCAGTGGAAAGCAAACCATGCTCAATTTATGCTTCCCAGCAGACAGTCTGGTTGGAGTTGTGCTGCACTGCTGTGTTTCAGCATTGGCTCTTGACTCTTTCAGACGTCCTTCAGCCGTGGCTTCACCAAGAACATGAAGCTGGAGGCGGTGAACCCCAGGAACCCTGCAGAGATTTGTGTGGCTTCCATCACCTCGGTGAAAGGCCGGTTGATGTGGCTGCACCTGGAAGGTACGTGCTCTAAAGGCTGCTTGTGTTTGTCTGCTTCACTGACTCTCTTAATTTTGTCCTTCATCCTCTGCACAAAATTGCTCACTCCAGCTTTTCAGTTTTATACACATTGACCAATAATGTGTCGTGAGGAATTACATTTCCCTGCTCTTTCTCTGGGGGAGCTGCAAGCTCTTCCACCCTCCGATCCACAAGGTCTTTATCACCATGATAACAACCTCCTCCCTGCCATCATGATACACCTTCATCCTGGGAGTGGAAGTTTGCCTCACTTGTGCAGCTGAGACTTCCACAGCAATTCCCAACCTGACAATTTGTACAAGAGGAGAGGTCTCCAATCAAAGCCCTTAGAGTTGGTGAAAACACTGCCAGGTAACCCCGAGTATCATAGTTCCTCCTGAGTGTTCGTTTTTGGTAGAGCTGTGTGCAATGGCAGGTTTTGTTTTTTTTCTCTAAGATAATTGTTTGCCTTCTAGCTCAACGTAGCAACAGCTCATCTGCAGCCTGGTCTGGACACAGGGCAAATATTTTTTTATAAGAGCTGGAATCAACACTCATTTGAAATTCCATTCTCACTAAGGCTGTTGTTGAATTTACCCCCATCTGGGCAAGGAATCTGACCCATTTTGGCAACTTCTTTTCTTAAATGACCAGGTACCTTCACTTGTATATGCCAAAGACGTGGATAGATGCAGGAAGAGGGCAACACACTCCCATCTTGCTTCCTTCTCTCATCTCTTTCTCCCTGCCTTTTACTTTTTAATTTCTTAAAGGACGTCTTTTTACAACTTAGCATAAAGACACCCTGTGTGCATCTCCTTTCTTTTGAGTTCTGATATATAGATGCTTTAAGCTTGGTTTATATCTCAATACCAGGAATGGAATGATCTGTAGTAAACAGAAAAGATGCAAAAGACTGCAAAAGATGCAAAAGACTGGGGCATAAAAATTTTGCTGCTGTAGGAATACATCACTACAGTATGCACAGTGTTATGCTAAAAGCAGGCATTAAAAAAAAAAAACCACAACCAAAACACGCCTGCTTGCAGAGTTGTAAAATAAATGTGGCTTGAAGTGTGGCATGGGTTTTTTTGACTCCATTAATACAATGTTGTTTCTAACTGACTATTTATATTCTGGAAGCAGCAAGGCTCCCCAGCTACCACAGGAGCCCCTCGCTGAACACCTCGCGTCCCGTCATTTATCATGGGCACCTCTGAAGCTTTCATTGTTGCCCTCCCAGTTTCCCAGTTTGACAGCCTGGGCTGCAGCCATAAACCAGGAACACAGGAGTTAAGCAGGGCAGAGTTAGACATGAGGGAACATTGTGTGATAAATCACACTTTGTACAGTAGCAAAACCCTAAACTCGAGGGTGAGCGTTTAATGAGCAGCAGTGCTGTTCCCCCGTGGTGGAGGAGAAGCTCAGGACTGATGGGATGCTCTGCGCTTTCTGCTACTTTATTACTCATCATCTGCATTGTTAATTTTTACTGGTTCATTTTAGATTTTAGAGCTTGAAGCTTTCTGGTTTGAATTTATACAAGTAATAATGCACGCTCCCTGCACAGCCCAGGAATTTGAGGAAAGCCCTTTGGTTAATCACTTCCCCAGGGGGGCTTCCTGAAATTTCCCCTTCTACAGTTTTCTAGAGTCGCTGCTCTGTTCTGCCCATCCTGTAAGATTCATAGGTGGACACAGACATTTTCCTCACCCTGTTTCCAGTCTTCTTATTTTCCCTTTAACCTCCCAATTCCCATGGACACTAATGGCTCTGAGAAGAGAGCAGCATAAAATGCAACAAATGAAACTAATGAGTCTCAAAAAAGCTGTTTTCCACTCATTTGAGTGAGCCAAAGGAAGCAGTGAGATGTTGGGAGTGGAAAGCAGGGTTATCAATTGCCAGAGGGTGCAGTGCCAGGGTCTTACAAGAGGAATAGAAGTGTTGCAGGAGAAGGGGCATTGTGGTGCTTTCTTGCTCCTCAGGGTGGCTGCAGCTGTAAACTTGGGAACCAGAATGTTCATAGAACCATTTTGGTTGGAAAAGACCCTTCATGTCACGTTTATTGTTGCTTGCAAGCCGGAAAGTACATTTGATCTGCTTACTTTATTATAATAATTTAGAACTGTAGAATCATTAAGGTTGGAGAAGACCTCTGATATAATTAAGTCTGTTTTGTGAGACTAGCACCATTACAGTAATGAAGTAATGGGTATTCCCAGACCTGGTGACATTTCAGTGGGGTCTGTGTTGATTTCTTACTCTTTATAGGGCTTGATCCAAGGCTTGCTCACGGTGTGTGTGTCTGGCCACTGAATCCACTGTTCTCACATCAGCTCCTGGCCTGGATTTGTGCTGTCAGGTGAAAATGTTTTCCCCACTGGAGAGTGCAGTTTTCATTACATTCAAACTGAGCAGTGACCACGTGGTATTATCTTGTGGAGGGAAATGGTTTTGCAGAGAATTTCAGCTGCTGAAATCTTGTATTCCCCATATGCCTTCATCCTGTCCTCTTCCCTTCCCCATATCCCAGTGAAAAAGACACTGTATTGTCAATGTATAGTGCGTGACCACAATGCAGGGCTCAGAGAAACGCCATCAAGATATCCATGAATCTACACAGACATCATGATTGCGTTTTTTAGATTATTTTCTCCAGCACTGTGATCACCAGCACCTATTTCCCTGCCTCCTTTGGGTTTTTCATGCAGCCGCACACTCTCAGAGCAGCAGGTTTATTACTGATCCAAATGCTGCACCTCAGCCTCGGTGCTGTTCCCATCACAAAGTTCAATTACTGTTTCAATTACACCACAAGCCCTTGATGAACATTCATTAGTGGGAAGCTCCCTGTAGTCATCTGGCTGTGCACAGTCAAACACTTGCTGCCTCAAGCAGGAGGCAAAGATGTTGTAACAGATGCCAAGGCAAGGGTGATGCAGGGGAAGCTGCTGATCCCTTGGTCCCTTTTGTTAGGAGATCACCTCCTGCTGGTGCTGGAGCTGCCTGTCCTGGGGTGGAATTGATGGGAGGAGGAGGTGAAGTTGCTGGCCCAGCTGTGCCAGTGCAGTTGAACTACTTGGAGAAGTTAAATGGTGCATTGACTCAGGACACAGAGTTGTTTTTGAAACAACTCAAATCCAGCAGTAATATTTTTATTGGATTTTGGGTGGAAATCAGGTAAATTAGGAAAAAAAAAAACAGGAAAAATTTCTTCACTGAAGGGGTGTTCAAGCAGTGGAACTGCCCAGGGTAGTGGTGGAACAACTGGCCCTGAAAGTGTTCAAAAAACATGTAGATGTGGTGCTGAGAGACGTGGGTTAGTGGTGGGCTTGGCAGTGCTGGGTTAATGGTTGGGCTTGATGCTCTTGGAGGTTTTTTCCAACCTAAATATTTCTTTGGTTCTATGAATGGGACCCACATAAATGAAGACAGGAGATTGTCTTCTAAAGGGGGTGTAATGACCAAATTGGAAGGTACTTGCTTTAAATAGAGACTTCAGGTGAAGTTTTGGAGTCAGCATTGTGCCAGAGACCGTGGTACATGTGCCCCATTTGGGGTTTTTATACTGCTTCTCTCCTGTTGCGTGATCAGCTGTTGTTTCATGTGAGGAACCCTAGGAGTATTTAGGGCACTTCTGGACAGAAGAGGGGCCAACTCTCACCCTTAAAAAATGGGACTCAAGGGCAGAGCTGCGCAAAAAAGCTCCAGGGAAGCACTGGGGCATAAAAACCTCTCTCTCACATTAGCTACCACCCTGTGAAAACCTAAATATACTCTCTTACCATTAAGAGCAAGCACCCAGCAAGTCCTTCTGACTCACTTATGCAACTTCACAAAAAATCCGAGGGTCAGTCAGGCCGTCTTGTTGAGAGAGGTCGTGTCTGTTTAACCTCCCTGACTTTTGGCTGCTTCACTGCACACCCTCAAAGTGCTCTTGTGGGGTTTTCCTCTGGGCCACATGGCACTGTAAATGCAGCAGCCCCATCCTTGCTGTCTGTGCAAAACTGAAGATGAAATGGTGCCTGATTTTGATGCAGGGAAGCAGATTTATTTTTACACGCTCCATCATTCGCTTCCCTGGGCTTTGCATGGGTGCTTGGATGGCTCTGAGCTAGGTGTTCCCATGCCTAAATCTCATTATAAATTTGTGTTTATAGGTTCACAGATGCCCTCTCCAGAGTACATTGTTGATGTGGAGTCTATGGACATTTTCCCTGTTGGTTGGTGTGAAGCAAATACTTATAACCTCACCCCACCACACAAAGCTGTTTGTAAGTACAAGGAGACCTGAGCAGTGCAGATGTTACATCAGTGGAAATATCAGGGTTTCTGCCTTAAATCTGTGATCCCATTTTTGACACTATCAGCCTACCCAGTAGACCAATAACCAGGCTGGAAGTGTACTGCGATAAATGGTAATAAATCTAATTAGTGACCAGACTGGAATTATGCAGTTTGTATTTGTCTCTGTGATCGGCCCCTCCAAAAATGGGATTGTCTCTGCTGGGAAAGGCTGTTCCATGGTTTGGGATTGCAGGGTGAGTTGTAGGTTTGCAGAGGAATTGTTGATCAGTGGGGTTGTCAGAGGGAAACCAGGTTTTGTTGCTCTGAGCCAAGTTCACTCAGGCAGCTGAGTGGATTAGGGACAAAGACCTCAAATTGGAAAAAAAACCCATAAAATATGAGGTGGAATGGACATACAGAGGCCATCCATGTGCCCCTTTCCAAAACAGGATCTGCTCCATCTAAATGGAGAAATAATTGCTGCCATTCTGTGATGGGGTTTCTGCCCTTTCCCAGGGTATCTGTCCTTTATTTCACTGCCCTTGCCAGCTCAGAGATTTTCCTAGCGTTCAATTCAAATCCCCTCGCAGCACAATTAAGCCCACAGTGTTTTGTCCTGCCTCCAGTGCATATTAAGACAAATTTCTTCCCTTTCTATTTGCATTTGAAGGCAGTTCATGAGAGCTCAGTGGCTTGGTGGTGTTCTCCCGTTCCAACATATCCAATCTCAAGCCATGAGGTGAAAAACTGGCCTCACTGTTTGTATTAATTAACATCCGAAAGGCGAATTTTAAAATGTGTCAGCCCTTTCGAAGAGTTAAATATGCTTAAGTTAAAAATCAGGCAGCCAGAGCCTAATTTAGGAGAATACTGCTATGGCAACATTATGCAGCCTTATCACAATTTATAGCTGGGGATAAATTATACTGGAGGTAATCATGCTTGTAAAATGTAATCTTATCCATATGTGTTTCTGTATGGAAAAATATTTGTGTTTTTATTTTCATTTTTTTTCTTTTATGGTGATCCCATAAAACACAATATTAGCATTCCAGAGGAAAGATTAAATGTATTATTACATCCTTAAAGTAGGTTTTAATGATGTAGTGACTTACTTAAAAAATACCAAGAAAAGATGGTGATAGTAATTAAGTACCATTTCATTGTGTTCGAAGTCGTTTTATAGTCAGTGCATTTACACAGCTTTTTATGCATTCTGGGTGTACTTTATAGGACAGAAGGGTAAAACACTATTTTTTTCTTCCTTGCTTCATTTTTGCAGTGCGAAGGAAGAGAAGAATTGCAGTTGTGCAACCAGAAGAACAGTAAGTTGGGGGGTTTTTTTTGTTATTTAAGGTGGTATTTCTACAGGAATGCATCAGGTCTTCCAGTGGGGATAATACACAGCAGCTGTGTGGCTTGGTAACTACTGCCCAGATACTGCAGCACAGTCAGCAAGAGGATTCTTTGAAATATTTGTTAGCATATTAGAAGGTCTCTGAAACAGCAATTTTTTGCTGGTTGGGGCTGCACAGCCCCTGTCTGATGGCCAGCAAGGGATGCTTAGGGAAGATGGACATGTACCAGGAGGGCATTTTCCCTGTCTAGCCCTTGCAGTTTGTAGAAACTTGAATTTAAGGGACTTAAGTGAGAATAGTTGAAGCCTGGAGGTCTAAAGCTGACACATCAGAGTGTATTTTTGGAGAAGGGGTGGATCTGGGTTCTTCATCTGCAATACCCTGGTCTGTGATAAACCACATGGAAGTGGAATTGTGTTGGAGGTATCTCCATTCCTCATCCCAGGCTGTTGCTGGTGTATCTCTTAGTCTAGCCTGAGGGCAGGTTCTGGCCCTTTGTCCTGTCTGACACTATTAAGAACACCAGATACACTATTAAATGCACTCAATTGCTCTTTAAACAGGTTACCATCCTCAGTGCCTGTTGAGAAAATACCTCATGACCTCTGCCCGGTTCCTCAGCCAGACACGACAGGTAAAGATCTTTACTTCAAAGACCCATGTCCTGTATGGAAGGGGAGGACCCCAAAAAGGCAGTGAGTTTCATAGTGCTGGGGAGATGGAACCACATCCTCAGGGGGTGTAAAGTGGAGTGAACCCACCTGATGTACAGCAGGTGAGGGTCTGGTCCTCCATGTGTCTTGCTGGGGCTATCAGTTCTCCTGGAGCTTGCCCATTTCAGGTAATGATATTAAGGCTGGTGAATCTCTGGTGGAGGTGGGTGCAGGTTGTTAATTGACACCCATGAAATTGGGTACAGCAGGACCTGATGGATCCCTCCTCAGGACTGTGTGGTGTGGCTGCTGCTTCTGTTTAAGGCAGATTTCTCTCCCCTTTAGCAATGGCAGGAGGTTCTGAGTGCAATATTCATCCAATTAATGGCGTAAACCCAGCAGCAGGGACAGGATTTCACACTCTTTATTTCAGCAGGGTGTGGGATAAATGTTGGCATTGCAGCCAACACCCCGTTACAGTAGGATGGAGAGAATCGGGGTCTTTTTGGGTATGATAACCAAAAAAAGTGGATAACCACTTTGAAAGCATGTGAATCACATCTAGAAGTTCCTGTTTCTCTCCATGGGCTATAAAGGAGCCCAGAGTAATTAGCCTAGACAAGGAAAACTGCTCTGCAGACCCATGTCGGGTCAGGGAATGGCACTGCAGTGCTTGCTGGGTTGGACAAGAGCTGAAGAGGGGTTTCTAGGGCTCTCTGCTGAGAGAATGTTCTCCCTGAGCTGATTGCCTGTCTTTGAGACTCAGCTCATACATCCCTTTCTGGCAGGTTGCAGTGAGTCACTGATGTCCACCTGCAGTGTGAGTTCTGGAAGAGGCCTGTCTCATGACATGGATGAAATCCATTCCCTGTCCTCCTTTCTGTAGGGTGTGCAGCCAAATCAGTCACTCTTAAAACCACTCACTTTTCCCATGCTGAACAGATTTGAGTAGCAGGGGCTTCCCTCCCCTCTATCCCAGGGTAGAAGTTTGTGCCTCCTTTATTCTCCTCCCCTTCCTCCCACATCTAGGGGGAGGAAGCACCCTTGATTTATGCTACAAAAGTGCTACAGGCACATCACTGCTGCTTTCTTCTTGCAGGCACCATCAATGGGAGATACTGCTGCCCCCAGCTCTACATCAACCACCGCTGCTTCTCAGGTCCATATTTAAACAAAGGCAGGATCGCAGAGCTACCTCAGTCTGTGGGGCCTGGCAAGTGTGTGCTGGTCCTCAAGGAGGTATGGCCCAGCTCTCTTTTGGGGGGATTTCAGAGGGAAGTATGGGTCATGCCAGACCCAGAATTTGCAAACAATGCACCTAAATTTGTCCTGGAGTGGTTTCCACAAGGCAAAACTTCAAGCTGGGAAGAGGGAACAGGTTTGTGCTTTGTGGGTTTTGGTGGTTTTGAAACATGGGGAGTTCTTTTGGTTGGGAGCAACTTTTGTGTGGGTTGCCATCAACATAGGAGCAGCTAGCAGTGTCATGGAGACGTGGGCATCTTGTTTTGGAGACATAAACAACTTCCCAAGGAGCAGGACAATGGCAAGGGCCCAGCATTGGGAAGTGTTACTTGGCAGAAAAAATTCAAGCTTCTTGTGGCCATAAACTCAAGCTTGTTCTGGCTGTGGAAACCAGTTCCAAGTTCTGGAAAGGGTAAAGAGAAGACTATTCAGGGTGATGCTATAGGGGAGGTACACCTGATTCCTGATGAGATGAGAGAGGTGCCAGCAGCTTGGAGAACCATGGGCAGGATGGGGGTGAAAAAATGCAGCACAACTGAAGTTCCTGATGCTCCTCAGCCCTTTGCACCCAAGGCCTTGTCCTTACCTCCACCAGTGATGTAGTGAAGCATCATCCTCTGTGTGTACTCTTGAATCCCAAAGTCTCAGGTGAGTAACAAGTAACTCTTGTGCTGTTTAGTGCCAAACTTATTTTTACAGCCTATCTGTTCCTTATTCCCAGTGCCAGCACAAGTATTCTGCTGGGACCACAGGCTTATTGTGGTTTCTTTCACTGTAAGAGGCAAGTGAGGTGGCAATGCCTGTGGTTTGACATCAGCTGCAAAGTTTGTCTCATTTCTGAGGTATTTTGTTGGAAAACAGGTTGACACCTGGAGCCAGATACAGTGGGACAGCAGCTATTGCCATCCAGCCATTGCACCTGGGCTGAGAAGTGGTGACTGTAAGGTAGCTATTCTGTATAGTAAGGGCTGGCTTGAAGTTAAATTAAAATAAATACATTGTCAGCTTTAGATTTAGTTCTGGGGTCAGAATATCTAAGAAGCACTTACTAACAGTTCTTCATATATGCCAAGGACTCCTCAGTGGCATTGTGAAATAAAACAAGGTGTCTTCTTAAGACTCCAGATGATCTATAACCCACCACATCTTAGAGAAATATGCTGTAAAGATTAATTAGCCTCATTGCTTACTGCTCTTACTATTTTTAAGACACTTTGCTCTTTCTCTATTTAAAAAGAGAATGGACTGTGACAAAAGATGCCTTTTAGATCCTTGATCATCTAATGAAAGAATCCCAAGTAACTCTTAATGCTCTACTCTCTCTATCCCACAGACACATCAGTTCTCCAAGTTAAAAAAAAAAAAAAAATTAAGTTTACTGCCCTGCCTTGAGGCTACCCTGGGATTTAGCATCTCTTGTTAGGTAGGAGATGTGGGATTATCTCTGAGAAAGAGGAGGGAAATTGAGTTTCTCCTCATAAGAATGCTGATCACTGAGGTCTTGAACAGGAGAAAAGAGGTGTGATTATAGTTTTAGCTGTGCATTGTCAGTGATATCTTCTACGAAAACTTCACTGAGGGTCGAGACCATTTAAAGGGGGATGGAGATGGGAAGTGTGTGAACATTAAAGAGCTGTGATGGGAAGAAAAGTGCTGAACTGCCCAGTGGCATCAGGCACACCAGATATACTCAGAAAAGAGCCCCTGTGCACATGAAAATACATGACATGGAGAACTTTATGAATATGAGGTGCTTGTGAGGTTGGGCAGAGGGTTTTGGTGGTGCTGCGTGATCGTGTTCACTGGTGTGACTCCAACTCACTCAGCTCTGAAAATCCAAAGTTCAGCAGTACCAAAATAAAACCTAATCCCGCCCCCTCTCTGCTCCAAGGCACAGGTGGCTGTACCCAAACCATTCCTGATAGAGAGAGCTGAGATTAAACCACTAAAATCTCAGACTGGTCACACTCCAGCCAAAGGAAATTAGACTGGTCTGAGATGGTTGATGTCATTTTCCATCTCCAGAGAAAGTTGGAAAGTGGTCCAGGTTTCTTCACTGGTTTTGTTTAAATCACAGTTAATTTTTTCCAAAAATCTGTTTGTTTGCATTTAATAGAGTGTAATATGAAGTGATACTGTTGCTGGAAGGTACCACTCTTACTGTGATGATGGACCTTTGCTGTAGGGTAAAATGCCAAACCTAGTGACTCATTTGAGATACAAGAAGAGTAAAAGCCAGAGGTTTTGATTTTCTTTTTCCTTCCCTGAAAGGGAAATAATTGTTCTTACAAAACACTCTCTTCTTGAACTGAGTTTAGAAGTTTACAGAGTTCTGCTGGTGACAAGCCAGCTTTGAGAAAAGTCCTGGCACTGTGGGTGCCTGTGTAGGGCTGGAGTTGATTAGGTGTCTGGGAAAATGCCCAGACAGGGCCGCTGGTATTGCAGGGTTGGGTTTTCTTTTCTCGCTCGTTTCCCAGCTATTCTGACAACTCATAAAAGCACTATCATGCTGGTGAAGAGGCAGGACAGCACTGTTGGTGGAAATTGGTCAGCAAGATGCTTTCTGCCCCTGGCTATCCCACCAGCATGTGGGGTGGGTTAGGTGTGCTTGAGAGCTTTGCCAACAAACTCCTGCACAGAGGTTAAATAACTCCCTGGATTTGTTGATCAAGGTACCTGATGTGTTGTGAATGAGTGTGGTAGCTCTGAAGGCACTTGATGTTTTTGAAAACCCACTTCTGGCTTCCTGACATCAGGTGTCAGAGACTCTCTGTTAGAGGCCAATGTCCCTCAGTTTGTGTGGGGAGGGACAGGCAAGAGAAGATGTGGGTGAGCAACAGGAAGGACTCACTCACTTTAAATAGCATTTTAAAATGGTTTGAGTTGGAAGGGACCTTAAAGATCATCCAGTGCCACCCTCTGCCATGGGATGCCTTCCAGTATCCCAGGCTGCTCCAAGCCCTGCCCAACCTGGCCTTGGACACATCCAGGGATGGGGCAGCCACAGCTTCTCTGGGCAACCTGTGCCAGGGCCTCAGCACGCTCACAGCCAAGAACTTCTTCCTCGTATCCAGTCTGAATCTGCCCTCTGTCAGTGTTTGGTGTCTCTAATTAGACTTTCTTGAAGAGTGGTTTGAGTAATGTTTCCAAGGGCCCAATGATAAATTAAATTTTGCTTCTAGTAAATAACCTATCCAAGCAACTCCAACTAATGCCATTTTACAGAGTACTCTGCAGCATTAAGTGAAGCCCTTGCCTGAAAATGATTAATCCTGTAGGGTTTTCAAAATGCTAGCAAATCCTCAGGTTGCTGGATTTTGGGGGGGTGGGGGGAAGCCAGCCCAGAAAAAACCAACCAAACAAACATAAACACATTGGTCACTGCAGTATGACCTAATTATTATTCCATTTCTGATGAACTGCGTTCATGGGTGCTGGATAAACTTAATGTTCATCATACTGAAATCATTTGCAGGCCCCCAAGAAATTAAGAACAGGCATTAGGTAAAGAGCTAAATTAGATGAAAAGCAATCCAGACTCACTGTGGGGTCATTCATGTGCATACAATGCAGAGTGTTCAAACACACGGTCTGGTGCTGTTAAGAGATTTGTTTTCCTTGTGTTTATCTCCCTATGCCAAGTGTAGGCTATTAAAGCTTGGATTTCCCGAGCCAATAACAGGAATCATTTTTATTCTCAGGGACTTTGGATTAAAAGGATTGGCACACGTGTTCTGTTGTGCGGAGTGGACACACACTGGGTTCCAGGCACACCTCCTGCAAACTCTTTTTGTGGAGACTTCATTACTATTCAGTTAATACAGTCAAGGCACACAGCACTCAGGTTTATGAACATGACCTCAAATGTGTGAATTTCCCCTTCAGTGTTCACTGTGGGATGGTGCACATGGCACTGAACCTGGCTGTGCCTTCAGAACTATTTCTGTTTTCACTTTTTTATTAAATGGATCTGTGGTGGATGCAGCGAATGGAGTCTGCTTTGGGTGAGAGGGTCTGTCACAAAGACAAAATTACAGGTTAGCAGATTTTTGGGGTTAAGCAGCAGCATTTAATGCAGTTACCTTATCAGACACAGGTGTTATCTATAATATGGCAACAGTGATCCATTCCGGGGCCTCTCCTAATTGCATCCAGCACTTACCCTGTGCAACCAGGACAGAAACAGGCACCTGCAAGCTGCTCCTGCCTGTGCAGCACCTGGGACCATATTCAGTGTGGTTAAGGACTGCTTTTAAACCCATCATTGTTGTTGGTTTTGTCTCCCCATAGGTTCTCAGCATGGTGATCAATGCAGCTTATAAGCCAGGGAGTGTTTTACGAGAACTGCAGCTTGTGGAAGACCCTCAGTGGAATTTCCAGGAGGAAACACTAAAAGCAAAGTAAGTCGTCAATGTGTGTTCTTTTATTTGGGAGGTTTCAGAAAGGGAACTGACTAGGGAAAAAAAAAAGATAAGAAAAGGGTTTTTTTCTTTTGTGAGTGTTTTACTTTTCTAATTATCATTTTGCTTCATTGAATTATTTGCCTCATTCCATAGCAACTTCAGAAATGAAATGTTCACCTGAACGGTTCGTTCCTATTGTCTTTCTCCAAGCAGCCATCCAGTTTTTGATGGAGTCCTGAGTTTTATGATAAGCTGTTCTTATAAGCTTGGCTATTACTGAATGAACTCAATTCCTGGCTTTCTAAATGGAGGAGTATTCCTGCTTTTAAATTAGAGCCTGTCAGGCTAATGCAGAAAAAACTGGTGAGAATGAATGGCACCCAAAAAAGTTCAAGCAAATCAGCAGGGACACATTTTTTAGCAGGAGTGTGATTAGGGCAAAGTAGTAACAGATCAGAGATTCAGGTCAGGATTTGATGCCTTTCTAGAATATATTCTTCAATTCTGAATTCCTTCTTATGACATTAAAATCTACCTATTTGTGTCTTCTTTATGTAATGGGCACTATACTTAGGATGTATTTAAACAACTGTTGTCTCTCTGAAAAGAGGGGAGTCTCACCTAAGCTCTCTCCAGAGTCCTTCTGAAGAATAATTCTTCCCACTTGAAGATGGATGCCAACAAATAGTTCTTTGAAGACAGCTCTCTTTGTTGACTAATGGTTACCTTGACTTTTTAAGTACTGAGTTAAATGCAGTGAATCTCACCCTTTATACTGAACTCTGTTACTCCTTTTCAAAGAAAAGCAATTTTCTCTTGGTTGATATGAATAGCTGCCAAACACAGCACTGTTGATGGCTGCTGTATTTGATCTTTGCCCATGCAGATACTGCAGAGAGTTCATGAGTTCTCTGGCTGAGGGAGAGAGTTGAGAAACTTCTGTTCTGCGTACACTTCGGCTGCTTTTCTGAAGGAGGATTGCAAACTGAAATGAAAATCTACTATTTTTAATTTGCTTCTTTCACGTGTGGGGAAAGTCAGGCTTTTGTGTTTGTCAGTGGAGATGTTGTGGATGGAAATCTAAAAGTTAACCTTGTGTGTGCAGATTTTCATTAAAAACAAGTCTTTGTCTGTGACCTGGTTTTCACTGCTTCTAGGATCCCACAGCTTGTGCTACAAATACCAGATAATTCACTCCTACAGGTATTTAGCAGTTGTGAAATCAAGTTGTAATGCTCCATCTTAACATCTCCTCCTGCAAAGAACTGAGCTTACAGGCAGTTTTCCTACCAGCAGTATCCTGAGTAGGATTTTGTTGGGGTTTCCTGTTTGAGTGTGGGGATCTGCCTTGCGCAAAAGCAGAAATACCTATTTCTTAAGGCTGCTGCAATTCATATTTCTAATGGGAGACAGCCTGAGAAATGTTTAACTGACCATCCATGATAGTATTTTATGTTGGCCCCCCAGTCATGGCCCCTGTACATGTTCCTGTGTGCCAGCTGCCCCAGCAGGCACCAACCTCAGCTCTCCAGGGAGTCAGGTAGCATCTTTCAACTTTATTAAGCCACAGAATGGATCATCACAGGCTCAGAGCTGGGACAGCAAGTTTTGAAGTGCCTTCTGAGAACAGCAAAGGATTCTCCTCCAGAGTGGCATTGCCCTCTGGCTCCTGAGGAGACAAAGCCTGTGGGCCTGGACAGCACCTTGTTCTTGAAACTCTCTGGCTTCTGGGGCTGGTCTCTTCACAGAGCAGTGCTTGGTGGCCATGCCAGCTTGCCTGTGGGTAGTTTGAGTACTTTTAAGGGTGGATGGCAGAGGGTTGATCTGCCCCAAGACTGTCTGGCTGCCTTAGGACTTCCTTCTTTTTTCCTTCCTGAGTTTTCTTGAATTGCTTCATCAAGAAGTTTTGGTTGTGCAGGAGCAGAAAAGAAAACATGGTCATGAAACCAGATACTGTGGAACATGCAAACAGCATGTGACACCTTCCATCAGGTGTGACAGTGCTGCAGAATCTCAAACAGAGACCTGCAATGAGCAACAGAGACCTGCAATGAGCAACAGAGACCTGTAATGAGCAACAGAGACCTGTAATGAGCGACTTCCAGCTCCATGGGGGCTCTGGATGGTGCCAGTTGCTAAGGATGACCGCTCCAGAGCCAGCTGTGATGGGACACATCGTATCACCACCTTCCTTCTGATGTGGACTGGCACCCCCTTGGATCTTGGTGGTGTTGTTTGTTTACAGTCCCTGCAGAAGGCTAGAGCAAAGGAATTGGTGAAGAGAAGGCTGCTTTTCCCACTGTCCCAAATGCCAGGTTTTGCACTGCCAGGCATGCATTATCTCAGTGCTGGGGCAGCCTGCATTTAGTTCACTCTGCTGTCATGAGTGACCACTGTGGAATCAATTACGCTCACCTTGCAAAGAAGATAAAACAATTTGGGTTGTCCAGAGAGATGTGTTTGCTCTGTGTGATGGCAGCCGTTTCCCATCAGCGCTGCTGGCTCTGTGTGAGAAGAGTCAAACCTAATTTATTGGTGATGATGAGTTAGAAATGTCAGGCTGCCTTGATCCTCTTGAGTTCCCATCAGGGCCAGTTGAAGCTGTCAGCATTCAACCCTTACAGTTTTGATGCTCTTAAGTTCAGTGCCTACATCTCGATTTGCCTTCCCAATTCTGCATAAAATGCTTAAGGGACTTTCTGCTTTTCAAGGGTTTTCATTTCGAAGGGCTGATAGTGGGGCTGTTTGGACTTACCCATTTTTGCAGGACTTTGGACATAAACAAAAGCAGTGTGTGCAGAGAGTTATCTCCTGGGTCTTGTATGAAGCCCAGTTGATCAAAATAATAAAGATGAGTATTCCTGGACTCCTTCATTAAATGAAATTCTGAGAGCTGCTCAAATCCAGCAGCTGAACTCTAGGAATATTTACCCCTATGCCAGACATCATCGCTTATTTATGAGGCTGCATTTCAAAGAAAGCCTTTTCATTGCAGTTGCTTTAGAAGACTGCCTTTCACTTGTGATAGGTGAGGCTGAGGTGTTTGAAATCTTCTTTGCCTCAGCCTTTGCTAGTGAAGGTTGCTCTCAGGCCTCCCAGGACCCTGATCCTGTTTGGGGGAGTGAAGTGTTACCCACAGTAAATGGAAAAGAATCCAAAGACACTGGAAGCAAACTGGGTGTGCACAAGTGCCTGGAAGCATTTGGGATGCAGCCAACTCTGCCTGGGAGAACTGGCCAATGTCATTGCAAGGCCACTCTCTGCCGTGTGGGGAAGTTGATGAGGATGAGGGAAGTTCCCTGATGTCTAGAAAAAGGCAATCATCACACCTGTCCTCAGGAGAAGGGCAAGAAGGAGGATCCAAGTAACTACAGGCTGTCAGCTTAACTTTCCTGGAAAGGTTATTAGCCAAATCCTCTTGGAAGCCGGTTCTGAGAACAGGTGGGACCTTTAGGGGACTGACAAGAACCAAAGGCTGAGTGATGAGGCAACTGGTTTGGGGTTGAGTTAAAAACAGTGGAAATTAATTTATGTTCATTTTTAACAAAGCTTTTCAAACCAGGACCAGTGGAATGACTTAAACCATGTATTTCTGTAATCGGGAGGAGACTTAATGAGACAAGGCCTTACAACCAGAGCATTCCAGTGCCCTTTCTGAATCCTGTCTTCAAGAGTACAAAGTGCCTCTGGATGATAAAACAGCTTTGAAGGAAGTTAAGTCCTAATGTTTGGCAGACTTTAAGGTAGTAAGACGGAACAAACTTACTGCAAAAGAGCAGAAAGGAGTTTTTGGTCCCCCAAAAGGAAATTGAGGCTTTTATCTACTGAGTTGTTCAAATTAGTCTCAAGAATTTTCAGAATGCCTTAGAATGAGCCTTTTGAAAATGAGGTTCTCAATGTTCTTGCTGTTTGAAGTGCCTTCAGCATGAGGCTTTCTGTGTCATCACACAGCAGTCCCTAACTGGAGCTCCTAGAAGACAGTATGTTCTTATGAACCTCTCATCTATTTTAGGAAGCTTCAGCAGAAGAACTCTATTGCAAAGTGCTGTTCATTTAATACTTCTGCTCATGGATCAGCAAGTGTATTTTTCATGAAAATAGTTACAGCCTTAAGGTTTTCTCTGAGTTTGGGATCTGAGGGCAGAGAACAGGAAAGAGGAAAGAAAGGTTCCTTTGGTTTTAGCTGAAAAATATTTTTTTTTAAAGAGCAGCAATTTCTAAGAAAACTCCTTGACACAGCAATTTTCCAAGTCTGCAGTGCTGCCATGCTATGCATGCAGATACTTGCTGCTTACAAGTGAGAAGACAGGAGCCCTGGTATAAAAACATAAATAGGAGTATCAGTAGTTGGTAACTTTTTGAGAGATGCTAATGGAAAAGGTTTTCTGACAAAGGAGCTCCTTCCACATGGCTGTCCTAGAAACAGCTCAGATTACATTTGGTGGTGCCTGCATTAAAAATCTTCAGTGTGTGAGGAATGTGGAAAATATTAGTAGAACCTGGTTGAAAGAGGTGCTGCCAAGACCAAAATTATGAAAAATATATTGCTGTGGCCAGTACTAACACCTTGGGTTATTGAGACTGATTGATGCAGTCATGGAGATCTCCATTTTGCCATCCTCTCTGTTAATTAAAATGTGTGTTGCATTCAAAGCAGACTATGAAATCAGTCAGTTGTTCATTTTCCTAGTTTCATCTTTTCCTTTCAGCAGGCACTGTAGTACAATGGGTCCTTCCTGGGCAGCCAAACACAATAGGAAGCACACAGTTAGAGAAAGTCAGCCATCCTTGAATAATACCCATCAGGCAGCTTTCTTAGCTTATAAGAAAGAAGATCAAGAGGCAATTTGATTAGAGTGCTTTTGCAGGGAAACAAAACCAGATGCAGTCTTTTCATCCTAGTGGTGAAAGTCAGAACAAGGACAAATAAATGTGAGTTAAATTCAGATGCATCCAGACATAAAATAAGGTGTAGGCACATGAGGTGTAGGTACAGGTGCTCCCTGTGCCGTGATTTTTCCAGTGTAGAGACCCTTGAGGCCAGTGCTTGTCTGGAAGTGCTGGTTTAGTCCAAGCAGAGTTATTTGGGTCCAGGTGAAAGCAGCACAGTGAAATCCTGCAGGCTGCCACTCACTGACCCAACGATCTGGGCTGTTGTTAAACTTAATGGCTCTTGGAGAAGTAATAAGTGCAGGAGTCTTTTCAAACACATTGAAAAGAAATGTAAAACTTTTATAAGTAGGTACATTTAAATGCCTGTGGCATTTGGTCTTTTTGGTATTAGGTATTGCCAAACCCTCCTCAGCCAGCCTGCCTCTGCAGCTGTTTCGTAGGGAAGCTGGGATCGTAACAGTGCTCTGTTCCTGAAAGGAACACTTCTCCCTTTTACATCATCTGTCCAGGTCTTTAAGGGTGTGTGAAAAGTTGGCTCATTAAGTCATTCATGCATTCAGGTGAATGAATCCAGGGTTGTCTTGGCACCAAATGGGGTATCAGAGTCAGCACCTTGCAGGAATGCTCGTTTAGGTTTTATGTTGAGGTGATAGTTTGGATTGCTGCCTGAGGATGGTTGGACTGGGCTGTTCTCAGACCCAAGTTTCATTTGGTTTTCCCCTTCATAACACTTTATGTGCCACAGTTTCAAACCCTTTTCCCACACCCCTTTGTTTCGGAAAGAGCTGTCTGAATGTTTTAACTCTCTGGTCACATTTTTATTTCACCACCTCCTCCTCTTCCTCTCCCATATCTATCAGCAGCTGCTAGGAAACTGCAGATCTTAATACAGTGATAAATGCTTTGTCTCATTTTTCCTGGTGACTGTATCTTTGTCTTTCCTTGCCTCCCATCCAGTAACCTTTCTTCCACTGTTGCTCCCTCTTTTCTTTCGTGTGTGTTACTTTTCCCTCCTCTGAGCACATTTATAATGCTACAGCACCGGCTGCACACGTGGTTGTCTCTTGTGTTGAATTCCTCAGGATGTGTAAGAGATGTTTTAAAAACCTTATCTCGCTGTTTACAACAGCTTGCTGCTGCTGTTTAATAAATTACAGGGATAATTGGTTTTCCAGGGTTCACATCTACATTGTAGTACAACAGGGATGTAACTGTATCTTTCTCAGCCATTTATCGCTCAGAAACACTTAGTATAAAACACCAAAATAAATGTTTTGGTAGCATAGCAAATTTGAGACAAACCTTTCATTTCAGGTTTCTGCTCCAAGCACTCCCTGTAGGAATCAGTTTTTAGGGCCTGTTGCTGCAGTCCTGTTAAATAACTCCAGAGGCTCCTGATGGGTTCCTCAGGTTTTGTAGTGCCCACGTCTGTGACTGGGGAAGTCATCTGGTCCTAGGGTGGCAGAGACTGTTGTTTCACTCAGATATTTCTTCACAATGATTATGTGTCCTGGTAGCCACGGCTGGCACCATGAGTCTTGGGGATTGTTGGAGCTGGAATGTGATATGGGAGCAGGAAAGATGGCAATGGAGAAGACCAAAAGTGCACTGGGGGCTTACAGAGTTCAGCACAAACACAGGATGGTGACCAGAAAGCTCTTCAAGGTGTATAAACATACGATCATGGGTCAGTATATGAAGAGAGACTGCATCCCTCTCCCAAAAGCTTTCCATCAGTTCATAATAAGGGCTTGCTTTCCTGTGTAGTATCCTCACCACGGCTGCTGAGGTTTTTTTCCTTCTCTTGCCCTATCTACAGATATATCCAGTGTGCACATGGATCCCTTCCCAAATCATGTCCACACCTTCAATTTATTTCACCCTTTCCTTCCTCGAGTCCATCTGAAATGCAGCCACTGAAAAAAGTAGACGTGTTCCGCCTGCATTCCCAAAAGAGACCCTCTCCCAAAAGTCCCTAGGGAGGATCTCTCCCTGGCAGAGGAAGAGTCTGGTCTGTAGCACCACAGGATTTTGCTGGATTGGTGACATGGGGTCTTGTACTACTCCCTAGGTACAGAGGGAAGACGTACAGGGCGACCGTGAAGATCGTGCGGACGTCGGACCAGGTGGCAGATTTCTGCAGGAGGGTCTGCGCAAAGCTCGAGTGCTGCCCCAACCTCTTCAGCCCTGTGCTGGTGGCCGAAGTCTGCCCTGAGAACTGCTCCATCCACACCAAAACCAAGTACAGTGAGTATTGGAAAAATCCCTCTTGGTGCTGGCTGGGAGCCAGAGAAGTGGGAGATGGTGTGTGGTGAAGAACAGGAGTTGTGTGATATGTTAATACTGACTAGGATTCATCTCATCTAAGAGCAATTATTTAATCCTGAGGCCACCACAGGTTCCCTTAGAATCCTGTACCAGAAAACTGCCCCATCTCACTCCATCCTACTATATCTCTTTGAAAGTCATAATTTTTTTAAAGCCTTGACTTTCTTTCTTATCTAAAGTTAACACAAGGATCACATAAAAAGGAACCTGCAGTGGGAAGCTGAGATTTAAACTTGCTACGTCTGAGAGGGCTTCATTAGGTGAGATGAATCCTCTTGGTAAAGATTTCTGGCATACACACCAGCACAGGCCAGTACCACAGTGCTGAGATGCTGGAAGATTTGGGAACACTGACTCCCTACTCAGTGTTTAATATTTAGACATGATCCTGCCTTTTCAGGAAGGCTGTTGTCAGGCATGTGTTCAGCACTTGTTGTTATCAATGTTACTGATACTGTTGGCTCTTAAACAGGTCAGGAAAGTGGAAGAGTGCTGTCCTTCTTCCACAAAGGTTGTAGAAAGCAGTATGATGGATTTAAAGCAATTCTCTTGTGTTTGGTGCCACAGTAGAAGAAGGGGTAGGCTTAGGGGGATACTGAGATCACTGAGGATGGGTCTCTGTAGAAGTCTACACCTGAGCTGGAGTCCTGGCTCCCACTGGTAGCAAATGGGGAGCTGGAGGAGTGCAGCTGGGGGAGCTCCAGCTGAGGTTGTCCCATCTCCAAGTTGATGGGTTTATGTGACTGGATTAATTTTTTCCTCTAAACTCCATTGATTTGTTGAAAGGCTCAGTTTAGTTACGAACTTTGGCATGGGTGCCAAGTGCCACTTTAGTTGTCCTGGGATACCCTATATGGTCAAGGGCAGAGTGTCTTTCATCCCCAAAACATGTCAGAAGGCATTTAACACAAGCATCTAAGAGTCTGAAAGGGGACACTCACATCCTTAATTTCAACTTGGGCCGCAAAATAGTTGAAAGCAATAAAAACCCATTCCTTTCTTCGTGATTGAAGGTAGCTGGCCCTCTCCCCTTTCTGCTGAAAACATTAGCAAGTGGAAGGGTGTCTGAGACTGTTACCTCACACAGAACTGCATGGGATCAAATCTGGAACTTGTTGGCCTGTGTCCCTCCAAATCACTGCTCAGCTCTGCCTAAACACATACTGTTAAATTCTGAAGTCTTCGTTCATCATCAATAAATCTGGATACATAACAGCTGTAACACCCTATGCTAGTCCAACATGGCATCTTGTGTTTATGCTGGACTTTTTTTTTCCAAATCAATGTATTTTAAAGTTTAAATTGTACCTAGAATACATTCCTGAACCTGTAGCAAGGAAGCAAGGCAAGGTTCCTTCTTTTGGTGGTTAAAGTTTTTAATGGGCATTGTGCTTCGTTTCTCCAGCTTATTACTATGGGAAGAGGAAAAAAATCATTAAGCCACCAATTGGGGAAAATAACAACACCAAAAGTGGCCATGTCAAGCCAGCCAGACGCAGAAAGAGGCGGAAATCCATCTTTGTGCAGAAGAAAAGGAGGTCTTCAGCTGTGGATTTGAATGCTGCAGCCTCTGCAGAGGTTTGTGTTGCTGGGATAAATCAGCAAAAACCCTTTGGGGCTTCTTTTTGTCCCCCATTCTGCATTTTCCTTTTGGGGGGCTTCTCAGCACACCTGAACATTTCTAGTTTCTGTTTTGAACCCTTCCTTGCTCCTCTGTTCTTCTAAGGTCAGACTGGTTTTATTGGGGCACTTCGGGGATTTTTACCTGGTCCGTTTCAGAAGTAGCAAGCAGATTTTTTGCTCCCACCTTCCCAATGCTCATTGGTTGACATGCTGCCTAATACATCTTTGTTTTATTTCCTTCCTTGAAAGCAGGCAGATGAGTCTGTTAGATGCTTTGCATAGCATTTAGCAGAGTGAAGGAGCTCTGTGATCCATGTCTAAGAGCTCTAAGTATTATAATAAATAATGATAGCTCATGAGCCATTGTGGTTTGAAGGAATTTTATTTTTTCGTTAACTATTTGTCATATTTTTTGGCTCACGACATCAAGCCTTAGCATACAAGCAAATGGTTTGTGTCCCAGATACACAGAATTTGAGGGCTCAGTCTTTCCACTCTGCTGTGTGATGCGACAGGGTCTGAGCATCAGCAAAGATTCATCTCCAAATTAAACCTGGAATAGACTTAGTTCTGTGTGGGCTGTTTCTGGGGGCTTTTCCCATGGTAGCAATAACAAGGTTCATGTGTGGTTTCCCTTCCTCAGCTGAGTGCCAGTGATTGCTGCTTTGTGCAATGTGAAATAAAACTGGTTTACTTAAATTCCCTCTACTTCAACTAGAGTAAGGTATTTTATTCAGCTTTCCGTTGATTGCCTTCATCTTCACGGCTTGGTCCTCATTCAGGTGTAGTTCTGCTTCATTTCCTTAGATTATACCTGCTTCAGAGGAACTTAAACTTATGTTAAGCCTAAATCAACCATTAGCAAAGTTTTTCAACCTTTCAGCCAGTACAACTATCTTTGTCTAAATTGCTCTTTCACTCAGTACCTGAGCATACAGCTTTGGGTGCCTGCTCACACTTGGATCAGAGCTAAGCTGTCAAAGCTGTTTGGGCAACTCGTGTATATAAGGTTCAAAATGCACGGTTTCCATCAGCTGGTGTGTGCTTGCAAGCTCTGTGTGACAGAAGTAACAAGAATCTGGTGTAATACTTTAAATGGACCTTTGGGCTTCACCTCCAGCAGTTCAGTGTTGGGCTGAAAGCAGGGAAATCTGGGTGAAATCCTCTGTCCTGAGTTTTGCAGAATTGTCACTAGAAGAGTGCTATCTTGAACATGTAGATATTTACAAAAGGCACCAAAATTTCCCTTTTTTCAGGACCAATAACACCCAAACCAATTTGAAGCAATGTGAAGGTTTAAAGTCAAGCCTGTTTCTGGTCTTACTTCATTTCAATCAACCTGAATTTCATTTTATCCTCGTAGTATTTTCCATTTCTCCTCCTGTGCATCTGCAGCGCCACAGGTTTTGAGATACCAGCCCAAGAGAGGAACATTTCATGCCGGATGAGTTATTGCTGTTGACCTTTAGCTAGGAGGAGAAAAAGGATTTTCTGCCACGTACTTTTTTTCTTCTATGTTTTGTAACAAACCTAAATCGAGGGCTAATTCACTTAGCGCTGTAATGAAAACGAGGTAATTCAGTTAAAATAAATGTTACCCCGGACCAGCATGACCATGGGAATGCAGTTTGACCCCGTGCCTTTGGATTTGCTGCTGTATCCATCTCCTGGATGCTGTTTCTCTGTGCAGGAGAGCGAGGACGACGAGCCGGACGCGATGGAGGATGAGACGGGGAGCGAGGAAACGAGCTCGGAGCTGCGGGATGACCAGACGGACACATCCTCAGCCGAGGTGCCCTCCACCAGGCCCCGGCGAGCGGTCACCCTGCGGAGCAGCACCGAGCAGGACAGGCCTCCTCCCACGGAGAGAGCCCGCCGGAGCCGGAGACCCCAGCCCCACGCCTACAGCGAGGCAGAGAAGGGCACGCAAGCCAAGGAAGTGAGTGTGTCCCGTTTCATAGCAGAAGTCCTCCTAAATTCACCTTCAGGGCCAAACCTCCCTGGCCTGAGGGGGGTATCCCTGCCCTGGTTCTCCACAGAATGTAGTTTGCTTTATGAAAACTTTCCTCCTTTTTTTTTTTTTTTTATTTTATTTCTATTTGCAGGAAATTAAGCAAGAAGAGGAAGAGAAGCTTGTCCTGGACAGTAACCCACTGGAGTGGACTGTGACTGATGTCGTGAGGTTTATTAAACTCACTGACTGTGCACCCCTTGCCAAAATATTTCAGGAGCAGGTAGGAGTCCTTTTGTCACTTGTCCCTTTGTGTCTGTGGTGCCTGTTCGTGTAACAGCACATCCCACCTTGCTGGCTGGGCCTGGGGCTTTGGTAAAGAGATCGTGACCAGACTTCAGATCCATCAGGCCAAGTTATAACACCAGTTTTGGCAAGGCATGTAAACCCTTAGGAATTTGAGTCAGAGCCTTGCCAGATCCTCAGAGAGTCCAGAAACTCAATAGCCTTGTGAAAAACCCTTGGGGAAAGCAGGTTTGGTCGTTTCATGCCAAGGTCCGTGGTGCCATACTGGTGTCCCGTAGGTAGGAACCTCAGTGTAAAAACAGGTAATGGCTGCCTGGCACATACCAGCCTTTCTCCTGGCCACATGGCTTGCATCCTGTTCTAAAATACTGGCCTGGGAAGTAGAAGAGTGCTGCTTGAAGCCAAAGCTGGCTGTCTGAATTTTGCCATTAACACCTAGATGCCTCTAGTGTGTAGGTACCCCATTCCTAGCTATGTTCCTCTGAAGATCTGCCAGTCAGGCCTTGGATGACCTAAACTTAGGAGATGCCAATCTTCTCCCCGTTAAGGAGATAGGTTTGCAGGAGCAGAAGCCAATGTTCTTCATCTCAAGCCAGTGTGAGCATGTAAAATTTTTATGGAAAAAGCCATTCCTTGGCTAATGAGTAGCAGCCACTGCTGAGGGTAAAGGGCAGCACTAACGAGCCATAGTTAGGAAGAAGTAAGTGTGGTTAATTAGTCAGTGGTGTGGCCAACTGCTCATTGAACTATTACTGATTCTTCACCATGGATAACTCCAGCTGCTGTGGCTGGGAGAAGGTGGAGGGTGAGTTGGAGCGAGTGCAGCTCTCCAGAGCAGGATGCTGCAGTTGCTGTGTCACAGCGAGCTCCAGCCATTTGTTAACCAGCCTGGAACAACGCCAGGGCGTGGAGGCCAACCCTGTCTCTCCTTTGCCAGAGAGTTTTATAGGGACTTGAATCAAACACAGATGGCTGGAGCTTTTCCTTGTGAAGCTCTGGTGCAATGGGCCATGCCATCAGCCTTCAGTGGAGGATGAACCTGAGCTGCAGACAGTCCTGATCAAAGCAGCACTTCAAGTGTCTAAATCCTCCTTGTGTTCAGTGCTGCCTAATCAGGGCTGTCCTGAGGAGTTTATGTTGGCTGTGAGTTGCTGTGCACAGGCTCTGATCTTCCCTAAGGGGTAAAAAGCAGTTTTGTGGCCTGATCATCATCTCAGTCCATTAAAGAATTAAGAGAACTCAATCTCTTTATTAAGAAGAGGATCATAAAGCCAACAGTAGTCCCCAGTAAAATTGCTCATCTGGGGTACTGGTTCATGGAGCTATGCCTGAGGGAAGGAGATGACCTGCAGAGGTCCTTTCCAGCTTACACTATTCTGGGACTGTGGGGCATTAGAGATTGCAAGGGCTCTGGGCAGTCGGGGCTCCTCTTTCTTGGTCATTCAGCAGGGGAACAGGGCAGGTCCTGGGTGGACCTGGGGACAGGGCATGGAGCAAGGCAGACACAAACCTGTGCTGAGCAAATTGTGGGCCAGAGGAGGTGGGGAAAGGGTCTGACTTGACAGTGGGACCAGCATCAGTTTCTCCATTCAGCTCCCTCCTCTGTCTCTGCAGCCTGCCCCTTGTTTCAGTTCCTCAGGCATGAAATGGGACTGTCCAGATGTCTGTGGACTCTGCAGAGGTTCTTTAGGTGATCCCTCATTTCAACAGCTGTGAGGCTTTTCCCAGACTGGGGGTTAAGGTGAGAACCTATGAAGAGACCCAAGACAACTTCTGAAAAAACATGTGTCTCAGGGAAGGGAGATGGGCAGCGTCAGAGCGGGACAAAAAAGCTGAGGACAAAAGGACTGAATTTTTAGGGCAAACTTCCCTTCTTGTTCCTCCAAACTCACTTACACATTCTGCCCTCCAGGGTCCACAGACAAATCCATTTTCCCTGTGTTTCTTTCCCCAGGACATCGATGGCCAGGCCCTCCTGTTGTTGACGCTGCCCACGGTGCAGGAGTGCATGGAGCTGAAGCTGGGTCCAGCCATCAAACTGTGCCACCAGATCGAGCGAGTAAAAGTTGCTTTCTATGCACAGTATGCCAACTGACTGCAGTTCTCTGTTCCTTCCTGTCCTCCTCCTTGTTCCCTGTCTTTTTTTAACATCTCAGCTTGTTCAAGAGATTTTCTTCCCCCATATCCTTTTTCTTTTCTGAGAGCAAGTGGAATTGGAAGCACTGGGAATTAACCCATAGCGGGGAAGAAAAACACAAAAGAAAACTAGCAACAAATGGAACTAATTTTTCTGTACTTGTAAAGCACATGGAAGGACTGCTAGCATCTCTTCTCCTGAGCCTCTCCAACCCATTGCCCAGTGGTGCAAGGCCAGCACGGATCAGGTGGTTTGTCACCAAACCAAACCTACCAGTGGCAGACACATTCCCTAGGAGAAGGGTCAGACGTTCCCAGATGGTGATGCTTTGTCTAGGACAATTTCTGGACATGAACATTTCTTTTAGATAACTCTGACACTCTTCTTTCATATTGAAATGTAAGTGATCATTTGTAGCATTACCTGGGGTTTAACTGCAAATTTGATCTTGGTGATCAATGGGCTTTTTTTTTTTCTTTTCTTCCACCTCTCTTGTTTTACAAAAGGAAAAAGTGTTACACCAGGCTACACTGGTAATTCCTGAGTCAGTTTTGAAAGGGGACTCAACCCATGGTCTCTCTGGTATCAAAGTTGCAGTGAACTGACAGGGGTGACACAGGACCTGGTGGGGCAGCAGCACATCCTGAGCCACGCTGGCTCTGCACAATCAGCTGAGTATCTCTGTGATGGGATCTGTACAACGCTGCATTCTTGTACAGGAACATGAAGGCTTTCAACCTGACTTCTAGCCATATGGTGACAGCAGACTGGGATCAGGGACTCCTGCTTACCCCTGTGCTCAGAAGAACCTACTGACCAACACCAGTCTGCACCTGCTGCGTTCTCCTTCATTGGTTTCCTTCTTAAATTCTTTGGAGAAGAGAAGCAACCTTGAGAAATAAATACTCTGGAATAGATCTAAATCTTGCCCATCGAGTGTGTTAGGCAAGAAGCATTGACTCTCTTTGCTATGCATCACTTGGGAATTCCTAGCTGGTCTTTCAGTGAGTTTCCTGATTTGCCACTGAGGAATGGGATGGGTGCAACTGCTGCAGGCTGGACCAGATGCTGAGACATTCATCAGAAATGTTCTTACATGGGAGATGGACAGGACTGGATCTGTTCTCAGCTGTTGTTTTGTACTGAAGATCTTGTTCAAGTTTTAATCCGTTCAAGGGAGTATTAGTTGCCTCTGCATCAAATGGTGGGCTTTTGTTCTTCAGAAGTCCAGGAACATGGTTCTGTAGCGGGGCAGATATTAAAAAAACCTGGGTTTTAGACTGGATTTCCTGCTGACAGTAGCAGTGAAATGGGTCACTGCAACTGGTTTGAGAACTACTTTGGATCCTTCTCAGGGTCCCCTAAAAATGTTGCTCCTTGTTTCACCTCTGAAAGACAGAAGGATTGCACCCAGCAAAGTGAGAGCACAGCTGAGAAAATCAGGGAGGCTGCTTCTCCCATTTCCTCCTTGCTTCAGCCCAGTCCTGGTGTTACAGCTGTCAGCAGGAGACAGCTCCTGGGAGGATTCTGTCAGGAGAACTGGCGCATGAGGACATTCCAAGGAAGGGAAGCAGAAAGGCTATTTGCTGAACAGCGTTCCAGCACCAATCCTTTACTCGTCACATCCAGCTTCTTTTGCTGCTCTGATGGTCTTGGAGTTTCTGGCCTCTGGGATTTGTCAGAGACATTTAATGCCTTCTGGGACACACTGCAAAAATGTCATTTTTTGTCTCCATCAGCCTTGTAACTGTAGATATTCCTATGGCAGCTAATTCCTCGTGGAGGCACAATCGGGGAGCAGACACACACAGACTCTGAGAGCAGCCAGCTCTAGTCCTGGCCAAGCAGGGAATGGGTGAAGCATAGAGCCAAGAACATGGGAATCTTTACTGATTGTTCAGGGAAGTTTAATCATATTGAAAACTCGAACTATTAAACAACAAAAAAAAAGTTCTAATTTTACCTTGAGCTGGCTCTTTTATTTCCACAGGTTTCTCTCTCCTCACCATTTGTCTTTCACTTTACTGTTCATCAGTGTTGCCTCATTTATCACTCTCTGTCCTTTCAGAGAAGTTGATAAGCTAAATCTTTATGCTAAAATTACCTTGGGTGGTAAATGCTTTACTGTTTATTTTTAGTCTGCAGGTTGGAAAGAGATATGGGATTGGGGTACTGTTGTCTGTTGCATTGATTGCTTTTCAGAAAAGCTGGAGCTGAACTTCTTTGGCCGTTTCTTACACAAGTGGAGAATGGTTGGTGTGTGGTTTAACTGGACAATGTGCTCAGATTGAGCAGAGATCAGAAGGAACTAATCACTCTTGCCTAGACTTCATTTAAATTCTGGAACATCAGTAAAGCTTTGGAGTAATGTATTTCAAAGGAGATGATGGAAATCCTATCTTGCTAGGGTAAAATGCCACTTTACTTTGCAAAGTGGAAGTATAAACCACTGTAAGTTTGGGGGTGTTTTTGGTCCAGACCTGATTGATTGTAAGTTAAATTCAGAGCTGCTCCAGCTTCACAGATACACGAATGACAGTGGTGAAGCCACATCTTCTCGCCTCCCTGTCCTGAATTTGGCACCTAGGCCTGAAGTTTATTGTGTTATCAGCTGCAAAAGGCCACTGCTGTGAAGTGCTGAACTCATGGTTATCCAAGGCCGTTGCCAAGGGCTGGGGAGCAGCCCTGCTGTTGGATGCTGACCTTCAGCACACTGACACAGAAGGCTTTGCAGGTGTTACTGGACTCTCTTTGGGCATAGGACCAAAGATAGGCATTTTTGGAACAAAAAGAGGGGGCTGAAGAGTGTGTGGTGCCTGCCCATCGTCATCTGCACTGGCTTCTTTGGAGCTTGCGCTCATCAGGCTGAACAGGTCCATGGGCAGGTCCCTGCTCCTTTCACAACCTTTGCCTTGAGAGTATCAGCCAATTCCCACTTTGCAGGCCCAAAGCATCCATCTCTGAATTGAATGAAATCAATAACTTAAGGAATGTCCATGATTCCCTGGCTGGTTGTCCTGCCTTCCTCCTGCTGTCATGGATGCTCTTCAAGAAAAGTGGTCTTTGGTTTCAGGGCTTCTCTTCCTTTTTCAGTTCACAAACACAGCTCCCATCCAGACTCTCATTTTTTAACTCAGTGCCAGGATGACCAAGCCCTGGCTTTTCCTACCTCTCAGAGGCATGAAGTCCTCTCAGCTCTGAGAGGGATTTCAGGGTCTCCAGCTCTTTTGTGTTACCTATATTCCATAATCCTTGATAGTTTGGTCCTGCAGGGTGCAGAAACTGCCTAAAAATGCTGTGTGCCCTCAGGAAACACCAAAATCCAAGCACACCCTGTCCTTAGTGAAGTATCCAGTAGGTACATGTCCTAGCTGAGATGGCCTGACCCACACTGCCAGAGGTATTTGGATACTTGCTGAGATGTACACAGTTTGTAAGTGGGACACCTAAACTCCTTTATTTTACTCTGGGCAAACAGCTAATTTGCCTTAACCTGGAAAGTCGCCATTCCTTGGCTTTGACCTTCGGCCTTTTGCAGTCCCAGTTGTGTGGTGTCCCTGTCTCAGCCCTCTGAAGGCAAACCAGGCAATGCTGGGCTGCCATCATCAGCATTCAGTCACCTTAAAGCCTGCCTTGGTCTTGTCAGGGCACAGAATGGAATTTGGCAGAGCTGCTGTGCTGTGTCCGTGTTTCAGACGCTCCGTACAATCAGGGCACTTCAGATACTTTCTGCTTTCCTGGTGCAGTGCATCTGGAAAATGATGAACTCAGAGTGTTCCTCTCATTTCCAAATTCAAGTGCCAAAAGAGAAGAACATGCTGCGACTGAACTCCATTAAAACCAGCTTTATTGCACGTGGATAAGTACGGTCCCAAGGGCTCCATTTTGGTGCTAAGATAATGTCACGCTGTATTTTCCATCGCTTGGGATTGCAAAGCTGATTCCTTATTCCAGGAAATACTTTCTGTAATCTGCAACATCTTGAACGTTAGGATTTTTTTTTTCTTGTGACTGTACACTTTCTAACTTTGATACACTCAAAAAATACCCCTTCACCCACAATCCTGTGAGTTTTGGAGATGTTTTATACAGTATATTCATGTAAAAATTCTTTCAAAATGTGGATGCATGTATATTTTCCTCTCAATAATATTCTTCATCGCATCAGCTGACCCAGAACTAACGGAATCTGTTACTCAGGATTTGATCCAGAAATAACTGAGGTTAGCATTAGGGCCCTCACTGATGTGTGGGCTGTGGGACCAAATCTTCACCAATTTCTCTCACAGAAGTCAAAAAGTCTGTGCTTAATTAACAGAAAATTTAAATGCCTCCTTCTCCTAGAAGGCAGAAATGCAGCTGCAATCTGCCAGGCATCACAAGAGAGGGCTCATGTCCTTAGGTGCTCATGAACTCACAGTAAAGGAGCAGAGGCCTTTAATGGTCTCATTTATTCTTTGGTACAATACTCCAGCAAGAAGTGTAGATGGTGTTAATGGCTGCATGTAGAATATGAGCCAGTCATCAAAGATGAGAATTTTATAGCCCAGCAGTCCTTTAAATGTCAGCTGTCCTGCAGGAGAAGAGTGGTTTTGCAGGGGTTTGGTGCCATGCACAGGAATTCTCTCACAGATGTGAACTGCACAAACCTGGGTCATAGTTACAAATACTTGTGGCCTTTTTTTGGTTTTTTTTTGTCTATTGTGTTAATTTTTACAGTGAAAAAGGTAAGTCTTGATGACTGCCAGGGATGTGGGAGAGGGGAGAGGGGGCTTCAGGAAGGAAAGAAGCTGGAGTTCTGGGTTTGAGGTGTCTTTGTGGAGAGGGACCTCTCACAACAGAAGCACAGCTGGGGTCTGTGAGCATCATTCCTGAAAGCTTTTCTTTTCACAGCAGAGATGGTTTTTGAGTCCCAGCAGGGGCCAGGTGAGAGGAGGGAAAGAAGCTGGCAACAGACTCAGTTCTTCAATACTGAAAGGTTCTAATTATGTTTTCCCTGTGGAGGTACAGAAATTTGGCTCAGATGTCTCTAGGCTCCTTGGCTGGATAGAAGGGAAAATCAGTCTGTCTTGTACCTAATTCCTGTGTGTCTTCTGGGGTTAGGGGGCTGAAGACTGTTGTCTTGCACCTTCCAGACCTCCATAGGAAATACCAGGCTAAAACTTGAGCTGTCTCCCACAGGAAAAGGCGACATTGCCCTGGGTTCAGGTTGTGGATCAGTGTTCTGGTGTGACAGGATGAAAGTGCTCATTGCCAGGGCACCCCACCTGCTTCTTGTGGCTCCAGCCTCACTGGAGATGATGGACATATAAATGCCCATAATTTATACATTGTACATGTGTGCATTCCATTTCCCAGTCCCTCTTCTGCCAGACCTGGTCAGGGTGTGCCAACACATGCAGTTACTCCAGCAGCCTTTGCCTTCAGGGATGTGCTTGCTGGAAGACTCCTTGGGAATGGTACCATGACACTTCCACATGCACAGGCAGGGGTGTCCTGTGTGGACCAAGAGAGGTGAAAGTCTCAAATGCAGCCTTGGAGGGGAGTTGAGTCTTTTCATGTGCCTTGTGTAGGACAAGGCAAGCGCTTAAACCCTCCTGTCTCTCACGGAACAGCAGGAATTTGCTCCACAACCAGCAGTTATGCTCCATTCGTGGTGGTGCACGTTGGAAAACTTCGAATTGTTTTGCATTCCAGTTTGTACTGAAGGTTTTGACTCCCAAGTTTGTGTACATAATCCCGTTGGTGTGTTGATACGTATGTGCGTGTATATATATGTATATATATGTGCGTGTATATGTATGTGTATATATATATACATATAAATCAATCAATGCTGGTGTTTTTACTTTTTAAAGTTCCCAGGGCGAAGGGCATGTTGTCAGTTTGCTGTAAGATTCTATTCTGTATATATGTTTTCATGTAAATAAGTGAAAATCTATATTCAGAGTTATATTTTAATTTTTATTCAGAATGAAATCCCTTTTTACTTGAAACAGTTGTAAGCCACGTTGTTAATAAAGTAACAATAAGTCATTTATCTCTCCAGGGTGGTTTTTTTTGCTTGACAGGGCTGTGTTTTGATGTATCTGTGTGTCCAAGCTGCCTGGATCAGTTTCGCCTTCACTGAGCCCCCAAACTTCAGAGGTACAGCACAGCCTCCCTGATGCCCTTCATAGATGCCAAAAGTTTGGATTTATGTGTCTGGAAGTTCTTCCCAGAAGCAGGATGTGAAACAAGGAAGATGGTGAGTGGTGAGGGGAGGCAACAATCCAAGGAGTTTTTAGGAAAGTGAAGGGAGGAGGGTGAAAGGAATGAAAATAATCCAGTGAGCAACAGGCAAAGGAGAATGTAGTGACAGAGGAGTCAGTGGTGGCAGGACAAGAGTTACAGCAGGGCCACAGCACATGGAGTAGGGAGGCAAAAAATAAAACTTCCCCAGGTGCACAGCAGCCATTGGACATGGGGGAAGCTATCCTGCAGTGGGGAAAAAGCTGTGGATTCATTCCAAAGGGTGGGCTTCAGACATACCCGCTTTGCCAGGCAAAACCTTGTGTTACGTGTCTCGTGTGGTGTTTTCCCTGCAGTTACAGGCTGTGAAATGAGTTTAAATTCCAGCTTTGCAAGTCCTGTCACCTTTCACACCTTTTTATGGCATCCTGAATCCTGCTGTGAAGGTCTCTGTGAGTTGGACTAGCTTGGCTACCATGCATTTGTCACTGGTCTCATCACTCATCCCCTCTGCCCCAGTGGAAGCAGGGTGGTGCACACCCCGACAGGACCCACTGATGTGTGCATGGGAGAGAGTGAGCACAGAGTCCACAGAATTGGCTAACAAGTGTTTGGATGACTCTTGGTTTTGTTTTTGCTCCATCACTCCTATTTAGATGCCTCTTGTGGATACAGTAAAAGAGGAGAAACAAAATTTCTCCCTCTGTGTTCCACCATTTCTCCGATTCATCAAGACCAGCTATTTTCTGTCAGGCAAAAACACAACCATGGGCAAGCAAGTGGGGCTAGGGTGACTTACAAAGGGATCAAGCCACTGCAAAGATTGTTATTTTACGATGTCAACAAGTCTTGGGGTGATAATCCTGTGGTCTGACTCCTTATGACACTGTCCTAAAGTCCAGGCTTTGGGAGGAGAAAAGTGTGGGTAGTCAGTGACGTGACCTGTCCAGACAGCCTTGAGAATAAAGCATCAGACCAATGGGTACTGCTGAGTGTTGACAAATGCCCTGCTGGACCACAGAAGAGCTCCCTGAAAGGTAGAGAATGGGAAGGATTTATCAAAGGAGATAATTCTGAGGTGAATCTGATGGCAGCATAAAACTGAAAGAGCAGAAGCTTGAATGGTTTATGATACTCTTCAGAATCCAGAGGTGAAAATAAATCCATGTATCTCCCCATAGCTCATTACATAGTCATTTAAAAGTAATGCCAAGTTCAGACACCAGTTTTTAAATTTCTGCCCCAGCTGAGGCAAGACATGCTCAGAGCTCTGCAAAGAGCTAATTTTTGGAGAATGGGAAGTGATTTTAGTAAAACGCTGGCAAGATACTCCCAACTGAGTTCCTTGAAATTAATGACCAACACATGAAATATGGTTGCCATATATCATTTCCTGAGGGGAAAAATACCTACCAGCCAGTCTTGCTTCTGATACCACAGGCCAAGATTTTGAAGACCACCTCCATTTTTAGTGTTTTTCATGTACAATTAATTTGTGAAAGTCTTCCAGATACTTGATCTGATTTGTTGACACAATCAAGCAGTCATGTAGGTGGAAGTATGAACACCAACATGTCAACCATCCCATTAAAAAACACCTACAAAACTAAAGTTAAATTTTCAGGTCTCTGAGGAAACACCATCTTTCTTTCCTGCATACAGAATGAAAACAAGCAGGTAGTTATATTTCACTCCCACAGTTTGTAGACAGACTTTCAAGGCAAATAATTATTGTTTTTAATAACCATGTTGTTACTGTTACTGCTGCTGTTGATAGCAGTTTTACTGCTTTTTTAATTTCGAGATTCATGCCTTTCTGTGAAATTGAATGATTCTCCAAGTCCCTCTACTGCTACAATATTTTCTTAAGACTGATACACCTCTTGCTGTAGTGTCTGTACTCAATTACTGTAAGTTGATTTTATAACTACATCTCAGCCAAAGTTGCAATTATGCTGTCTTCTCTAATAAGTCATAAAACCAGAGAAAAAATAGTGCTGCAGGACACCTGGAGGTGTCAGGCTGACCGTTTCCCCTCTGCAAGGCAGGACCAATTAGACAAATCTTACTCCTATTTGGCATTTGTTTAACCTGACCTTCAGAGGGGTGTCAAAATAAGACCTCCAGCAACAAGCCTTTCCCCAGCACTTCCACAGCATGTTAAAAAAAAAATATAAGTGATGGCATTTGGATGATGAAGCGTAATATTCCCAGGCAAAAGCATGGAGCTGATGTTGCCATGGAATGGCCGCTTCATTTTAAAAAGCTCTGTCTGACTGGTGATTAAATGTAGCAATTAATAAAAGTAAAAGCAGAAAATTCATAGTTAAGATGGATTAGATTTCAAGGAAGCAACTGTGGTTATCATTTCCATCCTAAGGGGTGGGTAGGCAGAGCTCATGATGGAGGTGACCGCCCAGGAAGAGCAGATGAGCTGGGAAGGGGCTGGAGCACCAGGAGCGGCTGAGGGAGCTGGGAAAGGGGCTCAGCCTGGAGCAAAGGAGGCTCCGGGGGGACCTTGTGGCTCTGCACAAGTCCCTGACAGGAGGGGGCAGGCAGGGGGGTCGGGCTCTGCTCCCAGGGAACAGGGACAGGAGGAGAGGAAAAGGAAGGGAAAGGAGGGAAGGAAGGGAGAAAAGGAGGAAGGGAGGGAGGAAAGGAAGGGAGGGAGGGAGGAAGGAAGGAAGGAAGGAAGGAAGGAAGGAAGGAAGGAAGGAAGGAAGGAA